>NW_024412411.1:17145157-17355968 GCF_014898765.1 Herpailurus yagouaroundi | reverse complement strand
TGAGTTTAAGCCCCGCATCGGGCTCTGTGCTGACAGCTCGGAGCCTGGAGCCTGCCTCAGATTCTGGGTGTCCCTCTCTCTCTGCCCCTCCCCTCCTTGCACTCTGTCTCTATCTCTCTCTTTCAAAAACAAACAGGGGCGCCTGGCTGGCGCAGTCGGTTAAGCGTCCGACTTCAGCCAGGTCACGATCTCGCGGTCCGTGAGTTCGAGCCCCGCGTCGGGCTCTGGGCTGATGGCTCAGAACCTGGAGCCTGTTTCCGATTCTGTGTCTCCCTCTCTCTGCCCCTCCCCCGTTCATGCTCTGTCTCTCTCTGTCCCAAAAATAAACGTTGAAAAAAAAAATTAAAAAAAAACAAGAAACAAATAAACATTAAAAAAATTTTTTTAAATCAAATAAAAAAGCAAACATGAGAAATTCTCAGTGAATTAAAACCAGAGTCTCTTGGGGTAGCTCATTTGTAAACATAGTTCCATTTATTTGAAAGGTTCACAGACACATGAGTTCAAGCCCCATGTCAGGCTCTGTGCTGACAGCTCAGAGCCTGGAGCCTGATTCAGATTCTGTGTCTCCCTCTTTCTCTGCCCCTCCCCTGCTCATGCTCTGTCTCTCTCTGTCTCAAAAACAAAATAAAAGCATTAAAAATTTTTTTGAAAGGTTCATGGGCATGGTAAGTATGCAGTTTGGAGATTACGTAATTACTGCTCCCATTTATGAAGTTCCCACATGCAACTAAATAACACTTAAAAATATTTTCAACTATTTCAAAATATTTGAATTTCATTTAGTCTTTTAAAATTTGTTAAAAAGAAACATGTATCTTGTAGTATAGCTAGATGTGAATGAAGATTGGAGTCTAAAATCATGACAAGATGCCCCTACCCACCTTTTATTTTATACAGATCTGGGGGGAAAAAATACCACAAGATGTTCTGTACAAGTCTGTCATGTAGCTCTCCTGTTGTTGGCCCCCTCAGTATCAGCCAATCAGGTCAGAGGACAGGCCACCACACACGGAATTAAAAATCAGGAACTCTTATTCTACCCTTTACAGGCGTCATGAACTCCCTCAGTCTTAGTTTTTTATTTGTAAAAAAGGAAAAAATGTGAAAGAACTTAACACATAAAAGACATTTAATCCATGTTACATGGCCCTAAATTTCATTAATTTTCATCAACATTTAAATTTTGGTGAATACCTCCTGGATGTAAGGCACTGGGGTCCCAGAGAAAGACACTGTCCCTGACTTCAACTTAGTTGTGGGGGCTAGACAGAAAAGGTCTAGTCAACTCTTAACACTGCCTGTGAAAATATTGAGACCAGGATGTGCACCCTAATAGTACTGTACCTTTTGAAAGAGCCATCAACTATGAAATCTGAGTCTGGACATTGGAAGCAACACTTTATGAGAATTTGCTACTCTCTTTGCAGGCATGAAATCTTTTCACTACTTGAACTTCAAGTTGCAGGTTCATATTCAAATTGTTTCTTCCAGGGGCCATCTTTTCTTTTCTTTTTTTTTCCTTTTCTTTTTTCCTTTTCCTTTTTCTTTCTTTTTTTTTTTTTTTTTCTTTTTAGTCCTGGATTCCATAATCAATTTACTTAGGTAGATTCATGGTCCAGAGTTTCATTAGGTCTACTCTATGCGTTTATAGGCTGGATAAATTTGGAAGCTAGGTGACAAGGCTACACAGCCAACACATGGGAACAGCACTGGTTTTCCAGTACTTTGCTAAACTATGCAGCCTCATTCTCCACATATTGGTGACAAATAATTTTGCATCCCTGGTTAAATGGCTACTAATGTAATGAAAGGAGCACTCTAATTTTGTAATGATGGATTATATTCATGCCCTGCAAGGGGATTTAACAACAGAGAATCAGCAAATGATACTGTTTCCTCATCTGTTCTTGTCCTGCAGAGAAATATGCCTGAGTGGGCCAATTGAAGGCAGGCACCATAGAAAATGATAGCAAAGCAGGACCCTGCCCTCTTCACACTCACATAATTGTAAGAAAATTTGGAAAGAGAGGCAGGGAATATCAACTCTTCTAGGTTATAACAGAAGTTTCTTGGTTGAAGAAATAAATAGCCTTGTTAGAAAGAGATGCCAGAGTCTAGCTGTTGGAATCAGCCTGTTCTGTCTCAGAGCTGACTCAGTCCCGTGAACCTAGCTTCTTGAAAAAGGTCCTGAGAAAGGAACAAAATAAACATCAGGGCCATCAGAATGTATCTTTCTTTACCTGTGTAGGGTTGGGTAGGCATCAGATCAATTTGCATGTGAAAACACAAAGACTCTGGAAAAGTTAGTCTTTGAGTCCAAAAATAAAGTAAATTTCATATTCTTACTTGGAATGGGTGGATTCCAGGGAAGTTTTTTTTTTTTTTTCTTTTTTAATTCATTGTTTTTCTTTGTACTTCCTATGGACCTTATTTCTCATAGAATGTTAGAACTGGAAGGATCTTTAGAAATCATAGTGTTAAGTCCCTTTGAGGCTAAGAGAGGTGAACAGGTGTTTCAAAGGATGTAAATCGAGTGACCACTATTGATTGTCTAAATCATTACAACTTTGAGACTGCTGAAGAGAGTTACTACTCCGAGAGAATAGGCCTAGAGGGAGATAGCACAGTAAAATGGAGCTATGTGGTAACTCCAGACATAAATATAATTAATAATTATGTTTTTGCATTTGGCTTTCAGACAGTTGTCTGGTACACCCCCTTCATGACTATGCGGGAGAGTCTGTGGCTGGGTGTGCCTATTGTGTTGGTAGAATGGAGAATGGTATTACCTGAGTCAGTGTCACCTGGACACTAGCATTTGACATATGACTTTGCAGATTTGAGAATAGGGTGAAAAACTGATGAGTTGTTTTCCAGTTATAAACTAGTGGAAATGCAGAAGCACCCAGTTATGCAGGTGTCGCCCACAGTACAGTATATACTCGGGCTGCCTCCTTAGCCAGGAAAGCAGGGGTGGGGGCAGTAGACACATTCCAGATTCTGTTTACTGCTCAGAGGGAAAGAGGACCCAACCCACTTCCAGATTCTCCTTGGCTCAGCATCTGGAGGACTAAGCTCACTCCTTGGCAAGCTGTTATTATAGACTGCTGTGTGAAAATAAAGCTGGCAGGGATGACTAGAGACAGGTAGGAAGTGACATGGAATAAGACAAACATTTTACCAGTGTGAAACCAAACAAGAACTTAATGGGCACAGAACATGTTAATCCTAAGGACTACTTTTATTTCATTTTCTGGCAAAATGGAATCCTAATGAAACTACATTTTTAGACTAAGTTTACTGACCACAAAATGCCATGGAAGCTGAGATTTCATTTCATGGTTAAATTAACAGTTATCTTCAGCAAATGAAGGAAAAGCCCATGAGACAAGAGTGAGAATGTGGTAAATATCAACATTAAAAACGATTAATAAATTTCATGGAGCACCTGTCTGGCTCAGTCGAAAGAGCATGTGACTCTTGATCTTGGGGTCATAAGTTTGAGCCCCACATTGGGTGTAGATATTACTAAAAAATAATTAAAAAATTAATATATTTCTGGTGTCATATATAAGAGAGGCTATCATTTAGAGCCAATAAATCATTATAAAAGCAGTGATAGCTTAAAATATGTTTATTTTGAAAGTGCACATAAAATGTCAAATCTCAGTGAGACCAGTTTATAAGTAGATTATAGAATTCACTTATTTTATTATATTATTACCTGATTAAATACTAATTTAGTGAACCTAGATCCCATCCATGATGTCTCTCCCTGGTCACCTATTACAGCCATCTGGCTACCAAACAGTGTTACTTCCAGCTCTGGAATCCATTTCCAATTTACCATATATGTCGACTTTAATACACTCCTTAAAATTGCATAATTGGTGCCTTTACTTAGCACCTACTGTACTAGGTATTGTGTATTATAGAAAAATAATACACAAAACTTTTGCATCTGTGACAAAAAAAAACGTGATCCAGATATCCTCAAATTAAAAACAGGTTCAACATATTGAGTACAACACCTGGAGTCTTTTATTTTACAAGGGAATTACAAAATAGGACTATTTGGGTCAACTTATACTGTAATATAATGTTTCTTGAATGTCACTCACGATTATTTCATATTTCAGAAATAATTTTTCATATCCATGCACTTCTTATACTACTAGTTTCTTTGTTATTTTTTAATAAAATCAATTCTATAATGAAATTAGTTTACTTAGAAGGAAACTTTGCTTTACTTCTGTAAATGGAAGAACAGAGTAATTTTAATAAAAGTAAGTGAACCATAAAAATACATGACTATTGAAATAAAACTATTCACCAGTAAGTACCTAAAATTGTCTTGTATATTCCCAGTGGTCCTCACAGCATGCTTTGGTAACTATAGCTTACCTACCGTCTTAGAAATGCAGAGCAGGCAGGCATCAGGAGACTCACTGATTTAGAATGTGCAGGAAACTGCTACAATAAGGGTGGGAATGATCACAGGCATACCTTTCCCCCAATTTTCTTTCACTACTGCATTTTGTTCTTACAGAACAGCTGCCTTCTCTAAAGCTTATTAATTTCCTTGAGCTCCCCCAGAACCAAAAACATTTGCAAGAACAAAATCTGCACAGCTTCCTGAGAAATTTCTCTGCCATTATGTAACATTAGACAAGCAGAAAAAGCATCTGCAGTCCTGTGGGGTCAACTCTCAGAAATCTTAATATCTAACCACCAAAGCTTTGCTATTTCTAGCTTTTCAATTTTCACTTGTTAATGTGTCTACAACTACTATAGCATAAATGGAAGCATTGCTTATTTTCTCTAAATTAAAGAAGTAAGAAATTTGCTGGACTTGTCATATCAAAACATCCCCTAATGTGCTTACATTGCAAACAGAGAGAAATCAGGGTCAGATAATCTGGGTTCTAGCCCTCACAATGCATGGTCTGAAGAAAGGATTTGATTTCACTGAATCTTAGCTTCTCTCTCTCTCTCTCTCTCTCTCTCTCTCTCTCTCTCTCTCTCTGTCTCACTCTGTGTGTGTGTGTGTGTGTGTGTGTGTGTGTGTATACACACACACACACACACATATATATGGAAAAATTATTCTTTCTCTCAGTGTATATTTTTTGTCAGGCTTTACAGAATCTTCATGAACAGATGGGAGAATGATATATATGCTTTAAATATTCATTGACAGACTTTAATTTACAGTTATTGCATTTAAGATGCTGTTCTAGATGCTAGCGATAAACAGCTAAGCAGAATGTGGTCCCTACTTTCAAAAAACTTATAATGAAGAACACCCAGAGGAACTTATAATATAATGTATAAACACCCAGAGAAACAAAACACTATAGTAAAAAGTAATGTTTTATCCTATAAAGACTAATTTTTTTCAATCTATCATTATATCTATTATTGCTAAATAGTTTTATTGGACTATTCCTATGAAATCTATTTGTCAGGATGAATACATTGTAGCAAAATTAAAGTGTTAAGGAAATTCAGAAAAAAATCAAAACTGCACTTAAGCAAATATAACTTTGCAAGGATCCTTTGAGGTTAAGCATCCAGACTCTTGATTTTGGCTCAGGTCATGATCTCATAATTTGGGAATTCAAACTCCACGTTGGGCTCTGTGCTGACAGTGGGGAACCTGCTTGGGATTCTTTCTCTCCCTTTCTCTCTGCCCCTCCCTGCCTCTCCCTCTCTCTCTCTCAAAATAAATAAACTTAAAAAAATTAAAAATTAAAGACAAAGAAAGGATCCTTTGACAAGGATCCCAGTTTAAGGCATCTGCTGATGTCACCCAGTCCCGGAAAAGTATAGCCTGGACAGGCTGTCCAGTGTCTCCAGAGCAGAAAGAGTCCTATTTGCTTAGACAAAGAGAGATGTGCAGAGACAGTCAAAATGATCCAATGAGACTTTGTGTTCTGAGGCTGACAAAGTTTTGCATGGGAGGATGACTTTTGGCTCTTAATCAGCGATCACTTTATCTTCCTTCACATATTCTCTCTTATTCTAAATTCGTTTCTTTAAATAATAGTCTCTCAATAGCAGTAAGAGGAAATTTGATGTCAGACATTTCTTATATTTATAACCCTATTCTCTGAATTAAGGTCTCCTCATCTGAAGAAATAAGTGGATTGTGTGTACTTTGACAGATTATGATAAACATGAAACCAGCACATTGACAAAGTGCTTAGAACTCAGCACAGTGTTAAGTACATAGTAGATATTGAGTAAGTATTGGTTCTTTCCCCAGAGCCAATGTTAAAGATTACTTTGTGTTTTTCAAAAATTGTGGCTCTCTTGGTTTTCAGGCATTTATAACACCTATTTATAACACTATACTTATTCCTATTGTATGTATTATTGTTAGTTCATCATTCAAAAACGTTGACTGATATGTGCATGAGCTAGCCACTGGATTCAACTCTGAATTTAGAGATTAATGAAACAGAGTCCTGCCTTTAGGGAGCTTGCAGTCAAACACGAGAGACCTACAGCTCAACAAATGGTTTTCATACAACTTGGTAAGTGCTATGATGGAGACATATGCAAAGTATGGTAGGGCTCAGAGGAAGGAGTGCTGAAATTTGGTGATAGGCAGGGATGTTACAAAGAGGAAATGGATGAATGGTTATTGTTTCAGTCACTGAAGGAAAGACTAGAATGTGATCCAAGAAAACCTGGACAAATCTTATTTTGGGTTTCATTTTTGCGAGATCACTCTAGTAATAGGGGCCTTGATTCAGTGGTCCTATGGAAGATTAAACTACAGCTGGGACACAATCACTCCTTTTATAGTCTAGAAGAAATAAATTCTTGTTATGGAAGTCAGCAAATTTATGTATTTTTAGAGGTGCTTAGGTTATCAATTAGATAAATAAAAAGGATGCTGTGATTGTCAGCCCTTAGGTTATCAAGGATGAACAAAAAGGATGCTTGAGCAAATATGCCCAAAGTAGCAAATATTACTAATTAATACTTTTTCGTATTGATCATTCAGTTACTTTCAGTAAACTTAGATCATGCCACTCCATGCCAGGCAGTAGGGATAGAGCAGTGGACAAGGCAAAGGGTCTCATTACTTAAAGGGAGGTGGGAAAAACACATATTCCAATGATGTTGGTGTAACTTGGTAAGTGATAGTAAATCTCATTCATTAAACATATATTGAACATTTGAGCCATGATATAGGACTATATAGAGTGAGGTAGCAGCACACAGATATACTTGGCCTAGGCTGAGAATTCATGGAAAGCTTCTTAGAGAAGGTAACATCTAAAGTGTACCAGAGGAATCTCAGGTGATATTCCAGGCAATGAGAATATTTCCGGCAGTAAAAAAAAAGAGTAAGCGGTGTCACAGAGGACTATAAAACAACATGGTGCTGGTGAGGAATAGCCAACAGTTCATTCCAGAATTACTAGAACATTACATATTATAAGGAAGAACTGGGAGGTGATGAAGATGGCAAAGCCTATATGACAAAGAACTCTATCAACTTTCTGGACCCCTTAAAAATACTGGCATTTTTTTATGGAGATTAGAATTTTCTGTCTTCAGTAGTGTCTTGATGAAGATTTTCTTTTAACTCCTAGTAATTACCACCTGGAGTATAATATTTATATGTTAGTTATCCATCCATTTGTTCACTAAATATTCATTGATTTCCTACAATGCCCAATCATTATTACAGATTCTGAGAACAAAGTCATGAATAAAATGCATTCAATCATACCCTCATAAAACATACTGTCTAGAGAAGGAGATAAATATCAAATAGACAATTACAAACTAACAGTTATGGGAGATACTGTGAAGAGGAAACCAGTAACTTTAGGGCCCAATATGAGCAGAGTGCCAGAGAAGGTCCCTTAAGGAAAGGTTATTTCAGTGGAGACCTGAAAATGCGTAAGATTTCAAAAGGTGAAGATGCAGTCGGAGTGAAGGGATGCCCACACAAAGGGATGGCATGTGTTTAGGCTTTGTAATAGGTTAGTAACTTAATACTCTTATTTAAGAGAGAGATAGCTAGTAGAGATGAGTAGAACTGAGCAGTCAAGAAAATGGTCAGAGATGGATGGGGAGACATAGGTTGTTACCAGCACATGTAAGGCCTCATAGGTTATATTAAGAATTTGAACTATCTGCTAAGAGGGTTTAAGTTAGGGTTTGCATTTTCAAAAGGTCACGCTGGCTACCAAGTGAACAAAGAGTTGGAATAGCTGCTGAAAGATCAGACATGTGGTTAGAGTAGAAAGCTTTGATGTTGGCCAAGATGGGGTCTGTGACTACAGGGATGGAGAACACTGGAGATGCTAAATCACAGGGTAACTGCAGCTCAGAACCCCAGAGATACAGGCAAAGGATCCTCTATACTGAACAGTTGATTGTTACCTAGTTGCTTGAATTTTCAGATACTTCCCACGTCTTTTTTAGAATTCATGTAGCTTACTGACCCTTTCAACAGTAACAGCCATTTGATTGGAGAGATCAGCAAGAAAAAAGCAAGGAGCAACAGGGACTCTCATTCAGTGCTGGTGGGAATGCAAAATGGTACGCCACTTTGGAAGGCAGTTCAGCAGTTTCTTACAAAGATAAAAATACTCTTACCATATAATCCAGCAGTCACGCTTCTTGGTATTTACCCAAATGAATTGAAAACTTATGTTCACACAAAACCCTGCACACAGATGTTTACAGAAGCTTTAGTCATAATTTCCAAAACTTGGAGACAACCAAGAGGCCCTTCAGTGGGTGAGTGGAAAAACAAACTGGGGTGCATCTACACATAAAATATTATTTAGCAATGAAAAGAAATGAGCTATCAAACTATGAGAAGACATGGAGAAACCTTGAAAGCATATTGCTAAACAAAAGAAATGAATCTGAAAAGCCTACATCCTATATGATTCCAACTATATGGCATTCTGAAAAAGGCAAATCTATGGAAACAGTAGAAACATCAATGATTGCCAGCAGTTTCAGGGACATGGGATAAATGGGCAGAGCACAGGATTTTTAGGGCAGTGAAACTATTCTGCACAGTACTATCCCAGTGTACTATCCCATTTGTCAAAACCCACAGAATGTACAACACAAAGAGTGAAGTCTAATATAATCTGTGAACTTTAGTCAGTAATAATTTATCAATATTGGTTTATCAATTATAACAAATATGCCACACTGATGCAATATGCTAACAATAGTGGATCCTGGGAATGGGGTGAGGGAGTACATAAGAACTCTGTACAGGAAACTTCTAAGATACTTCAGGTGTGTTTCCAGACTACAGTAATAAAACAAATACTGCAATAAAGTGAATGTAACAATAAAGTGAGTCAAATGAAGGGTTTTCCAGTGCATACAAAAGTTATGTTTACACTATCCTGTAGTCTGTTAAGTGTGCAAGAGCATTATGTTTAAAATGTACATACCTTAATTAAAAAAATACTTTATTGTTAAAAATTCTAACCATTATCTGAACTTTCAGTGAGTTATAATCTTTTTGCTACTGTAGGGTCTTGCTGCAATGTTGATAGCTGCTGATTGATCAGGGTGGTAGTTGCTGAGCATTGGGTGGTTGTGGCAATTTCTTAACATAAGACAACAATAAAGTTTGCTGCATTGATTGACTCTTTCTTTCACAGATGATTTCCTTATAGCATGTGGTGGTGTTTGATAGCATTTTCCTGCAGTAAAACTTTCAAAATTGGGAGTCAATCCTCTCAAAACCTGCCACTGATTCATTAACTAAGTTTATATAACATTCTAAATTTTTTGTTGCCATTTCAACAATCTTCATAGCATCTTCACCAGGAGTAGATTCCATCTCAAGAAACCACTTTCTTGGCTCATCCATACAAAGCTCCTCCTCCTCATCCATTCAAGTTTTATCATAAAATTACAGCAATTCAGTTCCATCTTCAGGCTCCACTTGTAATTCTCGTTCTCTTGCTCTTTCCACCACGTCTGCAGTTACTCCCTGCACTGAAGTCTTGAACCCCTCAAATTCATCCATGAGGATTGGATCCACTTCTTCCAAAGTCCTGTTCATGTTGATATTTTGACCTCTTCCCATGAATCACAAATATTCTTCTTTCCATCTAGAATGGTGAATCCTTTCCATAAATTTTGCAATTTACTGTACCTGGATCCATTAAAGTAATCAATATCTATGGCAGCTATAGCCTTACAAAATATACTTCTTAAATAGTAAGACTTAAAAGTTGAAATTTCTTCTTGATCCATAGACTGCAGAATGGATGTTGTGTTAGCAGACATGAAAACAACATTAATTGTGTACATCTCCCTGAGAGTTGTTGGTGACCTGGTGCATTGTCAATGAGCAGTAATGTTCTGAAAAGAATATTCTTCCAGAGCAGTAAGTCTCAACAGTGGACTTAAAATATTCATTAAACCATGTTGTAAGCAGATGTGCTACCATCCAGGGTTTTTTTTCACCCATTTTTAGAGCACAGGCAGTGTAGATTTAGCGTAATTCTTAAGGGATTTTCAGGATGGTACATATCATTGGTGTTAAACTCACCAGTTGTATTAGCCCTTAACAAGAGAGTCAGCCTGTCCTGTCCTGTGAAGCTCTGAAGCCAAGCACTGACTTCTCTCTGGCTATGAAAGTCCTAGAAGGTATCTTCTTCCAATAGAAGACTGTTTAATCTACCCTAAAAATCTGTACTTTAGTGTAGCCATCTTCATTATCTTAGCTGGATCATCTGGATAACTTGCTGCAGCTTCTACATCAGCACTTACTGCTTCATCTTGAACTTTCATGTTATGGAGATGGCTTCTTTCCTTAAACCTCATGAACCAACCTCTGCTAGCTTCAAACTTTTCTTCTGCAACTACTTCACCTCTCTGAGACTTTATAGAATTGAAGAAGGGTCCTCCTCTGGATTAGGCTTTCGCTTAAGACAATGTTGTAGCTGGTTTGATCTTCTTTCCAGATGACTAAAACTTTCTCCATACCCACAATAAGGCTGTTTCCCTTTCTTGGCATGTGTATGTTCACTGGAGTAGCAATTTTAATTTCTTTCTGGCCTAGCTTTCAGCCAATCTTGACTTTCAACATGCCTTCCTCACTATGCTTAATCATATCTAGCTTTATATTTCAAGTGAGAAGTGTGTGACTCTTCCTTTCTCTTAAACACTGAGAGGTCATTGTAGAATTATTAATTGGATTAATTTCAAGATTGTTGTGTTTGAGGAATTAGGGAGGCCCAATAAGAGGGACGGCTAGAACAAACACATTTATCAGTTGAATTTTCTATCTTTTATGGGCACAGTTTGTGGCACCCCAAAACAGATACAATTGTAACATAAAAGGTCACTGATCACAGATTACCATAACACATCTGAAATATGAGAATTTCCAAAATGTGACACAAAGACATGAAGTGAGCAAATTCTGTTGGAAAAATGGTGCCAATATACTTGCTGGATGCAGGGTTGCCACAAACTTTTAATTTGTAAAAACTGAAATCTCTACAAAGTGCAATAAAGCCATGTGTAATAAAATGAGGTATCCCTGTTCTTTCTGATAAAGTTTTCTGTAAACCTAAAACTGCTCTAAACTGATAAAGTCTATTAATTATAAGAATAATTAAATCATGCCATAGCCATTAATTACTAGAAAGTCCAAATTAAACAGAATGTTTCGTCATATAGCACACAATGGGAAATTTCTGGCTTTTTGCCAGGGCATCTCCTTTGTCTTAATGTAGAGAGAATTTTTTTTTTTTTTTTTTTTGTATCAGTGCCTCCCAACAAATGTGAGAGATTCAGGAAATAAAAGCAGCTTCACTGAGAGTTCTTCATGTTATGGTCTCTGAAAAGTACAAAAGCCACCACAAAGTGATTCCCCCCATTCTTGGGTTTTCTCTCTGCTCAATGCTTAGAGATATGTCCAAACAATAGTCACAGCAAGGCCCTGGAGTAGGCTGGAGTGTGTCAGAAGCTCAGCACACTCCCCAATAAGCCACAAATGGCTGGAATTATATTGCATGATGTCATCAGGGTATCTCTGCAGTGATACCAACTCAAATTAACACAATTTGTTAATAGTGTTCTGTTTTTCCACCCTCCCCCTCCCCCCAAGAGGTCAAAACCAAGTATAATGCCAAGTATAGTTATAGGCTAAATGTGTGGGTGTTGTTAGTGATTCTCAATAATGCCATGTAATTTTTACTAAATGTGGACCAAAAGAATGTTCAGTTATTGGATGTTTTCTTCTCATTGGCTTTGCTAATTAATTTGGAAATGTGAATTGACCCAATACTCAGTGACAGGCCATGTGTTCAGCTTGTGATAATTAGATATCACTAGTCATTCAGTCACACCTTACATCCCCAGTCTGTTTTTCTGGGGAGATATTAGGAAGCAATAAGGTATGTCTTCATAAAAGTGAACAGTCTTTCAAATTTGTATCCAGTATTGTGGAGAACAAAAGCTGCCTTTTCCTTTGTCAATTTCTTTTCACATATTTGAAGATCTTGGTTTAATAGGACATTCTTATCTATATTAACCCCAGAAGCATAAAAATTTCATTATAGAGAGAGACTTCATAGATATATATTTTGCACTCATTTCCAACAAACTATCAGTTACTTAAATGGCACAAAATCAAGGTGTGGCTGTGCATTTATAACAGTGTGATTCTGGAGAGGTTTATTGTTTGGAATAATTACTGATATCTACCTTAAAAGTATAAGTATGCATGATTAATGCCACTTACAATGAAAGATAATGCTACAAACAGTAACTTTCATTCTTTTTTAATGTTTATTCATTTTTGAAAGACAGAGAGAGAGCACAAGCAGGTGTGGGGTGGTGAGAGAGGGTGACACAGAATCTGAAGCAGGCTCCAAGCTCTGAGCTGTCAGCACAGAGCCCGTGCAGGGCTCAAACTCACGAACCATGAGATCATGACCTGAGCTGAAGTTGGACACTTAACCGACTGAGCCACCCAGCCACCCCTACAAACACTAACTTTAAAGTATGTTTTACTGTTGCTAACATGGAGTAAACATGCTTATCTAAATTCAGAAGAAAGGTCCTACTTTTAAAGTCCCTAGTTCTATATTCCTCAGTTAATAAAATCAAGAAAATATGAAGCAGTAAATTCTCTTTTTTTTAACGTTTGTTTATTTTGAGAGAGAGAGAAAATGTGCACATGAGCAGGGGAGGGGCAGAGAGAAACAGAGACACAATCTGAAGCAGGCTCCTCACTCTCAATGCAAAGCCCAATGTAGGGCTTGAACCTGAAATCATGACCTGAGCTGAAATGAAGAGTCAGACACTTAACTGACTGAGCCACCCAGGCTCCCTAAAGCAGTACATTCATATATTCAGATTCCTAAATGTTGCTGAGGTGGCTGTAATGATCAGATACAGCCTCTTCTGTGGACTTTCTCAGCCCCCTATTCCCACCAAAATATTCAAGTTATGGAAAGAGGGGAAAGTTGTTGCTCTTTGAATGATGAAAATAGTATTATAGGTAACCATTATTGAGAGTGTTTCTGTGTCATAGGCATGATGCTCAGTGTTTTACATGTAGTCTCTCATTTAGCCTTTCCAACAATCCTATGTTAAGGTTCTATTATTACCGAATTTATAGCTGAAGGGAATAAGCTTCAAAAAGGTTAAGAAATGTGCTTAAGATCACGCAAGTGATAAAGTGGTGATGCCAGGATTTGAACCCACATATCCAAATACTACATTATGGCTACCCTACATTAACTGTGTACTTGTTTCTACTTACAGAAAAACACGTTGGAGGTTTGTAGACATTACTGAACACTTGTCGCTGTCAATAGGGACTGGTTTTGAGCTAAGTAGTATAAGCTGAACAGGGACCTTCCACACCCCACTCCACACACATGGATGAATCTGACTCCATAGAAATGGTCTGAGTCCACTGCATGAGTCTGAGTCCATAGAAATGATCTTTGGGGAGGGTGCATAATACTTTCAGAGCTTGAACAGAAAGGTGCTTTCCAACATTCCTTTTAAATCTTTCTACAGTGTGTTGACTTAATTTTGGATAAGCTGGGTAATTATTCACATTACAGAGAAAAGAATGCCTATGGTCTTCAGTAGCAGACAGTCTGTTTTTATTAAGTAAAAATATGAAATATCTGAATAAACAACAGATCACGATAGCTACATATTGCCTGAAGAAAAAAGAGACAGCAAATACTCCAAAACAAAAGTAATCTTTTGTTATTGCTCCCAATCTGTTGCCCAGACTATCAGTAAACTACCTCAGTTAGTCACCTCATTATCTCTCAGTCTATTATCCTGGTGGACTTCAGGGAAGAAGCTCTACCATAGTGTAGCATGGTGCTCTAAAAGGGGCTTTGTTGGGATTGTACCCTGTCTAGGATGAGTATCTAGTTATACTTGCAGTATGTTTCAAGCTAAAACTGTTTTGGCTATAATTTGTGGTTTAAAATATTATAGCCTTCATCCAGTTGATTGTATGAGAGGCAGGGTCCTAAGCAACTTTTAAGGTAGATGGCAGGTTTGCAGAAAAATGCTCATTCAAATCCCTTGTGCCAGAGGCTGAGAGTAGCCTCTTAGTAAATTATTCATATTTTATGAAAGGATGCTCACCCCTTCCCTTCACCTAATTGTCTTCTAGGAACAGTTAAGATTCTGTTAGATCTTACTCATCAGTCAATATAAAAGACTCCCACTCCAAGCTCTCTCTAGAGTATTAGCTTGAGTTCACTGCCACTCATTGGTTAGATATTTGAGGAAAAGTCTTAGATTTCGCATAGTATAGTTATTCCATCCACAGAAGAACACACCTTCTGTGCATGCCTCTATAATTTTTCACATTCCATTCATTTATCCAACAAATATTGATTGGATGCCTCCTGGACAACAGGGCCTCTTTTAGGCTCTAGGGATACAGCAGTGAACAAAACAGACACATATCTCTGTCTTCATGGAGCTTACATTCTAGTATGGAGAGAATAGCAATAAAAAGATAAAGTGTCTACCATGTTAGATAGTAGTATTAAGAGAGTGTAGGACAAGGGATAGAGGATAAGTCCGTTTTAGACAGCCTGGCCAGGCATGCTTCACCAGGTAGTGGCATTGGAATAACTACTGGAAGCAGATGAGGAATTCAGTCAACTGTCTCCTTCTCACTGAGGTCTCTTACAGAGTCTGTGCATTATTTGAGAAAAGGAGTCATGTGCATGTTCGTTTGTGAATGAATTTATCCTATGAGTTAAGCTTTTAGAGTATAATAGTGAATTCAACTTATGCTCCCCTCACATCATAATAGGGAAAACAGTCATAAATAAATTATTTCAATGCAGTAAAATATGTAGGTATAGAGACATAAAAAGCAAAATGAAAACTAGGAAGATAGAGAAGTGAGCTGAACCTAAAGAGAATACAGGGAGGCTTTAGGAAAGAGGTGATATTTGAACAGAGGATTAAAAGATGATAATGGCTAATAATAACAGCTAACCTTTTCCTTTTTGTCAAGAAAATTTTAACAAAACATGTTTTCGCATCTCCGTTTTGCAAATTACATAACTAGTAAGTGAATACATTTCTACTGTAAAACTTTCAAACAGAAATGCATAGAGGGGATGTGAAAGTTACACACCCATTCTTCCACTTCCGCTGGCCCTATAGCCTGGACCTAACCACTCCATTACTCAACAAATATATGTGGAAGGCTTATGTTTTCATAAGCACTGTGTTAGGTACGTTGAATATAAGGATTAAGACAACATGAACCTTGTCCTCAAAAAGGTTGCCCTCCAGCAATTCTAGGTAAACAGAACCACAATGGACAGGCATTAACATATGAAGACATATGTCATGTCACCTTCAAATGGTTTGGTAAAACCAGAAAGCAGAGAGTTTTAGGGATTAGGCCTTGAAAGATTACAAATCTTTCTGGGAAGATAAATCTTATATGGATAGATAGCCAATGTCTAGATTATAAAAATCTGGGTCAGTAACCAAGGCATTTGGATTTAAAATATTTTCTGTGAGAAGCCTTTAGAAATTATTTAAAAAGTGATATTTTTGCATGTTCATAGCTCTTTTGCCTAAATAAGAGCCTTTTCAATATTTTGATGAATTCCTTATAATCTTTCTAATGCATTAATAGATTTTATTTTAATTAATCACATAATTATCCTTCTAACTATAGTTATTATACAAGTATGGAAAACACAGAGAAGTAATGGGTAGAACATAAAACACATCTCTAATTCTAACACCTAGAGAAAAATGTTAACATTTTGATGCATTTCTTTCACTTTCCTAAATATGTGTATATATTTCCTTAGTGTGTGTTATGTATACCTACTGCTGTGCCATAGACATTTTCCCATGCCTTTAAAATATTTTTCAGAAACACAATTTAGTGGCTAGACAATAATATTCCGTTGTAAGGAAAGATCTATTTTATTTAGTTAGCTAATGTAGCATAGTGTTTAAAAACAAGGGCTGAGGATTCAAACGGAAGCAGGCTGAGTATTTGCCCTGAACTTGTCCGCTGGATGTTTCAAGGAACTCAATCTCTATAAACCTCAGTTTCTTCATCCATAAAATGGGGATTGAAAATGGATTTAGTTTATAAAGTTGTTACAAAGATTGAATCAGTTGTGGAAAATTTTCCAAAGCATAGTGCCTGGAAATATTAAACACTCAATAAATAAATGTTAGCACTCAATAAATAAATGTTAGCCACTGTACTCATTAAAAACATTAACAAATGTAATATTGTATCTAATACTTAGTAAAACATTAACTATTTTTCTGATGTTTCAATGTTTATAAAGCAATTTTAACATACACAAAGACTAACAGATTTTTTTTTAGTATATAACCCTCAATAGCCACTAATACTGGTTTTCTGTGATAAATAACTGATTCCTTATTTTTTTTTAATTTTTAACATGTACTTATTTTTGAGAGAGAGAGAGGGAGAGAGAGAGAGAGAGCAAGCAGGGTGTGGGGGGAGGGCAGAGTGAGAGGGAGACACAGAATCCGAAGCAGGCTCCAGTCTCTGAGCTGTCAGCACGGAGCCTAACATGGGGCTTGAACTCATGGGTTGTGATATCATGAATGACCTGAGCCAAAATTGGTTGCTTAATGGACTGGGCCAACCAGGTGCCCCAAGAACTGATCCCCATTTAAATGGCTCAGTCTACAGAGGACCTTTTTGTACTGACTTTTTTTTTCCTTTAAAGAAAGGAAGCAGTTGCGTTATGTAGCTTTGCTATTAAGTCACAGACATACATGATGATTTGTTAATTTTCTAAATAGGAAAGATAAAAAAATACAGGCAAGTGGGCTGGCTTAGTGTCCAGTATTAGTACAAGTCAAACCAAGTTAGCCAAACCTGAACAGCCTTGGGAATCTACCTCTTGCCTAAACCCAGGGTTTAGGCTTATGTTGACCCACGTTGCCCATGACTTTCCAGACCAAACTTCTTCCTTACTAACAGCTCCCATGCCTTTTGTCCTAGGATTCCCTCTCAGAGTAATGCTCTGCTGGCACAAACACATACCTCTTTTTTTTTCTATTTTTGCAGGACACTTTTAGAATAATACACAATCATATAATTCCAAAACTGGAAGGAATTGTAGTATGCATCTAATTCAGTGTTACCTAAACGTGGCTGTGAATCAGAGTTATCTAACACTGTTGATAAAACAGAAATTCTTAGACCCAACCCCAGATACTTTAATTCTGTATTTTTAACGAGGTCTATAGGTTATTCTTATATATGACCAGGTTTAGAAGATGCTGATTTGGTTCATCTCCCCACCTAAAATAAAACTGAGAGGTAACTAAGGCAGGAATTATATTCTTTCTCCACTGTCTCCCTGATCCCTAATGCTGCATACCCAAAGCAAAAGCCCAGAGTTGGCACTTAGTAAATACCTGATGAAGTGAAAATGAAATCACAGTGTATCCTCAGCATTATTTTTTTTGTGTATTTATGTTTACTCATCCTTGTTCCAAAGTGGATTTAAGGCAGCTTACAAATATTCATGTAAAATCTCTCTCCGTTCTGAATCAGGAGAGGATTCAATTGTAGAATAATCCAGGAAGGATCAACAGCAATGTCTACTTCCTAGATAAATTCTAACTCTAAATTAGTAACATTCACCTTACTGATAATTGCATAGGTTTTTTTTTCTTTAATAAAAAAATGTCATCATGGAGAGGTATTGCAATATAGTTGACAAATCCTGTGTCTTGTAGTCAGATAAAACTATATTCAGATCTTACTAGGCACCATGTTTAGCCCAAACCAGCTCTGCAGTCCTGGGAAATACACTTAACTGCTCTTTACTACCATTTTATCACTGATAAGATTTCATTCAATTCATTTTGCTTCACAAGGATTTATTGAGCATCTAGTATATGACGGGTGCTATTTTAAGCATTTGGGGAACCAGACAGACAACTACAGCCGTCATGATACTTTTGCTTTATAAGGCACAATGATGCCTATTTCAGAGGATTGTTATGAAGGTGAAAATGTACATAAAGGCTCCATATATTTACCCACATTCCATAAGTGTTCATTCTCTTTGCCACCTTTCATTCCTTTCAAGTGGTACACACACCCCAAAATACCATTGGAAATATAATTCTCCCAAATTGCCCTTTTTCTTCTAATTTGGAAGAAAAATTAGTAAGAGGGTGGGATTCAAAAAAAGACCCTTAACCTGTATTCAGGTTCTTTCTTTCATGCAGAATAGTGGAATTTACAGTCTCATTTATGACTGGTGCCAGGGAGCAGCAGGTAGTCACATCCTTACAGGGTTCTAGATGCAGCTGTACCATATATACATGCTGTAATGTACATCAACAGGAAACATGCATCTGACTCATTCCTGTGTACATGAAACTCCATTTCACAGATTACTTAAGAACTTTATGAAGTAAGTGTAGAGGCACTTGCAAGCAGCAGAGGCAAAGTGATTGCCATCTAGGTGTGACCAAGCTGCAACTATGTCTTGAAGAAGGGACCATAATGACTTCTAAAACTGCCAAACTCTTCAGTGGTATATGGCTGGACCTGTAAGCAGCAAGAGATGATCTAGATTCCCATCACTGTTTCCCAGAATCTCTCCATTAAAATAATTTTCCTCCTTGTTTACCCTTAATGACTACAGTGTTCCCAAAGACATGTGTTGTCATTTTTCAAAGCTGACCTTGTAGCTGACACTCACAGCACTTCCATGCATATCTTAACCTTGGGCACACCACTCTCTGAGAAACCTTCCCACCCTCCGTCTCTACCCACCACTGTTCTTATAGCTCCTTAAAACCCAGTTCATGGCCTGCAGCCTTTAGAAAACCTTCCACAGGCCCCCTTTAGCCCTTGGTAGCTCCTCCACCTTCTAGATTTCGCCAAAATGTATTGTCTGTGCCACTCCTTCACTGGTTAACTGAAACTACAGTTTCAGTTGTTAACTGAAACAACTACTGAAGTTGTTATCAAATTAGCAACCATGATTGAAAGAGCTAAAAACTGAAATCCATATTCTTTGCACAAAAAATCTACCTATTTGAAGTCTAAAAAAAAATCTTTGATAAGTTAATTATAGGCCATAAGATTCATACATCTTAAAACTTCACAGTGTCAATCTTTTCCCTGTTACTGTCTTTGAAAAATGTACTGTTTTCAACTGGAAGAAAAAAATACTGGCTTCTTAATTTTCGTGGAGAACTGTCAATAGTTTGGGAGGTTTGGGGGAAAGATTGGAAGTGTTTTTCTCCCACAGCATTTTATCACTTAGGCCCCACGATGAATTTTAGTCTCCACAGAAGGCCCTGAGTGCCTGAGCCAAGTTGTACATGCCTGCAGACATGAAGTTGCATACTTCTTCCCGGAGAAAAAGACTATGCTTCTTCCTTCCGTGGAACATTTACAACATCATATTCATGTCCCTGACATTTTAGTATTTGGTTATACAGCAAAATGTGTCTGGACATGAAAAGGAGATGGGTAAAGATACCTCTGTTCTTTCCCTGCATTGCACATGGCACAGCAAGATCTGTTGCTGTATGTGCCTTTCCTAATAAAAACAGCCATCACTAGCTGAGCACTTGTGCGACAGACACTGTGCTCAAAGCTTCATAATTATCAAGACTCTTTCATCTTCACAGCAACCTTAAGTGGTAGATACAATTATCTCTTTTCTACACATGTCAAAATGGAGGCTTGGGAAAGAGGATCAGTTTACTTACCCAAAGCTCTTAATGTTAATTCCTTCACTGTACTGTAATAAACCATAAACTCCTTGGGAAGGAGGACATTTTTATTAATATTTATTTAGAAACCACTTGGCTAACATAGAACCAGACTCTTAGAACATGCTTAGTAAATATTTATTTCTACCAAATGTCCTAAGTGAATTAGAGGTACAGTGTGGCACTATGATCCTGGAATGCAGTTGCAAATTGTGAACATTCCAAAATGTTACTGTAATTTGCTAAGATCTTCCCAAAGCTAGAAGGGAATGGAAGGCAGGGATTCCTTTTTCTACACCAGGACCTTTCTATACCCAGGCACAGAGGCAAACATTAACCAAAAAACAAGCTTTGATGAATACCAAAGGCACCAAATAGGGAAAACAATGTATAATTGTCAATTTTGTATAAACAGAGAGATAATAGCTTTTGGATTTTGTATTAGTCTTTATAATATTCACAGCATGTACAGGATAAAATTGCATCTGATTCTAATGATGTTCCTGAGATGGTGACAGGGCAAGTTATTATTTTTATTTTACAATTTAGTGAAATTACCCTGATCAACCAACTGTCAATGATATGACCCAAGTCTTTGGCTCCTAGTCTGTTTTTCCTTAGAAATTATTGACATCAAACTATGGACAAGATTCACTCTAAGACCATTCTAACCTAAGATGACTATGTACCTCTGTTATTTAAGACTCCTACCTTATCCTGCATGCAAGTAAGATATTAAGACCACAACTCTGGTTATAAACTTTAGTCTCACTTTTCCCCTGAGAAACCCCAGGCTATCCCTATAGTCAATGTCAGATGAAATGAACAAAATGCCAATGAGCCCACTAACAGTGTCTCATTGAATAATGCTTCATTCCTCTACCAAACAATAACAAAAACCCTAAATTCCAGAGAATGTTGGCTCTAATGAGTTCCTACAAACAGTAGACCATCTCTCCTTCCAACATATATGTGATGAAGGTGGGGAGGGCTTAGGAAATGGTGACTCAGGCATTTCAACCAAAGTAATGGACCTCAGAGCAGTCATACAATATGTCACTTGTTTACAATTTATAACTAAATCTCAGTACCTTCTTGAAGAAAGCAAGTTACATTTTGTGATTTATAGAATCATTTACATAAGACAAGAGGGAAGGATTTTAGGCTTGCAAGGGAAGGTCTCCTCATTCCTCCAGTAATTACTTCTGTATCTCTGTCACAGTGTTTTATATACTCATTCATCAAACATTTAATGAACAAAAATTGTGTACCATGATGGCTTCTTGAATGCAAAATGATTAAGATATAATATTTGCCCTCAAGGAATTAAGTCTTGGGTGTGGCGGGGGTGGGGGGATGGTGACGTGAAAGGAAATGTAGGTTACCATTATCAGAGTTAGTGGGTTATAATGGAATCTCTCTCCCTCAGTTCTGACATTGACCAGTTGTGTGACATTTTGGAAAAATTTCTGCACTTTGATTCTTTATTCTTTGAAATGTCGATAATATGAATTAGGAGAGTAAGCACTTTCGAGTATTATTTGCTAAACACTGCTCTAAATGTTTTAAATAAATTATGACATTTAATCCCTTCAACAGCCCTAATAAAAAGATACTATATTATTATTCTGATTTTATAGATGAGGAAACTAAGTGATTAAATAACTTGCTCATAGTCATGTAGCTAAGAAGTGGTAGGTCCAGGTTGTGAAGACAAGGAGTCAGAGTCCAGAGCGTGTGAACTGGAGAAGTACACGTCAGCATGAGAACCATAGGATCTGTAAGGCAAAGGATTCTAAGGCTGAAACCTTCCACTGCCTTTAGAATAAAGACACATTCCTTTAGGGAAAGCCCCTTCCAGTTGCCACTCCAGATACAGCATTGTCTCTTCTCAGCTTGACCCAGTGCCCTGGGAGTTAACACACGTGGACTCCATTCTTGGACTCTTTTGTCTTTGGCTGCAGTGGGGTTCAGCCACGAGGAGGCTGATGCAAGAAGTTTGAGGGAGGAGGAAGTGAGTTATTTACTCCTCTGGAGGGATCTCTTTCTGGGGGGTTACTTTCTTCTTTCCTAAGGTGTCCTTTCAGAGGACATCTTTACTCAACCCTCTCTATTCCTGGGTTTCTGTAAGGTCACGGCTTCCTCCCCTTGCTTCTTTGCTTTAAGGGCTGGTAACGAGGCTGCCCTGGCATTAGGATCTGGGTACGGCACTATCCCAAATAATTTCACCACACCTTGCCATCATCTTCATAATTATCTTCCCAAAATTGTTTTCTTATTTATCTTCTCAAAATGTCCTAATTATCCTAATCTGAGTGTCTCATCTGTTGCCTCCTGAAATGCAAACAAACACACTGGGCTCATAAGGTACTACATGATCAGCACCCCTGGCCCCAACTTACCCTTAATGGTGTAATTTTTCTACCTCAATTTTCAGTGTTTATATGACTGGACTTGTTGAAATCATCAAACTTGCATGTGCCTTCTTTTTGCATGGACTTTGCGTATCCTTTTCCTTCAGTTGAAATGCCCATTCTCAGCATACCCTTTCCTCTCCACAGACACAAACTCACACTCACACATACTTATACAAACCTACCTGATAGGTATAACAAGTTCCAATTATTTTTGAATAATTTAATGGAAGCAGGAACCAACGAAAGACTGTGTTCTTCAAATTTTTATCAAATAATTTTGATCCTTTAGAGTTGAGTACCTCATTATATTTTGCAAAGCAATTTATAATAGCATGTTTTATTTTCAACCACACTTCCTCTGTGATGGTGGAGAAAATGAGCTCTGGGTAACTTAAGTGATTTGTCTAATTTGCTACAAGCAGTATGTGACAGAGCCATGATTTAATCTCAGGTTGGTGGGTATCCACGTCCCATTGTTACTCCCTCTCCTGGGCTCTTGCTAGCAAGCCAGGCCAACGTGGTCACCTCCTTAGCAAAAGTTTCTCTGAGGTCCTAAAAATAAAAGGAACTTTAATAAAACCTCTTAGCGATGTGCTAGAAACTGTTCTTTTCCAGAGATTTTTTTTCTATTTTGTTGCCATTATGTTCTTCCCACCCACCAGTTTTAGGAAACCACACAAAACAACACTTTCTGTGGTGAACACAATTGCAACTTTGCAAGTGCTTTCTTTTTGAACAGATGAAGGAACAATGCCTGTCTTTAGGGAATCTTGTTTGAAACCTCTGCGTTGCAGAGTGCCACAATACTGAGAAACGTTATTGGAGATAATTCAGCTCCTGGGGAAGTTTAATTTGAAACTATTGGAGTTGTGAATGTGGACACACAGCATTTTCCCTCTGGTTTGTGGAGGAGAGAGAACTGAAAGGACCTTTAGCAAGAAGCTGGAAGAGGCATCTTGGTAGGCAGCAGAGCTGTTCCTCGCTTGCTCTCCAACTTCGTCGTGCCAACTCCAGTGGCAGTTATTTCCTATTGAGAACACATTCGCTTGTTCAGTGTGTGTTTGTGAAGAGAGAGATTTTCAGACACTCAGATATAATGGGGCATTCACACATTCAAAACCCAGCTAAATTTGCCCCCAGGGCCAACGGGGATGATGCCAGCAGCACATGCTTGCCTGGGAATAGTCACAGAAATACAGCCTCTGTTGCCTTAGAGTGAGTTTGGGCAACTAGCCCAGTATCCAGTGCTGTGGGTTCATTCCAGTTTCTGCTATGACATTTAATCCCTTCAACAGTCCTAATCAAAAGATACTATTATTATTCCCAGGCAGGATGATACAGGCAGCCTCCTCTCTAGAGCATCGTTTTGGTTACCTCACTTCAGACAACTAGATTCAGATTTCATTTCCAGGAAGGTCCTTCCTCATTCTGGTCCTCACTGTCATTGTCTACTTTCTTCAATGCCAGTGGTCCTCGGAATTCTATTAGTATTGCAAATACAGGCTTGTCAGACCCTGCTTAAAGGATTCCTTGTTGCTCATCAGATAGAGGCCACATCGCTTAGCCTCTAAATGACCTGACCTCTAACCAGCCCTTTAGTTTCATGGTCAATCTCCACTTTAGTCTTCCCTTGGTTATTGTTACACAGAATCTCTCACTGGGGCCTTGACCATAATCACCTATCCGATTGTGTCTTTGCACATGACTTCATTGCCATTCTCTT
Organism: Herpailurus yagouaroundi; assembly: GCF_014898765.1. Taxonomy (NCBI): domain Eukaryota; kingdom Metazoa; phylum Chordata; class Mammalia; order Carnivora; family Felidae; genus Herpailurus; species Herpailurus yagouaroundi. The sequence continues at coordinate 17,331,548 of NW_024412411.1, read as the reverse complement.
TCCTTGGTCTACTCACGGATCCTTCCAGATAAGTAAGCATCTTCTACTTTGGGAAGCTTTCTCCGGTATCTACTCTCTCCCTTTGCTGAACATGTTGACAGGCAATCGTATCCAGTTAGGTTACTTCCTTCATGTTGATCTACCTCTGTTAAAAGATTATGGCTTGAAGGATATTGCAGGGAGGTTTAAAGGCAGAGAGAATGTTCAAATCCCATACTGGAAAAATGTTCTTCTCCAAAGAGTCCTGAAGAACTTACACACAAAGAATTAAAGTACCCTGCTTTATTAGATGGGTCACAGTCCATAGCAAAGCTTCAGCCCTAAAAGTCCTCCTTTTTCCTCAGCTTGAATCAAAACCTCAGGATTGTGTCTATCACTTACCAGAGGCCTCGTGGTACAGAAATTTGAATAGCAACACTCTCATCCAGATGTGGAGGGAAATCATTATCAGGGATAAAAAAATGAGAGTTGGGGATGGTCAGGTTGGTTGGCTCAGCCAACTTGTACACCCTCATGTGTGCATGGCCTTTAAATCCAAATGACACTGCTCATTTATTTATCCACCATATACTTATATATATCCAAATGCCAGACATTGATCTAAGTATTTTTAAATATTAATTTAAGAGGGCTGCCTGGGTGGCTTAGTCAGTTAAGTGTCTGACTTCGGCTCAGGTCATGATCTCATGGTCCCTGAGTTCAAGCCCCACATCAGTCTGTGTGCTGATGGCTCGGTGACTGGAGCCTGCTTCAGATTCTGTGTCTCCCTCTCTCTCTGTCCCTCCTCCACTCACATTCTGTTTTTCTCTCTCTTTCTCTCTCTCTCTCAAAAATAAGTAAATATTAAAAATGAGATATTAATCAGCATAATAACAGTATGAGGTAGGTTTATAATATTTTATAGATGAGGAAATTGAGTCACATTAAATAATTTCTCCAGAATCAGACAGATACCAGGTGGCAGAACTGGGAGTCAACCCTAGACAAGACTACCTTGTTAATGACTAAAACTGAGACCACTCAGATTATCCACTGGTTTCCCCTTGAGAGACTCAGAAATGAGGTACACAGAGAGATGCAGAATTATTGCTTGAATCTCCTCCAGCAAGAATAAGTGAGAGAGAGAAACGTCATTAATCCTCAAACACTTCAATCTGTATAGCATGTCAGTCAGTAGTTAACTTTACTGTAAGATCACCAGTTTCATGAGTTTTCTCTTAACAATGCCAAAGACTGGTCACCACTAACTAAATACCATCTCCTTTAATGAGACTCCAGTCCTATATACAGCTGGTAATTCTTAAATTTAGCTTTAAGAAAAAGTACAGATGCTGGAAAACTATAAGAACTCATATCTTGGAGAATTTGTATAACCTTTCTTGCACAATAAAGAGATTAACCTGAAGGTAGATCAATTTCTGTATTGTCTCAATTTGATCAAATGGGGGATCGTCACCTAAGGAAGCGGCTTTTAAAATAAGGTAATCATACATCCAGTTTTATACCTGTTATCCCTGGACAACTGTTAATAGTGCCTCTTTCACCCATGGATTGGATGATAAATTATATGGCCACTTCGTCTAAAGGAACATCTCATGTCAGAGACTTCACTCTCCACTGTGGTGGATGATAACAATATACAGATAAAATACAGTCCCTGCCCTCAAGGATTTCACAGGTTGAATTTCACTCCACTTTGAAGGAGATGAATAAAAATAAAATTACAGTACAGTGCAGTAAATGCCAGGATAGAGATGTTGGGACAAAGTGACTGTACAGTACAGGAGAGGTACTAAATGTGGGATTAAGTGTGAGGGCTTAGGTACTGCTTCTCAGAGAAAACACTTCAGCTGAATATTAAAGGAATATTTAATATATATTAATATATTAATATATATTAATGTTTAATATATATTAATATTTAATAGATATTAATCAATATTTGAGGATCTAGTGAAAGGTAAGCATTCATAATAGAAGTACAACAAATGAACTTTTGTGGGATATGTCAGAAAGGTAATACTATATAGTGATCAAGAAACAGGATTTGGGATCAAAGTGTCAGATTTTGAACACCAACTCTCTGAAATGCTAGCTGTGTGTTATTAGGAAGTTACTGAACCTCTCTGAGTCTTGGTTTCTTCATGGAGAAAATGGAGAAAAATGATATCTAACTCATAGGGTAATGTCGTGAAACTTCCATAAGTTAATGTATATAGAAAACTTTAAAAAGTGGGTGACACGTAGTAAGTGCTAAAAAGATTGGTTATTGGTTTAATAAGACTGAAACATGCCAACTGTATACATATGCATATCATAAGTGTGGAGAGGAGGGTAGTTTCTTGTGTGACACAGCCAAGGAGTAAGCACCTGAACCTGACGGAAATAGTTGTTATTGAAGGGGAATGACACACACAAGAGTGATACAGTCAGATTGGATTTTTAGAAGATTATTCTTGCAAGTGTGTAGAGGAGATGCATTGGAGATGAGATGAGCAGGAGGCAGAGGGAAAAGCTGTATCAGTAGGTGGTAAATGGGAGCATCACCTAACCCCATGTCAAAATTTTCACCATACTTGTGGGAAATCCTTGCCACAAAAGCTAATTAGCCAAATTAGGGTTGTGGAGATGAAATTTGAGCCTTCAACACAGTAATACTTTTAGCATCTATTTTTATAAAGGTTACATTTAGGGGTGCCTGAAATGTTACAGTGAGAAGGTACCTAAAGAAATGATCCAGCCTAGTGGTTCTCTTCCCTGGCTACAATTAAGACCCTCTGGGAAGATTCTACAAAATACCAATCCTCAGGTCCCACACTTGGTCACTTAAGTAAGGGTCTCTGGGAGTGGAGCTCAAGCATTGATGGGTCTTCAAAGCCCCCCAGGTAATTCTCATGTGAAGCCAGGAGCCAGGACAGAGAACCACTGCTGACCTCATCCAACCCCCACTCTGGACACGGGTGGAAAATGAACCCCATGAATTCTTATTCTTTCAGGATGCGGGTGATAATTGTGTTACCTGTCTTACCTATAATATATAAACATACTTTCTTATGTACTTACAACAACATTGGAACCTCTCGAGCATTTGATACAAAGTCTTATTTTATAGTAAGTTTATGTTGATGCTTACAAATGGGGACAGGGAACAAGGCATGAAAAGAAAATCACTAAAACCAGAAAACAAAGAGGAATAGCTTCATGCACACAAAAGGAAATAAGACCACATATACATTCCAGCAACCCAGGGTAGACAAGGCTTACTAAGTTATATGTAATTGGTTTCCTTCTGTGGTAGTTGGGAAAGGGTAGTTATGATAGAACAGAAAAAGCATAGTGATCAGGAAAAAAAAAATCCCATGAAAGCAAGGCGCTATGTCAGTCTTCTTCACTTTTGCATCCCCAGCATCAAGGACATCATTTTGCAAATTGACCAGTTCCATGCCTTAAAGACTAAATAAATGGAAGAAGGGAAGGAATGGAAGGAGAACAAAAGGGTCAGGGAGAGTTACTCCTTTGCTTTTTCTCTTAGGTCCATTAAGTCTTTCAGAATAGGCTCAGGGATGAGAAAATAATTTTCAAAATGTCCAGTTCCATTTAAATATTGGGCTTCTTTTTCTGCCGGAAGCAGCTTTGAATGTCTTTGGGAGAGGAATATGCAATGGTCCCATCCTAGGTCTGATGCTGTATGTAGAAAAGACATTATTGACATTGTTAGACACTGGGGGTTGACAGTTCAACATATGAGTTTCTGGGGAACATAATTCAGCCAATAACACCTTACTAGTGAGACTTAAATTCAATGAATCACATGGTTTTGACCCTAGGAAATTATCCAAAAACACATTTTAAGTTACCCTCCATTACACATCACCTCCCCATAAAATCAAGTAAATACCAAAATAGTTAAAAGTGACTGAATTTCCTTTTGAAATCATAACACAATATCTGGGTCTCTAGGAAATAGACACCAAAAATCAGAAAAATGCACATAGGGGCTTTACTAGAGAGGATCTTGGTAACAGCAACTGTGAAGAATAAAGCAAAGCAGGACTGAACAGGAAGAGAAGTTGGACCGTGAGGCAGTTGCAACTGCAGAAAGATAACTTTCTGTGATCCTTTAGGACTCTTAAGCTACGTAAACTTTCAGGACTCCCCTTTTGCAGTGAATCCTCTCTCTTCATACAACTACATCATACAACCACAACTGTGGATGGGGTGTACCTTGGACAAAACAGCTTTCCTGTATCTGTCACAGTCTATTTCTTGTACTATTTGGATCTAGTTGCTTCATATGCTGAGTTTACTTTCCTAGAAATATCTGCTGCAAGATTTTGACTGGTCTTTTTTCCAAGGGAAATATACAAAAGGAAGGTGGTTAGGACAAGCCATAGCTGATCTTGAGTCCTTCACTGATACTATTGTTATTCTCTCCTTCCTCTGCTACCAATTTTAGATTTGTATATTAACATTGTAGACTTCCCTTACTTCAGCACGCATCCTCAGCTATGCTTGTCTTATTGGGTTACCTGCTGATTGTGATCCAGAACTTCATCCCATAGAGGTCTGAGCTCCTGGTCACTGTGTCCTTTATAGTCCATGGCTACTGTACTCATTAATTTTCTATCAAGATGAGACAAGGACATATCAAAAGATATTCCTGTGATTCGCCCAAGTGAAAACCCTATTCTTCCCTATCACTGTGGCCATTGTGTGTTGGTAGCTCTTCCTTCCTTATGATTTGGTCAATTATTTATGCCAGGATGGTGGTTCCTTTCCTTGATTTCTGCTTTCTTCACCCAAGAAATCTAAAATGACTGAGTGGCAGCTAAAGCTAACAATTTATTGAGATGCTTGCTGTGTCACCTCCTGAAATCATCTCTTTTTGGGAACCAGGACCTCTAGAACCACAGAACCTAGGTGTGTCCATGTGAGACACATAGAGTGATGATACCTGGGACCACTCATAGTTCCACTCTTGGTTGCTGAGTCAGTATTCTCTACCTATGAAAGACACAGCACCACTTCATTGATTAAAGCTATCTGCTGAATCTTAGAGAATGTCATCCCATCTTTGCAGGGCATTGTACCCAAGCTAAAACCTCAGTTATGCCTTTCAAGATGCTTTGCCATTACTATGTAAGGCAGACAGCTTCTGGGAGGTGCAATATGATAGGACCAGTGAATCCCATGGATATGTGACTACTGCCACACGTCTTTGGCTGATCAGTGAGTCCCTTGGTCTAGCGCAACATTATGCAAGATCCCATGTTGGTGGATCAAAGACTCTGTGAGCCACATATAGAGGTGCCAGCTGAGGCCCTGTGTGCAGGAAAGGTAAATCCATACTTGCATGTGTTGATATCCATGAAATTATTTCCCCTTTTAAGGCTGAAGAACAGCAACAAAGACAACATGTCCCAAGTTGTTGGTTGGTTTCCTTGAGCGATAATGCCATATTGGGGATTTGACCTTGGTCTCTGTTGCTTATAGGTTAATACTTTGACAGTGCCAGTAGCTAGACCAATCTTGGAGAATAAAAGCCCATGCTGTAAAACCCATGCATAACCAATAGTTACTGTCTTTTTGAGCTCATTGTGCCAGCAATGGAATGGCCAGTGACAGAGAATGGCTGGTATCAAGAGGTTGTTTGGTGGCCCTTCTGTGGTGATGCTTTCTGATGAACTTTAACATGCAATATACAATGCTCTTTACACTTTGTCCACTTCTATAGGTTCATACATATATCATCAGGCAACTTTTCTTCTCACATGGAGTGAATATCCACCAAAGCTCTGTCCATTGGGAGGATCTTCTCTCACCATAATTTAAAAAAAGAAATTAACTTTTTTTTTTGAGAGAGAGAGAGAGAACGGGGGGAGGGTCAGAGAGAGAGGGAGACATAGAATCCTAAGCCGGCTTCAGGCTCTGAGCTGTCAGCATGGAGCCCAATGTGGGGCTTGAGCTCACAGACCACAAGATCATGACCTGAGCCAAAGTTGGACACTTAACCGACTGAGCCACCAGGTACTCCTCAACATTATTTTTCAGGGCTACCCTGAGAACATCTGTGATGTAGCAACAGCCCATTTTTTGTCTTAGATTTTTTTTTCTCTTCTATCATTGGGTCATAAGAGACTCCCCATGCAGCCATAGGTGTTAGCCCTGGGATAATTACTGATTTAATAGTGATGACATGGGATATGGAGTATCTATTTATGAGGCATAGTAGCTTTTGTTGGACTGGCTTATTCTCAATCCAAAATATACCACTTTTTCATTGCACAGTGGAATGCTACTTCACCCTCCAGAAGTAAGGGGGTCAGACTTTGTATATCTCCATATCTACCAATCATTGGCAGACTACTCCCATGGATGGTTAGTGCCTGGAGTAGGGCAGGTTCCTAGCTCCTTTGGCTGTAGTAGCTTCCTGGATAGGAGCTCAGATGTGCTTTGTCAGTAGTCAACACTCCTGGCAGCTGACAGAATAAATACCCTTGTCCTGAAGAGAAATCTTCATGACCCCTCACAGCAACCATTGCACATATTTTAAAGGATAATACTGAACGAGATAAGGCCTAGGAAGTGAGGGAAGTTTGGTAACACTGACCTTGTTTGGGATCTGATTACACAATAAGTTTTTTATTTGTATATGTAAAAAAATGCTTTAATGAAAATTTAGGCCCAGAAATTCTCTATCCACATGTCTAAGTGTCCCTCACAAGTGGCTTGTTGAATACAAATAATTGACTATCTCAAACTATATAAAATGTCATACCAGAATATTTTAGACATCATAATTAAGGAAGGCCCTTAGAGAATAGCTAATGCAACTCTTTCATTTGTCCAAATGGGAAACTAGCACATAGGTGGAGTGATTTATCTATTTGTTACCACGCCTCAGTTTTCTGCATCTATAAACTAGAAATAACAATAGTTGCTACTCATAGATTATAACCACTTCTAGAACATGGAGGCTCAGAAGGACCCAAGAACATACAACTAAAAGTGAATAGAGAGGGCATCTGATCTTAAGAAATATGGTTAGAAGTCCTTCAATTTATTAAATCCATTATATATCTATAATTTCTACTTCTAAAAACCTTATAGTTCAACAGAAGAGACTTTATTCATTCACTCAGCAAATGTTTATTGATGCTTCCTCTGTAACTGGCACGCTGCCAACCTGCAGAAATTCAACAGTTAAGAGTACTTGCTTTCACAGTTCCTGCAGTCTAATTGGATGGATTCACATTTATCAAATAATCATAAAGTAAATAAAAACTTAACAGTTGTAATAAGTGCTCTGAAATAGAGAAACGTGGTTCCATGAATGTGCATAAAAGTGGAATTGACCTAATCATGGATGTCATGGAACATTTTGCTAAGGTAATGTCTACTGCATGGAGATACAAAGCATTAATAGCATTAACTAGACAAAGAAAATAAAAAGGAGTATTCAAGGCAGAAGGAAAAATACATGCTGAGAATTTTTGCCACAATAAGACATGGCACCTATGAAGGGCTAAAAGTTTATTCTGTCTCGAGTAGAAAAAAACAGGAGTGTGCAGTACAGTGGGACTGGTAAGCAAGGGCCGGACCATACGGGGTTATGTTCAGGTTTGTCTTTACCCTGACAGAACTCACTAGATCGTTTCATCAAGGAAGGAGATAATCAGATTTGCATCTTTAAAATTTCCCCTAATTTCCCTGTGGAGGATGGACAGGCTGGGGACAGGATTGGGTGGTTATGGAGAGTTATGGGGTCATTGTGATTGTTCTGATAAAAGACGATGATAGCACAGACTATATTCAGCCGGTGGAGTTGGAGAAAGTGGATGGATTTGAAAGGTATTCAGTCAGTACCATGGACAACACCACATGCTAGATTACATATGGGAGAGAAAATAATCATCAGGGTTTGGGTTACCATAACTGAATGGAAGGAATGCCAAGACAGATACATATAAACATTTCCAGGCAGGGACACCTGGGTGGCTCAGTCAGTTAAGTGCCTGACTTCGGCTCAGGTCATGATCTCATGGCTCATGAGTTCTAGCCCTGCATCAGACTCTGTGCTGTCATCACAGAGCCTGGAGCCTACTTCAGATTCTGTCTCCCTCTCTCTCTGCCCCTCCCCCACTCATGCTCTGTCTCAGTCTCTCAAAAATAAATAAACGTTAAAAAAATAAACATTTTCAGGCAGAATGTGATTAAATGTTTAATGTGTTTACTTAAAATCAAAGAGAATTCAATGAATTTAGAGACTTGGTCTTCAACATGGTCCTTAATTTTTGAATAGTAGATCATGTAAGAAATTGATGAAAGTTCTGAAACCTCTGTACAGGCCAAAAAAAGTGCTTTCCCATTATCTTATGATTTTACATGTATTTTTTGAGTCATCTTCATCTATGTTAATTTCAATTCACATGTAATTTATGCAGTCTATAGGTCTGAGGCAAAACAAGCTCTACCAAATCTTTATTTTTCTAATTTCTACCCTGCCGCTTCACTTGCACACTGCATCACACAAAGTTGAAAGATAGGGAACATGATTTCACGCAGCTGCTACAGTTATCCGTTTATCTTGTATTTTACTGTTGGTTAACAGATGAGTATCTAGTGGGCATTTGCAAAGCACTGTCCTAATTCTCACAGGGAATCACAAAACATAAAATGCTCATCTGGGAACCCACGCGAAAGTACATTAATCCTTAATGACGGAACCAAACACAAGGGTGACTCTGGCACTACCATCAGGAGAGAGCAGCTTTCCCTCAGAGAAAAACTGCCTTCTGTCAGCTCCTTTTTGAGTTGCTGGCTTCATGTGGCCTTGGGGGTGGGGGGCAGATAATATAGTTCCTTCCCCAGGGATAGTCATTTGGATGCAGCTGCATTTGAAAGAGAATTGCTGACTTAGGATTTGATTACATGATGAGCATTTTATAAACATTCTATATATAGAAATTATATACACTACATGCTGTATACACATGAGACATAAATTATAAGCTAAATCAGCTTCTGTGCCAATCCAGAAATAATGGAAAAGAGAATAAGTGCTTAAATTATAGCTGGCAGGCTTGGAAGGAAACAAAATTTTTAATCACATACAAAGAGATACACTATCACTTTCTCCAGAGAGTCTTTTAAAAGTATACAATCATGTGGGTAATCAGGCAGTTGAGTTTCCAACTCTAGATTTTGGCTCAGGTCAGGATCTCATGGTCATAGGATTGAGCCATGAGGTGGACTCCACACTGACTGTGGAGCCTGCTTAAGATTCTCTCTCTCTCTCTCTCTCTCTCTCTCTCTCTCTCTCTCTGCTCCTCTTCCCTGCTCACTCTCTCTCTAAAATAATTTTAAAAAATTAAACTATATATATATATATATATATATATATATATATATATATAACCATCATCTGGACTTTAGAGAGAAGTTTGATGAAGTTCAAAGATTTTTTTCTATTTCTCTCATTTAAAGGTAGTAACTCCACGTGCATACTGAGGGGTTTGCCACTTGCAAAATATGCAAAACCCTGTGCCAATAATTTATATACATCATCCTTTTTAATCCTTCATAGTCACACTATGAGGCAGGTACCATTATAAAACCCATTTTACTGAGGACTAAACTGAAGATCAGAAATGTCACATAAGTTTCTCAGTGGGAATTCACTGTCAAATATCAAACACCATAATCAAATCCAGGTGTGTCTGACTTGGACTGTCCAAGCACTGTCTTATTGACCATTTCATCTAAACCACACATCCCACCTAAGTGTAAATAATGATGAGTAGTTTAATATGCAGATTATCTGTCAGTCTTTTTTTTTCAAGTTATCTGTCATTCTTGTCACCACAGTAACACAACTATCAAATATATGTGTTGAACCATTAAAAACTATTAGTCTTCTTTCAGGGGCACCTGGGTGGCTCAGTCAGGTAAGTGACGCTTGGTTTTGGCTCAGTTCATGATCTCATGGTTCGTGAGTTCCAGCCCGACGTAGCGCTCCTCACTGACAGTGTGGAGCCTGCTTGGAATTCTCTCTCTGCCCCTCCCCCGCACAGGTGTGCATGGGCGTGTGTGCTCTCTTTGTCAAAATAAATAAATAAACATTAAAACAAAACAAAACAAAACAAATACTCTTTTAGTACCATCATAATTGGAGGACACAGAAAATCTCACCAGGTAATACTCAAATATGAAGACCAAGTGTAATCTAAGTCATCATGTTAGAATCGTATCAATGCTTCTTTGGTAATGAGAAAGGTAGACTTACCTGGGACCTGGATAAAATCCTCAAAAACTAAAAATAAAGCCATAGTTATTTCCTAAAAATACTGACCTGCGGCCTTTTAAAGCAGTAGTATGATCACACCGAGTAGAAATATGCTCTTGTGTGAAAAGTTTCTTCTTAGTGAATCTCAGTATTTGGTCTTAAAAGCAAGTAGGACGGCTGCGCTAAAGAAATAATGGAAGTCCATATTTGGAAGGTGGATGAGTTAAGTGGTCAAGCAGGGATACAACATCTAAGATCTGTACTTTTTAAAAAGATAAACTCATTGCTACATGGTTACATAATCATTTCTAGAGGTTGTTAAATTGCAGTCAGACAAGTCTTTTTGCTTCCTTTCTGAAAATATATTTGATAAAGAATAAGAGGCATACAAGTTCTTTGCTATTTCTTTCTCCTTGTCAGGTGCCACATCTACATGGCTACAAATATTCCCTCCCAGCTATTCTATAACCTTTGATCCAGACATATAACCCTGAAATTAGTCATTAAACTGGCTCAAGGCCAAGGCTTATGTGGTTAAATTCAGAGCTCATTTAAGAGCAGGTACTTAATCAGGAAGCTTAAAATTTGACAATCCCATGTTTCTAAAAAAAAACATGTGTGATGGATGTGTTTTAGAATTCTAGCACATTCATATACAGGAGTAATAGTTCATCTTCCCCTAAATCCAATGTAATCAACAGCCTAAGATGGTTCCATAGCCATAGACACTCATATTTGTATAATATAAATACCCATAACCTTGCTTTCTAGAAGACCAAGTAAGTGCATTCCTGAATAATCTTCAGATCTTCAGCTGTATGATCATGATGTTCTTCCGATTTTTCAGTCATGCACTTAAGGGCATTTAGGGCCCCTAAACAGTCAAGGTTCTGTTTAAAGCTTGTTTAGGCTCATTATCCTGGTCCCATCAAAAAAAGTTAGATGCTCTAAAAAGTGTGCAAATGGAAATGAAATTATTCCCAGTGTTCTTTCCACCCTGATGTCCTTTGGCAGTCTTCGTTTACAATCCCACCACTTCACTTAAACTGTGTCCCATCCTTGCTCTTACTATACTATGCTTTTTTGTGCCATTCATTGTACGTGCCTGTAATGGTCTTCTCTCCTACTACACAAATCCATAGACTCTTTCTGTGCTAATACACTACATAAATATGGCAGACTAAATGTCTTTAATAGGACCAATTCACTCCAAAAAAATCCAATACCCAGGAATTTGATTCACCAAGCTGATATATCAGAAAGAAAGAGATTATTAATAAAACCCAAAATACCAAAGTCACTTTGTGAAAGAAGAAGCTGTATGATTGTTCTACATATCCCTTTGTCCAGTTACTCTGGTAATAGAAGTTAACATAGCCACTATTTATTGAGTTCTGTGAAATAGGTACTGTTATCCCCAACTTGAAGATAAAGAAACCAAGGGTCAGAGAATTTGGGTGATTTGTTTACATCAAGAAGAACTAGTATTAAACCCGTGTCTGTTTTATTCACAGAGTGTTCTTTTTTTCAACTTTTTTTTTTTTTTGGGGGGGACAGAGAGAGACAGAGCATGAACAGGGGAGGGGCAGAGAGAGAGGGAGACACAGAATCGGAAACAGGCTCCAGGCTCCGAGCCATCAGCCCAGAGCCTGACACGGGGCTTGAATTCACGGACCGCGAGATCGTGACCTGGCTGAAGTCGGACGCTTAACTGACTGCGCCACCCAGGCGCCCCCACAGAGTGTTCTTAATCATCACATTGTTCTGTCTCCCCAGGGCTTGCTTATAAAGTTCACATTCAGCGGTTCCCCTGCCTGAAATGCCCTTCCCTCTCTCTCACCACTCAGATCCTAACATATGTTGGGAACATTTCTTCCCTAGCCCTAATATTTCCTTCCTCAGAAGGAGCTTAATCAATGTATCTCTGGGCTTGTCTCTGAGGAGGTAGGGTGCCTTCTCTTACTAGAAAGTATGAGAAGAATAACTAGTATCAGCTCATCTTTATCTTTCTTTTGTGGGGGGTGATCCTTATTTTAGAGCAAGAATTGTCCTGAGTTCCATAGGTTCAGCTTGTCCATATGGAAAGTTATGTCCAGGCCAGTGCTACCATGGTGGGTGGGTAAGTCTGCCTGTTTCTGGGGATCAGTTTTAAGGAGCCCACTTGTTTCTCTACCAGAGTTGTCTCCAAGTTTAGTGTCATTATTGATTATTGTGATACTTGGCCCTACACGTGACTCTATTTCTCAACTTTTTCAGAATTCAGTAGGGATGAGGGGTGCAGTTTGGGAGCCTGCCCAGACCCCAAGATTCTGCTTCCTCTGAAAAGCTTTTCCCAAACACCAGATAAGAAATTTCCTTTTCTCTCCTTATCAACACAATCTTTTGTATTTCTATACTAGCTTTTATAACAGGTTAGCTATATTAGTGACACATTTATTGTTACCTCTGTGAAACTGTATCTTCCACAGAAGAAACAGTGTATCTTCTACAGAACTTAACATAGTATTTTGCAAATAGTAGGATCTCAGATGTTTGTTGGATTCAATTGAATATAATAGCTTTTATGTAATATCATCTTTGTGTGTGGCTTTAAACTTTTTTTTCACTTTCCTTAATTTCCCAGTTGGTTAAAAGCTGTAGGAGATACAAAATCCATTTTCTCTCCTCTGCAGTAGACCACTCAGTGAGGCAATTCAGGCCCAGTGGAGAAACTGTAAAATTGCTGGCCTTCTGGCTGACAATGTGCCCGTCAACTGCTTCCATTAGGAGAACTGCCTGTTTGCCTCTCCTCTCGTCCTCTCTGATCACCCATCCTGCACAGGCCCTCAGGTGCAACCATCAAGAAAGGTTACTCTGGAGTTAAGAGAGAAGGGACTTTGCCATAAAAAATGGCAACACTCTCATATTTAAAACTGAGGCATCTTCAGGAGCAGTTGGGAGCCAGCTGCCATTAAGTCTATTTCAGGCAAGAGAGAACCTAGCATTTTTAATTGAAAATGGAGTATTGTTCCATATCTTACAGTTTTATTCCAAATGAATATGAGCATGACACTGTTTCTGAAGCAATGTATTTAACACCTAGCATTTTAAGAGCTTGCACTTAGTGCTGAAGCACTAATTAAGCTTTACAGATGAGAAGCTAAGTGACTCATTAGAGGTCACAGAGAACATCAGTGACGAAGCTTCTGAATGTCATGAGGGGCTCCTATGAAAGTTGGGCTCTGCTCATTCAGTGTTATTTTTCATTTGAAGTTCATGCTGTTGGTGATCATAATCTAATTCATTCACTCACTCATTCACCTGCGCCCATGCTTTAATACATTCAGAGAACTCTTACTGAGCACTTACACTATGCAGAACCCTATAGGAGGTGCTAGAGACAAATAAACAGATTATCACTCTTGCCCTTAAGGGGCCCAAAGGGAAGGACAACTCAGAAAATGAAATTAATTAGAGGACAGATACTATGAGATAAGGGTGCTATGGGAGGATAAAAGAAGTTTCTAGCCAGCTTGAGGTCTAAGAAAGTTTCCTAAAGGGAGGTCAGTTTTGAGCTGAACATGGAGGGCTTTCACAGAAGTTATCCAGAGACAAAGGAAAATGTTGAATTTCCAGAGCAGAGTATTCCTCTGGAGAGAACTACAGCACATAAGGATTGAATAAGAGCTGGGGCCATGCTCAGTAAGTAAATTGGAGTCTATCCTTCTCCTCATGGGAGAGATTGTAGAACCATGGGAATAGAATGTAGGCTGTTGTAATATTCTTGTCTAATAAGAGTCCATGAGATGGAGAGGAGTCTTGTTTGAGGGATATTTATGATAGAATGATAAGACTTGGTCCTGATTAAATGCCTGTTTATTGGAGGTTCATAGGAAAGGTCAGAGGAAAGACAGTAGAAGAGAAGGTGGGAATGGTGGGTGATTCCTAAAAGTCTGGCTTAAAGTATTTAAGATATTACCCAGTAATAAGATACTACCCAGTGGTAATATCTATTAACAGTGCCAGGAAACACAAGGTAACAAGTGTGGGGAAATAAATGATAAATCCGGATGTTGACACTGGAGTATTTGTGGACTATCCAGGTTGGAGTGGACAGACAGAGTAGACAGCAGCTGAGGATTATAGTCAGCAGGCATAAAATAATCCTCAATACAGAGACAGCGGTTAAAATTATGGGTGTAGATAAAATTTTTTCTACATGTAACCATATTTCTAATTGCTTTGACTGCCTAGATGGTGTTTCTTATTTCCAATACGAAGGTCACTCTTGGGTCTTCCTACATGGCTGAGCAGAGTAACTATTATTTTTTTTAAATACCAAATACCAGAAATATGACACATCTACATATTATTCTTAGGAATACAGAAAAATGACCACATGGGTCATTGCAATAATTAAAATGTTAAAATGTGATCTTCCTACCATAAGAGAGGAAAAACAATACAACTGTGGTTACAGTAAAAGAGGTGTTTGACTCAAGCCCCTATTTGACTTTATTAGAAATGTACTGTCTTCTCCTACACCCCCTTTTGCTGCTCCCCTTCCCACCACCCTTCCCACCCTATCACCCCATGGAATTTGCATAACTGCACAGCAGCTCTAGCCCTCTCTTCCTGTTAGAGGCAACTTATTTAAAGAACCAAAAGGACAGTCTCCTCTTTCTGTTCTACAACATTTGTGTATCAGGTTAAGTAAACTTGTCTGTATGCTGGTTTTAAATTGGTTCTCTTCCAAATTCCACATGTGCAAGTTCCATCTGTAAAGCTAACTCAGATCACTGAGCGGACAGGTGAATAAAGATGTGAGGTCAAAACTGAATGTGGATTCAGTGAGTAATCCACTAATCTACATTCAGTGATTAATCCATTAATCTACAATTCAGGTTGTACCTCTAGCGTTGGAAACCTTGCATGGCCCCTTTGCCTTCCAATCCCCAAGCCTGATTTAGAAGAGTGCTTTACCAGACCATGTCAGAAACACTTGTATCTCTGTGACCAGAGTGACTACTTCTCGAGAGGAGGGAACATGCCATTTGTTTTAGTTGCCTCAGCACCTAGTGTGGCATCAAATCCAACACAGGAATTTAGTTAGTTATCTATCAATGCCAAACCATGACAAGCCATATGAATTAGGAGCTGTTTCTTTCAAATAAATTGTAACTCATTCCAGAATTCGTCCTTTTAAAAAGATAAAGTATTATGAACAAAAATGCCATTGGAGAATTGCATATCATAGCCTATTTAATGAATAAATCCATTTCATTATATCAGTTTTTAAAAATTATTTTTACTTATTTTTAAAAATTTTTTTACTAAAGTATAATTGACATATAATATCCTATTAGTTTCAGGTGCATATCATAATGATTTGATATTTTTATACATTATGAAATGATCCCCACAGTAAGTCTTGTTACCATCTGTTATCATATATATTACATATTCTTTTTTATGGCAAGTAATATTCCATTGTGTGTGTGTGTGTGTGTGTGTGTGTGTGTGTGCGCGCGCACGCACACCACTTCTTCTGTATCTATTCCTCTACTGAGGAAGCAACTTAGGTTGCTTCCATATTTTGGCGAAAATAAATAATGATGCAGTGAACATAGAGGTGCATATATCTCTTCATATCAATGTTTTTGTTTTCTTTGTATAAATACCCAGAAGTAGAATTGCTGAGTCATATGGTAATTCTACTTTTAGTTTTTCGAGGAATGTTTATACTATTTTCCACTGTGGCTACACTGGTTTGCATTCCCACCAGTTTGCAACAAGGGTTCTCTTTTTCCCGCATCCTTGCCAACACCTGTTATATTTTTATCTTTTATGATAGTAAATCTGAGAGTTTTGAGGTGATATCTCATTGTGATTTCCATTTGCATTTCCCTGATGATTAGTGATGTAAAGTATCTTTTCATGTGTCTGTTGCCATCTATGTCTTTGGAAAAAATATCTATTTGAGGTCTCTGTCTAGTTTTTAATTGGGATTTTTTAAATCTTAAGTTGTGTAAGTTCTTATATTTTGAGTATTAACCCCTTATCATATGTGTGGTTTGCAAATATCTTTTCCTATTCAATACATTGCCTTTTTAAACTGTTTTTGTTATGTTTTTTTAATTTTATTTAAATACAAATTAGTTAACATATGGTGTAATAATGGTTTCAGGAGTAGAATTTAGAGATTCATCATTTATATTTAACACCCAGTGCTCATCCCAACAAGTGCCCTCCCTAATGCCCATCACCGATTTAGCCTATCCCCCCACCCACCACCCCTGTAGCAACCCTCAGTTTGTTCTCTGTATCTAAGAGTCTCTTATGGTTTGCCTCCCTTTCTGTTTCTGTCTTATTTTTCCTTCTCTTCCCTACATTCACCTGTTTTGTTTCTTAAATTCCACATATGAGTGAAATCATATGATATTTATCTTTTTTGACTGACTTATTTCACTTAGCATAATACACTCTAGTTCTATCCACATTGTTGAAATGGCAAGATTTATTTATTTTGAGAGACAGAGAATCCCAAGCAGACTCTGCATTGTCAGTGCAGAGCCTGATGTGGGGCTTGAACTAATGAATCCTGAGATCAGATGCTTAACCAACTGAGCCACTCAGGCACTCTACCCCCTTGCCTTTTTGTTTTGTTGATGGTTTCCTTTTTGTGAAAAAGCTTTTTAGTTTGGGGTAATTCCATTTGTTTATTTTAGCTTTTTCTGCCCTTGCCAGAGAAGACCAGTTTAAAAACAAAACAAAACAAAACAAAACAAAACAAAACAAAAAACCAAAACCACGCATTGCTAAGACTGAAGTCAAAGAGCTTATGGCTTTTGTTTTCTTCTAAAAGTTTTATGGTTTCAGGTCTTACATTTAATTATTTAATCCATTTTGAATTTATTTTTGTGTGTGGTGTAAGATAGTTGGCCCAGTTTTCATTTGTTTGCATGTAGCTGTCCAGTTTTCCCAATACCATTTGTTGAAGAGACTATCTTTTCCCATTTTATATTCTTATCTTCTTTGTTGTAGATTAATTGACCACATATGTGTGGGTTTATTTCTAGGCATTCGGTTCTGTTCTTTAATGTACCCGTCTGTTTTCATGCCAGTACCAGACTGCTTTGATTACTACAGCTTTGTAGTATAGTTTCAAATCTGGGACTGTGAGACCTCCAGCTTTGTTCTTTCACAAGATTACTTTGACTATTCAGGATCTTTTGTTGTTCTATATTAATTTTAGGATTATTTGCTCTAGTTCCCTGAAAAATTGCATTGGTATCTTCATGAGGGTTGCATGGCAACCCTTGAGTACTACACTACCCTTGAGTAGTGTAGACATTTTAACAATATTAATTTTTCCAACCCATGTGCATAAAAGATCTATTTCTTTGTGCCATCTTCAGTTTCTTTTATTAATGTCTTAAAGTTTTCAGAGTACAGGTTTTTCACCTCACCTCATTGGTTAAATTTATTCCTAGGTATTTTATTCTTTTTGATGCAATTGTAAATAAGATCGTCTTCTTAATATCTCTTTCTGATAGGTCATGTGTGTATAGAACACAACCAATTGTGTATGTTAATTCTGTATCCTGTGACTTTACTGAATTCTTTTATTAGTTCTAATACTTTTTTTGATGGAGTCTTTAGGGTTTTATATATATATATAGTATCATGTCATCTATAAATAGTGACAGTTTTACTTTTTTTGTTCAAGGTCTATAATATGCCTTCCGACAATCATGGAGTTCCTCTTCTCCACCACCACCACCCCCCCAAAATAAAACAGATTGAGGTCTATTCCAAGAATAAATTGTGAGCTATTAAGTTAGAATCAATTATTCTGAATCATATATCTGAAATCAGGGTCAAGAAAGCTGCTCATATTCTAAAATCATAATATAGAAGAGCTGATTTAACCATAAATGAAAAGAAAATAACACTGTGATGCCTGATATATGTCTCTGTGTCATATATGCTCAACCATAACATTCAATTTTTTTTAAAGAGGTGCCTGTGGGGGCGCCTGGGTGGCATAGTCGGTTAAGCGTCCGACTTCAGCCAGGTCACGATCTCGCGGTCCGTGAGTTTGAGCCCCGCGTCAGGCTCTGGGCTGATGGCTCAGAGCCTGGAGCCTGTTTCCGATTCTGTGTCTCCCTCTCTCTCTGCCCCTCCCCCATTCATGCTCTGTCTCTATCTGTCCCAAAAATAAATAAATGTTAAAGAGGTGCCTGTGTAGCTAGTTGGTTAAGCATCCAACTTTGGCTCAGATCATGATCTCATGGTTTGTGGGTTGGAGCCCCATGTTAGGCTCTGTGCTGAAAGCTCAGAGCCTGAAGCCTGCTTCGGATTCTGTGCCTCCCTCTCTCTCTGCCCCTCCCCTGCTTATGTGCGCTCTCTCTCTCTCTCTCTCTCTCTCTCTCTCTCAAAAATAAATAAACATTAAAAAATTATATATGCTCAACTACACTCTTATTTATCTGCATGAATACACTGACTGCTAGATAAGAATCATCTCTCCTAGACCTTTGCACAAAATTTTATCAGCATCTTTCTTGCTGTGCTATGCATTTGTTTTCATGTTACTCAACCCAGCTGGGTGGTGAGCTTTTGAAGGACAGTTTGTTTTGATTTCTCAGTATCTGTGATGGTGTCTGGCATAAAGAAAAAAACTTCAAATATGTCTCCTCAATTAAGAAAAAAAGACTCTTTTTTTTTTTTTAAATTAAGGACCTCCCAGCTTAGTTTTGGATGGTATCTGGTGGTCACCTGTATCACCATGCTCCACAGCCAAGCTTCTGTCTTCATGCCAAGAGCAGTGCAGAGGAAAGAAGCCAAGGAAGGGTCATGAACTGATGTCACACACCATGAGGAATAAGCACCACCTCAATGCTGAGCAGGTAGAAGGAAAACAGAGCTGGGGATCAGAAAGTGACCTGGTAAAGTGGAGTCCAGATGCAAGTGAGAACAATAGTGCCTGAGGGACTATCTGGGATCAGGATCCAAAGAGGGTAATGAATTATGAAATGAAGAAAATTAGCAAGCACATTTGCAGTGTACAAGTTGCTTACTGTGGCCACACAGGCCCGTAATGAAGCAGGCTTTCTCTAGTGTTTATACTACCCCCCCAACTATAATATACTTTCATCACCTCAGTTGTTCCACTATTTTTGTAAAGACTGATACCTCTCAGTCATTCTCTGAGAATTCTTAATAAACTCTTCAAAACTAGGTTGGGTACCCTTCCCACAAGTTCATATTACCTTTTGTGCTACCAAATGCATCACAGTGTATGGAAATTGCTTATTCAGGGATCTGTTTTACTAACTTGTCTGAAAGTTACACTTATTTATACAGTGCCTAATACAGAGTAGGCATTTGATAAATATTTCTTCAATGAAATGGAAAGAGGAATGTTTTGTTTTTCCATATGGACAAGAACTGTTGAAACACTGAGTTTTTTCAATATTACAGTTAGCAATTTCTAGTAGTCATTCCTTCAACAAATGTTTATCAAGTGCCAATTACATTGTCAGGAACTATACACAATGCTGTGAGCATTACATTATAAATTCTTATCTTTGTAATAACTCCTTCATTTAGTGTGTTTTCTATCAGTGCTTTTTATATTTTAAAATTAATTATAATAATAACCATGTAGAGGTGGTACTTTCTCTTACATTTTGCAGATGATGAAAGTGAATTTCATGGAATCTCACTAACTTCTCAGGGTCTAATCTAATAAATTGAGGGATGGCTGGACTCAAACTCATATCTGTCAGATTCAAAGGCAATTCTTTTTCTACAATGTATCTATAAATATTTACTTATAATTTATATAATTCTCTCATTTAGTGATCAGCTAAAGGATATTGGATTCTTCTTTTTTTTTTAATTTTAATTCCAGTATACCTAATATACAGTGCTATGTTAGTTTCAGGTATACATTATAGTGATTCAACCATTCTATACATTTCTCAGTGCTCATCATAAGTGTATCCCTTCATCCCTATTGCATCCCTCCACCCCACCTCCCCTCTGGTAACTGTCAGTTTATTCTCTATAGTTAAGAGTCTGGGTTTTGTTTTTCCGTTTTTTGTTTTTTATTTTTGGTTTATCTCTTGTTTTCATTATTCATTGAAATTGTTCTTAATTTCATTGTTCTTAAATTCTACATATGTGTGAAATCATAGGTTGTCTTTCTCTTACATTTCACTTAGCATTATGCTCTCTAGATTCATTCATGCTGTTGCAAATGGCAATATTTCATTCTTTTCATGGCTAAGTAATATTACATTTATGGTTGAGTAATATTACATCATATATTATATATACATATATACAATAATGTATATATAATGTATATGTGTGTGTATTTATACATATATATGTATATGTACATACATACACACACATACACACATACATAAATGTAAGTAACATTACATTTATGGCTGAGTAATATTACATTATATATTATATATAATATTATATATAATGTATATATAATGTGTGTGTATGACCTCTTCCTTATCCATTAATCTATAGATGGACACTTGGACTGCCTCCATATGTTAGCCATTGTAAATAATGCTGCAATAAACATAGGGGTGCATATATCTTTCCAAATTAGTGTTTTAATATTCTTTGGGTAAATGGAATTTACCAGTAGTAGAATTGCTGGATTGTACGGTAATTCTGTTTTTAATTTTTTTAGGGAACTCCATATGGTTTTCTACAGTGACCCTACCAGTTTGCATTCAATTTGGTTCCTTTTTGCTATGGTTTGGATTAGTGAATGAAATGTTTTGGCAATTTTGTTTCTTTGAAAATGTAACTGGGGGAAACTGGGTGACTCAGTTGGTTAAGCATCCAACATCGGCTCAGGTCATGATCTCGCCATGTGTGTGTTCCAGCCCCTCATCGGGCTCCGTGCTGACTGCTCAGAGCCTGGAGCCTGCTTCGGATTCTGTCTCCCTGTATCTCTGCCCCTCCCCTGCTCGCTCGCTCTCTCTCTCTCTCTCTCTCTCTCTCTGTCAAAAATAAATAAACATTTAAAAATATTTTTTTAAAAATAAAAGATAACTGAAAAAAAGAGTCTCAGGATAAATAAAAAGCTTTCTGGTTAGTTCTTTCTATGTGCCATAAAATTAACTTTAAATGGGGCACCTGGGTGGCTCAGTGGGTTGAAACTCTTGATTTTGGCTCAGGTCATGATCCCAGCGTCATGGGGTCAAGCCCCGCATCAGGGTCTGTGCTGAGCATGGAGCCTGCTTAAGATTTTCTGTCTCCCTCTGCCCCTCTCCTTCACTCGTGCTCCCTCTCTCTCAAAATAAACTTTTTTTTAAAAAAAATTGGTTTTTACTAGACTATATTTAATTATGAAATTAAATAGATTTTATTCAAATATAGAAAGTCCCACTTTTGGTCAATATTTTATGAATACTTTTGTATTTTGTACTGAAAATTGGAGACTGTTATTCTTCACTCTTGCCTAGGTATCCTCTAGCCTGGGCATCAGAAAATAACTTGTCCACTTGCACTTTAATTATAGCTATTAGGAATAAAGTGATTTAAAATTAAGTACAACTAAAGATAATCACAAAAGATTATATAGCAAGTAGATGTTAAGATATGAACTTTATTTTATCCACTATATAGTGCATTTAGGACATTTCTTTAAATACCCAATCACCTGATTCTAACAGTTTAAGTCTTTAGTATATAAGTCCAGTATTAAAGGTAGATCTCTGTCATACTGCCCTGCTCATTTCTCATCCAATACCTTTACAAAAGGTATAGCTTAATTGACCATTTAATATGAGCGAGTATGTATGTACAAATGCCTGTGGGTGTGGGTATGTAAATACATAGAGTGAAGGGAAAAGGAAAAGGTTAAATTTAAATGAAACCTTAAATTAAATATTTGAGACTTCTGAATAAGCTGTGTTAGACTGGAGGGAAGCTGCAATGATAGGTGATGTTCTGGATTTGATTCTCAGTATTACCACTACCTTGCAACTTAGATGAAGTTTTTAAACTTTCTTAACTTTTCTTACATATAGCATAGTAACACTAATAATTGATTAGCATGAGAACTCTAATGAGTTACTTAATGTTGGTTAAGGGGCTTTTCTAAATATGAAGCACCATGTAGATAGATATTTATATTAAATTGAAAATTCCCATTTTTCCTCAGTGAAACTGTATAGAAATTTAGGTGCAAAGTATGGAAAATTCATTTTCCACCATCATGTGTAGATAGATGTGGAATGCATATTTTTTAATGATGAACTTCTGATACAGCTTTCTTACCATGGGAAATCCTTAAGTCTAGAGTTTTACCAGGGGGCCAAGGAAGACTCTAGGGAGGAAAGGTCCTGTCCAGTGAGTAAGTGTAGACCAGATAAAATACTGGGGAAGAGCAGGGGTCAGGAAGGAAGTAACATTTCCAGGCAAAGTGAATAGAAAACTCCCAAGTGGGACCCTTATCTGAGGGTGTAGTAGAGGAGATAAAGCTAAAATACAACTGTAACAGAAAGCAAAACCTCGTCAGTGCCTTGAGTGCCATGAGATAGCAAAAGGATAATTTGAGGAGAGTTTGGAGAAAGATCCCTTCTACCTGGGCAGTCAGGGAGGATGGGGTGGGAATATGTGGAGGGTGAGGAGAAGGAAGTTGGGGAGGAAGGGGGAGAGAGGCTTTGTTAAGAGCACAGTGCTGTCCTATGCTCTTTGCCTCACATTCTCCTGTTTCCTCTGGTTTTGAAGACCACCTCGCTTGCTGCTCATTCTGAGATTTATTGTCTCCAGGCTGGACTCCTCCCCTTGAGGCCCCCCCCCAACCCCTTGAGTTCCAGATGCATCCATTCAGCTGCCTTTTCAGCATCTCAACTAGAATGTCTACTAGGCATATTAAATTTAGCATAGTAATATGTATAACTTGATCTGTGCCTCTAAACCTTGTACCACCCCCAGATATCTCCACTTTATATTTCTGCCATGCACCCTTGAAGCCAAAACCTCTGGGCTTACCTCTTACTCCTCTATGTAACTCTTCATATCCAACCAACAGCAAATTGCACTATGTTTAAGCTTCATGGTGTACACCCAGTGCAATAGTTGGTATCACCGACATTTGCACGTCTCAGTTCCTAGCCACCATTATCCCTTACCTGGACTAGTGTGTTAGGTTTCACATCACACTTAAAATAAAATGGCCTACAGATCCAACATGATCAGATCCCTCTCTTTACCACTCTCCCTTTTGTTCATTATGCTTCAATTACACTGTTCTTCATTCTAAGAACATACCAATGCTTATTTCTGCATCAGAGCCCTTGTGTTCCCTATTTTCTCAGCCCAGAATATTCTTTCCAGACTCCCTATGCACGCTTCCTTCTCATTGTACAGGTCTCAGTTCAAAATGTCACCAACTCAGAATACTCTTTCCTGATCACTCTAGCTAAGTACCACAATCCCTTCCACGATTGTTATTGATATTGGACTTTACTCTCTTTTACTATGGCCCATATCACAATCTAACATTACTATGTATACATGTGTATGTGTGTGCCTATTTGTCTTCATGCAACTCCCTCTGAAAGAGCTCCGTAAGAGCAGACACCCTTCTTATCTCTTATTACCACTGATTTTCCAGTGCCTGAGCCAGTGCTTAGCACATAATAGGGCTCATTAAGAATTTTTAACTGTTGAGGGATTTTTTCCTATATCATCAATTTTCATTTATCCAAAGTAGATGTTGAATCTTGCATGAGAGCTCAAAGAATTCTTTTTAAACTACCAACTATATATGAATCTATTCAGAAAACTAATTTCTAAATAATAACACTTTAGGTATTTTATGTGGTTATTAGTGTGTGAGGACAATGCCAAGTGACAGTCTCCATTCAGATACTTCCATGCACAGCTTATCACACTGTGCCCAGGAAATCATTAGCATGCTTTAGTCTAGCAGGAGATAGGTAAATACATACATATATATGTACATACAAGTAACAGGTGAAAAATAAAATGCTACAGTACTAAATGACTCTATGCAAAGTTTATATGATGTGCCATCAGCACTGTTTTCCCTGGTGACAACTTAGTGGGAAGGATTTCTTGGTAAAGGAATAGACTGAAAGCCATGTAATCAGGAAACATCAGGGATTCACAAACACCCATACCTCATGGGGGCATTGACAATACCATTAATGAACCACAGTGTGAAATTAATGCAGTTCCTTGTGGGGACAATGATCCTCTGAGACCTGCCTGTGGTGGCATTGTAGCTATGACTCATTGTCATAAATTGTTAGGAGGAAAAGTACTTTAAAAATAGGATAGAAACTATATTAATAACATAAAGTTTATATGAGTTGGGAGGAGGTATCTTGCTTTTAAAAGTTGAGAAATTAACTATTTAAGGTAGTAACAAAGTTGACATCATTGAAAATTCTCAGTACAAAATAGTTGCCTACAATGTTAGTTGATTAGTAGCACGTGGGTGGTTCATTCGGTTGAGCATACAACTTCGGCTCAGGTCACGATCTTGCGGTCTGTGAGATCAAGACCCACATCGGGCTCTGTGCTGACAGCTCAGAACCAGGAGCCTGCTTAGGATTCTGTGTCTCCCTCTCTCTCCACTCCTCCCCGCCTCTCAAAAACAAATAAACATTACAAAAATTTTTAAAGAATGTTAGTTGATTAAAAAACTTCAATTTGGGGCTCCTGGGTGGATCAGTCAGTTAGGCATCAGACTTTGGCTCAGGTCATGATCTCACAGTCTGTGAATTCAAGCCCTTCATAGGGCTCTGTGCTGAGAGCTCGGAGCCTAGAACATGCTTCAGATTCTATGTCTCCCCCCTTTCTCTGCTCTTCCACCACTCGTGTGCTCTCTCTCTCTCTCTCTCTCTCTCTCTCTCTCTCTCTCTTAAAAATAAGTAGACAAAAAAAACTTTTTTGAAGACTATTCAACTTAAACACCAGTAAGCTATAAACAGCTATAATGAACCAGACATGTGGGAAATATCAAGAAAAAGAAGAATAAAGGGAAGGAGGAAAGGAGGAAGGGAGGGAAGAAAGAAAGAATACTCCTTTAATTCATGGAGATCACAAATTGATGGTAGTATACACAAGTAAACAGTCGACTGTAACCTGTCCAACTGTGATTACAGATACCTGCACTAACAAGCAAACAAGCAAAGCATCACAAATGCATGTATAAAAAATTGATTCATTATTAAGAGAGAAGGGAGGATTGATTAAGGTGTCAGGAAGTAATTAATGCCAGAATGTGTTCTTGGATGATAAATAGGATTTAAAGAGAAAAAAGAAATGGTGCCCAAACATTTTTCAGTTGTCAAATAACTGATATTCTGGTGGTAGTTCCATATAGATAAATATATAGGTAACCCATTGTCCTGGATATTATTGCTACACATGATTATATCTAACACAATACCTGATTATAATCAATGTTTACTTCTTACTGATTTGAGCCATAAGCTCAGTGTTTTATTAAAATCATTATTCTCCAAGGCTAGATTGTTGCTGAATTTTTACATTACATTCACCATAAAGTTGCCTGATGCCCTTGCATCTTCCAGGCTCTGCCTCTTTACTTCAGTCACCAACCCAGCAGCCCCACAGACATGTATTGATACATAAGGAAATAAGTTACCTATTCTGGGCCCTGAGTCCTAGTTTACTTAAAGTCAGTTTACTGGGTTTAAATCAACCATAAGTTTTAAAATGTGCTAACAATATTGGTAATCTTGTTGTTCTATGTGAGCACTGGATTTTTCATTGATAAATATGTGGTGATATACCTGGTGGCCACAATTTGGATCATTTAATGAGTAGGACAAGTGATCACCATGAGAATAGCTAAATTTCTCAAAAAAAAAAAAATACCATGCAATATGAATAACAAAAAAGAGAAGAATTCTACCTCTAGAGTTTGTGAATAATGGGAAATATAATCCAGAAATGAAAAAATGGAAAGAAAGAAAAGGAGCCAGAAAACAATTCTAAATCAAATAGCCCTGGTGATGAAACCAAAGAGGAGAGTTGCAAGAAAGGGCTCCAGATAGGTCAAAGGGAAAAAAGAAAAAAAATTGTGATAGATAGATAGACAGATAGATATCTTTGTGTGTATTTACATGCATTGATTTACATTGACAAAGTAATTTCTGTAGGAAGGGTAGAAGGGAAAACAACTTAATAAAGACTTGAGATAGGTAAGGAACTGATGAGGAAGTGAAAGTATAAAGCATGCTCCAGTAACACAAGTTTTAAAATGAACATAAAGGAATAAATATGACATAACTTAGAAGAGGATAGGAACAAGTTAAGACCATTTTTTAAAGAATGTTGAGGCTGTGCAAATTTTAAGATGCAGGAAATGAGAGAATGCAAAGAGAAAAATTGAAATGCTGACAAGGATTCTGAGAGCAAGTCCATTCAAGTGTTTTTGAAGAGGAGAGTCTGAGATCTAGACACAATGTAGGGCATTGAATCTAAGACTTAGAATCAGTCACGAAAATCATACAAAAGACAGAGTCTTGCAAAAGTCTTCTAATTGTCTCTTATTTATAATTCTCAACTACCTTTTTCACATAGCATTTCATGCCATGATGAATTTTTGATTCCCAAATTTGTTCCAACATACTCCCTTTTGTTAAGTGATGTAAGCTCTTCATTCAAGAGGTCTCTCAATCCAGCTCCGTTGTTTTTTTTTTAAATATATTACATTTAAAGAAGTAGCCTCTTCAAGGACCTTCTAAGATTCAAGTGGGAAATCTATATCATGGACAGTCCAGAGTGTAACCCATACCATCATTCCTCCTTCACTATCTTCCTTATATACTTCTTTCTGAGTGCTTTTCAGAGCATCTGGAAGGCTCAAGAAGGAAAATGGTGAGGGCATTGTGATATAAGTGAGATGCTGGCATGATGAAAGATGAAGAAGGTGTGATATTTTGGTTTAATAATGACTTCTCCTGAGTTATTGCTCATAGAATACCAGCATCCGCATCTGGAGAAGCCAGAAGGCTGATAGAAGATGTTTATGTAAGTAGTGGTTTAAACATTGAAATTGTAGCAACTCTTAGGTCTTTGGGTTTTGTTTGTTTGTTTGTTTGTTTCTCATTAAATAGATGAAACAGGTGAAGAGTAAGGAAGGTGTGAATCAGGGTGTGAGTGCCAAATTTAAGATCTCAAAAGCAGAAAAGTGTCTTACTTAAAATGGATTTGTCCAGTATGTGGCCAAGCTTGTGTTTTCTTGAAGTTCACTTATAGAAAGCAAGCTAAATGGCATCAACAGAGATATCCCTCAGAATGGCACTTGCTGTCCAACTTATTCACCTTCCACATGTTTTTTTTTTTAATTTTTTTTCAACGTTTTTATTTTTGGGATAGAGAGAGACACAGCATGAACGGGGGAGGGGCAGAGAGAGAGGGAGACACAGAATCGGAAACAGGCTCCAGGCTCTGAGCCATCAGCCCAGAGCCTGACGTGGGGCTCGAACTCCCGGACCGCGAGATCGTGACCTGGCTGAAGTCGGATGCTTAACCGACTGCGCCACCCAGGCGCCCCGATTTTTAAACTAATTTATTCTTTTTAAGTTTACTTATTTATTTTGAGAGAGAGAGAGAGAGAGAGAGAGAGAGAGAGAGAGAGAGAATGTGTGTGTGCATGAGCAAGCAGAGGAGGAGAGTTGGGGCAGAGAGAGAGAGGGAGAGAGAGAGAGAATCCCAATCACCAGCAGGCTCCACACTGTCAGCGCAGAGCCTCACACAGGGGCTCGAATTCATGAACCTCAGCCCAAATCAAAAATTGGATGCTCAACAGACTGAGCCCACCCAGGTATCTTTTAAACTAATTTAATCTAACTTCCTCCCCAACTTCTAAATGGAAGGTGCCAATAAAATTATTTGAACCCCAGGACATGGTGATACATAACGCCAAATCTATGAGTGGACTTCCAGTTATATAAGGCAATAGAATCCACATGGATGACCAGAGGGATAGATGGATGGATAGATATACAAATAAGTACATACATACACACATACATACATACATACATACATTTATGCAAGCTAGTTTGTATTTTATTTCTTTTATAACCTAAAATCCCTAACTCCTTATTCTCAGATTCATGTGTCCAGTGCAAAATTTTTGTGATCCCAAACTATATATCCAATATCTCTAAATGCATATTCAAAAGTCACCATCTATAAAATAGAATTCATAATTTCCTCTCCAAAACTGATTTTTCTCTGTGTACCTTCACTTAATGACTGGTACAACTAGCCTTCAAGCTGTTTAAGCAGGAGATTTGAAAATCACATAATCCTCTGTCTTCATATAGCTAGTATGTCTGAAAATCCCAAAGTTCCATTTCTCACTGTCTCTCAAATTTCTTGGGTATTTTCCATCTCGACTGCCATTCCCCAGGCTGCACTGACCTCTCTCTATAATCCATGCAGTCAGTACAGTTGCATCTTAATTTGCAACTGTGTCTTCTACTTTTGGCTGTCACCACTAATGTTTCATATTTGATGTAGTTTATAGAGTAATGTTTCTAAAATGCAAATATGATCCATCATTGCTTACTTGAAACTCTTCAGTGAGTTTTCATTCTTAGGACAAAGACTAAAATTTTTAAAGTGACCTGTGACATTCCAGTGATGTGAGTTTGGGCACATTGGGCCACACCCTCTCATTCTCTGTCCTGGCTTTCATCACTTCCTTACATGAGTCATCTACTTTCTCTTAGAGACGTCAAATAGGGGCTTAAAATAAGATACTTCTTCTCAGCATCCTGCTTTACTTGGTTAATTATTACTGGCATATTTCTTTAGTTGTTAATTATCATCATCTTGTGAGCTCAGATTAAACATTCACATCTTCATGAAAGTCTTCCTGGCCCCCAGATGAGGTCAAGTCAATGTATGAGATTTCTTCATTGTTGTGCCTCTTTCTCTTGTAATCAATTAGTAATTTAAAATTATAATGTGATCTTGGTGTAGATGTTTTTATTCACTGTAATGGCATCACATATATCATTTTTTTTCTTTTTTCTTTAGATGTTCTGTAACTAAGTTCATTGTCTGGCATATAGGAGTTGCTAGCTAAATGCATTGAGTGAATGAGTTAATAAATAAATGAGAAGATTATGGAGGGGAAAGAACTAGGAAATTGCTAAAGTATGTTAAAAGGTTGAAAAAGAGAGCTGATGGCCAGTGGACTTGAGAAGCAACAGTTTCTCTGGAGTGATTCAGATAATGGACAAGAGAGGAGAGGTTCAGGATGGGCTAGAGCAAATAAAAGTTTATCATGTTTGTAATTTTAAGTCCACATTATTCTGTATATTGTGATTTTTAATTTGCTAAGGATCATAAGTTCATTATTAATATTATATATGAATTCCAATATATTAAAATATATACAGACAGCATAATTGTCAGTAACTGATTATCTGACAGTAATAATAAAATTCCATGTATTGTGATAATATGCAACATTAATCTAAAAATTTCCAAATTTTTAGTATTTAATGCAATAAAAGTCTGTTTCTTCCAGTTAAGTGTTTAAAGTAACAAATCAAACACAAAGATACAGCTTTATGATCAATGATGATCCATAGCCACATTTCAATTTAGCACCTACTTGTAATATTTAATGTTTTTTATTTTTTTAATTAAAAAAATTTTTTTAATGTTTATTTATTTTTGAGAGACAGAACATGAGCAGGGGAGGGGCAAAGAGAGAGGGAGACAAGAATCCCAAGCAGGCTCCAGGCTCCGAGCTGTCAGCACAGAGCCTGACACAGGGCTCTACTCCATGAACCCTGAGATCGCCACCTGAGCTGAAGTCAGGCCCAACCAACTGAGCCACCTAGATGCCCCAGTGTTTTTATTTTGGATACAAATGACGGATAACTCAATGTAGACTAACTTCAGCATTAAAGAGAATATATTAGTTCATGTAACTGAAAAGTTCAGAGTGGTCTGGTTTTAGGTATGTTGTGATCAGAACTCTGACTCCATTTCCACGGGACTCTCCATGAAACATGAAGCTGAAATAGATTTGCTCTCAGTTGGTTTCTCCCTCATGGTGGAAGAATAGCAATTAGCAGCTTTACCACTTCCTATAACATTGCCCTCAGCGAAAAAAAGAATATCTGCATCCCATAATTCCCAGCAGAAGTTGTGACTAAGCCAGAAAAAATATAAATTCTAACTATACTGGCTAAGGTTACCTAAACCAACAGCTGTGGCAATAAGATAGATAACTCTTATTGACTGAGACTGATCAGGACATACATCTAGAGTTAAAATGTGTTACTACAAAGGAAGACAAAGATGAATATTGACAGGAAACCATTACCCAACATAGATCAGGGCTTCTGGATAATGCTGCAAATGTACAACTGAATAAAAATTGTGATATATATTATATAATATATAATATCATATATCTATATATATTAGAGACAGGGAAAGAGAGATACCTTCTAGTCACATAAATGCATGCAGTAAAATCAACATAATTAGACATTAACATAAATAAAGATGTGAAGTTGCAGGCTGTCCACCACTAAAATAATTTAGAGTTATTAATTTATAGAACAATTTGTTATTATCTTATTGCTCTAACTGCATTTCAACAGCTTTGAAGTATTTTTTCAAGTGGTTGGTTAGCAGAAGAGATTATTTTCATTTTTTAAATATAAATTGCTTTTCTGTAATTTCAGATGAATAATCCTTGAATTTTTTCAACAAAAAATGATTATGTCTTGGTCACCATTTGACCACAAACATCAAGTGCAGTGCTGATGCACAGTAGGTGTTAAATAAGAGTATTAAATAAACACATAGATGAATATATTAAGTTTTAAAGACTCATTAACTTATTAATTCTGTAATTCTCACTTTAAAGATAATTACTTTCAGGGCACCTGACTGGCTCAGTCAGTTAAGCACCCAACTTCAGCTCAGGTCATGATCTTGCGGTTCGTGGGTTTGAGCCCTGCATCAGTGTGCTGACAGCTCAAAGCCTGGAACCTCCTTCAGAATCGGTGTCTCCCTCTCTCTCTGCCGCTGCCCTACTCATGCTCTCTCTCTTTCAAAAGTAACTAAACATATTTTTTTTTAATAATTACTTTCTTTATCTAGCAGCTTGATAATGATGAAGTACTTGAGTTGAGAGATTCACTATGTCTAATTCACTTATTCATTCCAAAATTTATGAACAAAATTGAGAATCTCTCTACAATACCCTATTCTAGGCAATAAGTAATAATCATTCTTTTTATACTTCCTATAGCATCGTGTGCATATATAAATCATAGCACTTACAATGTGTAATTTGTCATCCTTTAATTCAACAAATATTTACTCAGTGTTCACAATTTGCCAAGTACTGGGACATAAATATAACAGAGATACAATACCTGCCCCCAAGGAACTTGAGTATATGTGGGTTGGGAATGAAGGTGAATAAAGAATGTATTATTTATCATTGCAACTCAAATGATAGCATAGATAGATAGTAGGTGCCTACTAAATATTTTTAAGTTTACAAATAATTCATTGAAGACTGAATTAATAATGTTCTTTGGAGAATTTTATAGCTCACTCGTTCCCCTGGAAGGGATGGGAGTGGGACTCAAGTCAATCACAATTATAAAACCAATCAATTAAGGGAATAAAACACTGAATTAGAGAGCCTACATTTTATGAGGGTGTTACAATAAAATTCAAGACATTAAATTAAGTTTTATGGAATGCTGGTAACTTCCCTAAAGGATAAAATATGTTGACTTCCCTAATGATCCCTCTTGCCAAGTTCTTTGTTATAATGAACTTAGAGCTTTTATCCAAGAGTTCATGAAACCAGAGCTACAGTTCCCAGCACCTAATGTTTCTAACTCTCCAAACAGTATGTTTGATTCTCTTCCATTTAAGGATGCCCAGACCCTTGATTATGGCTATAATTCTTTCTGCCTTTCCATACCTCATCCATTCTTCCCTGTGTTTAACTTTCACATGGTCACATTGGATTCCAAAGCCCTTCCTTTTGTTGATTAAACATAAATAGAATGCCCATTATGTGCCAAGACCATTACCAGACTCTTTAGGTGTAGGATATGGAAGAATGAGTCCAAGCATTGAAATCTGGATGACGAGAGAGGTCAAGACAATGCAGCTGACTAAGGGGGGGGGGAAGAAGATGAGTTTGACTTTAAGTATAGAGTTTCAAATAAGGATGGGACACCTTGATAGAATCATCTGAAAATCATTATGATTGTGGGACCAACTCTTTGAGGGGAGTTTGGATTTTCATGGAGGTAATAGTTAAAATGGAATACTTACCACCACTCACACATGCCAGGAAGATCTCCATTCTTGTGCCTGATGATCCCTTTATCTTAAAAAATCCTGTTTATCCCAGCCTACACAAAATCTATGGATAATGAAAACTCAGTTCAAATCCTTTCTTTTCTTTAAACCCTGCTCTGAATATCCTCATTCCTGTAAATATACCCTACTACTGTGTTTCTCTTCTAGCGTCCATCATAACACCTCTGCTTATAGATAGCCTTAGGTTGTTCTAATTATTTTGTGTACTGAAAGTTTGTCAACCAAAAAGACTTTAATCTTCTTGAAGACAGAAAATATTACTTCCCCTCTCAAATACCCTACAGGCCTGAAGCCTCAGCATAGCCTCCAAAATACTTATCCATTTTAACTGCTCACATATCTCTCTTTTCATTGTCATGAAAATGTTCTTCTTTAACAACTGCTACACTCCTTCCATTTATCCAGTATTAAGGAGTCTCTGTTTTATCAACAAGCAAAGAATTACGTGTTGGGGCTATGGAACTAAAGTTGTTCTCCATTTCTTGAGGAAGAGAAACAGATAAACGATTAGAATGCAATGTGATACGTGGTGAATTGAAATTAAGATATAAAAGCATCTCTTTCAGAAAGGTAGGATCACAAGAGGATTAGAAGAGAAGGCATCTGAAAAGAGGTCAGAAAACAAGTAGAGTTCATGAAATGAAGGGAAGAAAGTTGTCACTAAGCAAACACGAATGATTATTAAAAATCATTCTACCTAAAATCAAACTATCTTCCTTGTAGTAGAGAAGATTACAGGAAACCATGATATCTTCTGGGAACTTAGAGTAATCAGGGCATAGAGAAAGAACAGGAGAATGATGAGAGATAATATTGAGCAGAATAGTATCATGAATGGCCTGTGTGCTTTGGTAAGGAGTTTGAACTTTATTTAAAGACAAATAAAGCCAAAGAAAATGTTTCCGCAGAGGTATGTTATTATTAGATTTGTGTTTTAAAAATCTCACTGATAATAGCAATGGAAGACCAGTATCACCTAATCCAATTGAGAGAAGATGGGGGTCCTAAATAAATCTGTCCCTGGGATAGTCATGGGAAAAGGAATAGATTCCCAGGGTAATGAGGACATGGAATCACCATGACTTTGTCTCTGGAAAAAGGGGGCCCCTGGTAAGGAAGATAGACACTGCCCCTCCCCTAAGACTCTGGTTTGAACAATTAGAGGAGTAATAGTAGTATACATCAAGAGACATACAGCAAAGAGGGAAATAGTTTCTTTTGGGGAAAATAAGTATTGTAGTTTTGGGCAAGTTGTACTGGAGGTACCCCTGTATCCAGCTGTCTCCTAGGTGTTGAATACTCTGGTCTAGAACTTGAGAAGGACAAGGCTAGAGGTAGAGATCTAAAAGTAATTATATTAAAGTGGCAGTTGAAGTCATAGAATGAAATGTAGAAGAGATACTATAAGAAAGTTCAAGTAAAAAGTACCAAAGACAAACCCAGGGAGCACTAGTACCTAAGGTGTAGGTGTAGGTAGAGAGCCTCAGCCAGAATGGAGAGGGCAAGGCAGTGAGAGGAGCTCCAGGAGAGTGTTGTGCCACAGAAGCCATGTGATAAGAGATTCTCAAGGAAGTAGTAGTAAGTGCAGCAAAGGTCAATGACTGTCAACATCCCTTCACCACCCAAATATTACCCATAGTGATTTTCCAGTTCACTCTGCAATTTCTTCAATCTACTATATAAATAAGACATGCTGATTCTTCCCTTATACTTCTTTGAATCTTCTCAATGCTTCTCTCTGTAAGCCTGAGCCTTATCTTCACATCGGCTGTTTCAAACACTGCAACACATAGATGCTTCTTAATTATACTTTCCCCCCGCCCCCAAATAGCATGGCATCTCCTTGTCTGATATGGACATTGAACTATAAACCATTGGGCCCTATCACCCCATCTCTATTCCTCTTACATTGTCTAGGTTCATATTTTCTACTAAAAATAAAATACACTTCCCTGAACACCTTTTTGTCCCTTTCTCCTTCTGAAACATAATTTTTGCTCTAACTGAACATTCAGACATGTAGAGCCAGTACATTCAAACCATTGAGGGGCAATAGCAAGCCAAAAAGTGAATTTTATTCCCCTAAAAATATCTATAATAAATGAATTTGGTAAGATGAGGAGCCAATGAATCTACTTCTCAGAAATAAATTATTCTTAAGTTGCCAGGCTTCTCTGGGGTGACTTTAATAACTAGACATAGTTCCAGAGCAGAATAACTGAACTGCCTAAATTCACATTCTGAGTGTTATTTTTTTTTTTTGGTTGACTCTTCTGATTGAATTGTGACTAAAATCTTGTACTACTCATTGCCAGTAATTTTACACCTGCAGATCATCATACTGTCTGTTATTTAGAACAAATGAATTTTTGTTTGTCTGTTTCCCAATCATCCTATAAGGTGTTATCCTGTAAGGTGATGCTTACACGGAACACTGGTTTTATTTTTCCTGTGCAAATTTATGTGCATCCATGTGTCTGTGCATGCACATATGTGTGCTTGCATGTGTTAGCACGTATATTGATGTGTGTGCACATGGATGTGACTGTGTGTATAAGACCTTAACTGCTCTAGAGAATGGATATTAACAGTGATTTTCTGGTTAGCAGAAAAAGTAAGAAAGTCATGTACCAGTTAGGTAAAAACGTTCTGTCCAACAGATGCACATCACATTAGGTTAAAACAACCCCACAAACAAATAACAATAACAAACAAAATAACCGCCCTGTTATTAAAACATTGTTTACTGAATCCTGCTCAAGAGTTTCCCTAGTTGATACCTGGTTAACTCAGTCAGTTGAGGGTCCTACTTCGGCTCAGGTCATGATCTCACAGTTTGTGAGTTCGAGCTCTGCATCAGAGGCTGGAGCCTGCTTCAGATTCTGTGTCTCCCTCTCTCTCTGTCCCTCCGCTGCTCATGCTCTGTCTGTCTGTCTCTCTCAAAAATAAATAAATAAACATTTTTAAAAATTTAATAAAAAAAAGAGTTTCCCTAGTTGTAAAATTTCTTTATTATAATCTAACATGATAATATATTGGTCCTTAAACATAATGTGTTGCAGTGAAATTTAATTGAAAAGAATAGTTTTGCATTGGAGAGGAGTAAAGAAAATAAATGTCCAGTCTATCCTAGCATATGCCTAATGGCACATCATCAATTCTTCCATCCATCTAGATATACTAAAGTCAGTATCCTACTCTGAACAAGCATGTTTTGTCATTTCTTAATAATCTCTTGTATCATCCCTAAATTTCATTTTTCCAATCTATTTTTTGCTTTTACCATCCTGTCCTGTTTTTACTGCCTCTTCATATTCCCTTGCTCTCACAGAAGACCCTTATTTTATGCTTTATCCATTCTCCCCTATATCTCAGCTCCTTCCAGGCAAGCCTGAGTTTCTTAATCATCCTACACCATAGTTGATTACTCAAACCAGTTCCTCAGACTAACTCTCAAATGTCTTGTAAACCTGATCTTTACATATCACTCATTTGGCAAATCCATTCTATAATCCACCTTCTGGAGCCCTATTTCTAAACTGTTGAGAACTATGAGAGAAAAGCATGCAACTCTACTCTGTCATGACCCACACCAGCCCTCTCTCACTTCTCCTTCAATCTTATTCCACTGAGATATGGCTTCTATCCTTACTCCGCTAGAACGTCCCCATCATGTTGTCAGATCTTAAGGACAGTTTTTAAATTTTTTTTTTCAACGTTTATTTTATTTTTGGGACAGAGAGAGACAGAGCATGAACGGGGGAGGGGCAGAGAGAGAGGGAGACACAGAATCGGAAACAGGCTCCAGGCTCTGAGCCATCAGCCCAGAGCCCGACGCGGGGCTCGAACTCATGGACCGCGAGATCCTGACCTGGCTGAAGTCGGACGCTTAACCGACTGTGCCACCTAGGCGTCCCTTTAAGGACAGTTTTTAAGTCTTGTGTTTTGTGTTGGATCCATTGGTGGCTATATTGTTTCTTTTGAAGCTCTTGCCTTTCTTGGCTTTGTGTTAGTACCCTACACATTCACTACACCATTCATTGTTATTCTATTCCCTCTTTATCTTTTCTTTATCAATTTCCTAAAAGCATATCTTCTCCAAGTATTCCTTAAATGCAGGTATTATTTGGACTTAGACATTTTTCCCTTGCTCATGTCACACAAAACACTCTCACACTCACATTACCTCCTAACAATTCTACCAGACACTAATGTGTTGACAAAATTTAAATTAAATATCTCAGGCCACACTTCTCTAAGTTCCAAACTATATATGCATCTGCATTCTTGATATAATCCACTTGAATATTTCACAAACATTTCAGAGTCAGCATATCTAGTAAAACTAAACCCTCAATGTACATTTCTCTTTACTAAATTGTATATATCATGCAAAAGAAGAAGATTCAGAGTCATTCTAGATTCCTTTACCTTACTCCCAGTCTACAGAATATTAATTGACAAA
Source organism: Herpailurus yagouaroundi (assembly GCF_014898765.1). NCBI lineage: Eukaryota > Metazoa > Chordata > Mammalia > Carnivora > Felidae > Herpailurus > Herpailurus yagouaroundi. The sequence goes on along the minus strand of NW_024412411.1, from coordinate 17,294,373 downwards.
CCCTGCCTCTTTGAACACCTAAATATAGTATTTCTTACTTTAATCCTTTGCTTTTGACCCTGTGACCACTTGTGTTTCTCAAATGCTCATCAGTCCTCATCTGAATTATCACAATAGCCTTCTAATAAGTCTTGCCTTTCTTCAAATATTTGTGTAGAGGAATCATCTATCAAAACTGTAAATTGAACTGTGTCACATTCATCTCTAAAACTTATGTGAAAACCAAACTGCTGGCCAGAGTGATGTCATCAAGATAGCAACATAGGTTGTTCTTGCCTTTAGTTGCCCTCACAACTAGCAATTATCCAGAGACAAGACATGGTTGTGGAAATCCCAGAATCAAAAATGAAGCTGAAGCTTCCCTTGAGCACACAGACTGAGAAACGTTGCACCCATTGTAAGGGCAAAAAGAGCAGCTACATGCAGTCCCCATCACTCCTACCCCAGGCCAGCACAGCTCCAGAGCAAGATGGGTCCCTGAGCCTATGTTTTTTCCAGTGGGGAAAAAAGAATCCAAGGTAGGCATCCAGCTCCCCCAGTGTTGCAAGGTGCTTCCTAGGAAGTGCACTTGCTTCTCACCTCACATGGATCGCTGGGGAAATCCATGAGGCTTGACCACTGAGGACCACATAGAAACAGAGAATGGTGTTAGGGTTTTTAGCAATTAGCACTCAGCTCTTGGCAGATGACATTCTTCCTTGCAGCTGTACCTGAGTGGAGATCCTAACCAGTGGCTCTGCCCAACTGCAGAGCTGAGCCAGTTTCACTGTCTGGCCAGGGAGCCCAGTGGAAAGTCCTGCCAGGTTGGTATCATCAGCCAGTGAGCTGTGCTGGTTGTAGAGCTTGTTCTGCCACTCCACCCAGTCAGAGAACCAAATTGGAAGCCCTACCTATTGTTGAAGATATCCTTCATACCCACATGACCAAGAAGTCTAACCAGAGAACTGGGGCAACTCCACAGCATAGCCTTCAGCTGTTCTCCCAGTGGCATCTGAGCAGAGAGCCCAGCCAATGCTTCTGCCAGTCCACAAAATTGAGTCTATGGCTCTGTCTGCCTGGCCAGGGAGCTTGGTGGACAGTTTTGCCTGATTCAGGCCACCAGCCAGTGAGCTATACTAGCCTTGGAACCTGTTGAATGGCACTGTTTGGGCATGGAAGCAAATCTGAACTCTTGACTGCTGGTTAAATATAGCTTCAAGTCCTGCCCAACTAGGAAGCCTTACCAGAGAACACAGGCAGCTGTGGAGCCTAACCAGTGACCATTGGTAGTTTTGGAACCCAGTCTTCAATCATAACAGAAAAATGAAATAGAAAACAACAGAATTGCAGCAGTAAGTCTTTACCTCTCTATAATTAAACATAAATGGATTAAATTATCCAATCAAAAAGCATAAAATGGCTGAATGGATAAAAACACAAGATTCAACAATATGCTACCCACAAAAAACTCATTAGCTTTAAACACACATAGACTGAGAGTGAAAGGATGGAAAAGATATTCAAACAAATGGAAACCAAAAGAAAGCAGGGGTAGCAGCCCTTGTATCAGACAAAATGCACTTTGTTAAAAATGGTCAAAAAAGACAGGATAGGTTATTATGTAATGATAAAAAGGGCCAATCCATCAGAAAGATAAAACAATTGCAAATACTTATGCATCCGACATCATAAATTCTGAATATATAATCAAATACTAACAGAACTAAAAGGAGAAATAAACATCAAAACATTAATAGTTGGGGACTTTAATACCCCACTCTCAACAATGGATATATCATCCAGACAGAAAATCAATAAGGAAACAGAGGCTTTGAACAACACTATACATCAAATGGACCTAACAGACATATACAGAACATTCCTTCCTACAGCAGAAGAATACACATTTTTCTCAAGTGCACACAAAACATTTTCTAGGATAGATCATATGTTAGGTCACAAAACAAATCTTCACAAATTCAAGAAGATAGAAATTATGTCAAATATCTGTTTCTACCACAAAAGAGTGAAACAGTAAATCAATAACAGGAGGAAAGCTGTAGCATACTTATCAAAAGGAACCAATATCTTAACTTCTAACACTATAGGTTAGTATTGTCCTTGTCTTAATTTAATATGAATGGAATAATGTGTTTTGTGTATATTTTTCACTCAATACTATGTCTATATTACACATTTTGCTTCATGTAGCAGTAGCTTGTTCATTTTCATTGCTATCAGTACAGATATATGAATAAACCACAATTTATCATCTGTTTTACTGGCAATCAAAATTTTGGTTGTTTTCAATAAGACTATTGCAAATAGTTCTCGTGTAAACATTCTTCTGCATACCTTTTGGTGTGTATATGGTAGCATTCCTGGTAGGGACATACCTAATAGTGGAATTTCTTGGTCATAGTGTATGCTTATATTCAGTTGTTATAGACACTGCCAACTACTTTTCAAAAATGGTAACACCAAGCTATACTTTTACTGTCAATGTTGAAGAATTGTAATTGCTCCAGATTTCATTCTGCACTTTGCCAATCTTTTTTTAACTTTAGCCATTCATGTTGGCGTGTAATGCTATTCATAGTGATTTTACTTTGTATTGCCCTAATGTATGAAGTGGAGCATTTGTTTCACCTATTGGTCATTTCAAAGATATTCTGTGAAGTGTAGTGTTCAAACATCTTGATCTTTTTTCCTATAAGACTTATTTTTATATTAATTTATGTGAATTCTTCATATATTCTAGATATCAGTACTTTTAAATTATCTATCAGCTATTTACCTACCTATCTGTTAATCCACCTGTTATCTATGTATCGACTTACACACACACACACACACACACACACACACACACACACACACACACACTCCAGAGATCTTCTCTTAACTTGTGGCCTGCCTTTTCACTCAATTGGTAGTCTCTGTCTTTGCCTCTCTCTTTTATGTAGGCTGTATTCTCCAGCTAGAGCCTAACACAGGGCTTGAACTCATGATCCTAAGATCAAGACATGAGCTGAGATCAAGAGCGAGACACTTACCCAACTGAGCCATCCAGGTGCCCCCAGTGGTATCTTTTGATGAAAATGAATACATCAATTTTCATTATAAATACTTTTAATAATCCTGATTTTATGGTTAGTCATTTTTGTGCTGTGTTTGAGAAATCTTTCTTATCCTAAGGTGATGAATATATTCTCCTTTTTGTTTGTCATCATCTAGAAGCTCTATTGTTTTATCACTTACATATAGATCTATAATCAGCCTGGTTTTAACTTGCATGGATTAAGTATCAAGATTTTTTCCATATAGATAAAAATTTACCCAGAATAATTTATTTAGTTGAACATTTTTTGTACCTCTTTACAGTGTTGCCTTTGTCAGAAATCAAGTCTCTGTATAATGTAGGACCCTGTTCCATTGGTCTATTTATCTATCTCTACAAAATTGTATAAAGTTGTAACTTTATTATAAGCCTGGGTATCTAACAGTGCATTCCCCAACTTTTTTCTTCTTTATCAATATAATAGTGGTTATTCTTTGTCCTTTATATTTCCATACAAATTTTAGAATCTGTTCATAGATTTCCTCTATGTCTCACCCCTACCCACCCACCCCAAAAACTGCTTAAATTTATTTTAATTGAATGATAGACAATGTATATGAAACATCGTAGAGATAATCTGAAGCTATGTCTAATAGTACATTCCTCCAAAAATTATTTGCTTTTCAAGGAGTTATAACAGAGAGTGACCATTTTAATCTAATTCAGCATTGAGGTGATTTGAGGTTGGGCCTCATTGTTGTTGGGGTTTGTCTTACTGGTTGGGCCTGACAACTGGGGTATAGCATTTAAGCACTGCAAATGGAAGCCTGGAATATTTACTGGGAGTTTTTCTTTTTGGAGGTCCAGAAGTACAAATCTTTTTTCTTTAATCCACTATGTGTAACACTCTAGCCATCTATTCAAGCCTCTTAGCCGTTGTTTATGCTCAACTTCTAAGCTTCACAGCAACTGCCTACCAGTAAGCAAATGATTGAGGGATAATACCAAATGTCTTTTTCACATCTGTGCTCTCTATTCTCCCAGATATTTGCTGATAGTGTTTTTGGAGTAATGTTAGCCCAAAATTTAAAAAACTTTGAGCCTGACCGTCTGCTTTTGTTCCAACCTCTTAGCCACTCATCCTTGCCTTTCAATGAATTATGACTACCTCAAAGGGAAAGTCATACCTCAGTACATTTTTTTTTTCTCTCCAGGATCTTGGTCCCTGAGATCTGGCTGACTTGACAGCTTTCTTAAAGCATAAGTGGATGTTTTTCAAAGTTTATCTAGATTTTCTAGTTGTCTTCAGGAGCAGGTTTGTCTAATCTATCATATATCATAGCTGAAAGTGGAAGTATCTGTTAGTTTCTAATCTGTGGCCTACATTTTCCACCTGTTTGGGTTAATTATTAGGCCTGTAGCATCAAAATTCATGTAAATGTTCAGGCTTTGAGGTTATGAGTTTTGTCTGGCTTCTTGAATGATTCTTTCTAAACCTTAATCTCACACCCAGAATAATTTTTGATTATTTACTGGTCTTCTACCACTTGTAAGTGTTCACTGGTAAACCATATCTGATAGATGTGAGACATTAACAACAGATTTGGTTTCAGTGGATGTCATGGGAATATTTTGTCAAGGAAAAACATGTTGCCTCAAAGTGAAATGTGAACTGAAGAGAGTCCATTCGGTGTTTATGTACAGATACCAAGGTCTCTTGAGCATCTCCTAATAGCTTTTTTCCTTGTGAGTAGAAAGATTCTTAATAACTGTGCCAATGTATTCTAACACTACAAAGATAGCATTTTTTCAGAATATGAATGCAGTGGTTTAAGGCAATTCTTTGTTTACAGTCTCAAGGAGGAAAAAAAAGAAACCAATTCCAAGATGTGTGTGTGTGTGTGTGTGTGTGTGTGTGTGTGTGTGTGTGTGTTTAACAGAAATTAAAATAACTCTTTCCTCTGTACACTCTCAGGTACAAAACCAGGTAATTTTTAACACATATTGGGATCAAATACCACATTAATAGGTTGTACAGGTTCAGTTTTGGTTTCTAGGTTTAGGTGGACTGAGTTTGAATCCTGTATAAACCTGGGTGATTTATGATTTTTCCACCTGAATTTTCTTCATGTAAAATGTGAAGATATAAAATATCATATAACGTATAAAACATATAAATAATACATGGCAGAGAGGAAGTACATATAGAAAGTGCTGAGAACAATCAATGCCTGGCGGGCAGCAGACCCTAACTACTGTTACTACTCTGTAAGTTCTTATTTCCCTGTCTCTAATGCTGAAGTGTGGGTAAGGAATGACAGCTTTTCTTCTCTTTATTCCTCATACATGGCACTCTGCAGAGAAATGAGCATGTCCAATGTTGTTTGTTAAATTTTACTAAATGAAAGGATAGGTTAAATACTACAGGAAGGTTGAGGAAAGTATGAGGAAAATATATTAGATCTGAAGGACCTGTTTTAAGATATAAAGGAAGAAAACACATTGGTGTGTGTGTGGAGTGGAGGGGGTGAGTATATTCTCCAGCGTCATCATGAAATATGCCTATTTCTTGGAATTTCATAGATGTTCTATAAATAATTATTACTCTGAACATTATGCTTAGTTTACCAGCATAATAGAGGAAATCAGTGGAAAGGGGGTCTGAAAACTAGAAGGTTATCCTAAGTACAGAAGCTTCATGAGAAAACATGAAAAAGGTTATAGAAAGCTGTGGGTGCAATAGCCTGCTCATAACGCACTTTCTCTATTTAACTGAATCAATTATCTTACCATATTGTACATTTTACACAATTGCCTCAAACAGCTATAATATGACAAGGGAAGCAATACATTGTGCAGCTCACAAAAAAAATCTATTCACAAAAATTTTTCTCAGCTTCTCCTCTGTGAAGAATATGTATGGGAAAGAAGCATCCCCTGAGAAGCAAGTCTTTAAACCAGAAGGGAGAATGCCTACCATCCTAAAGTCTAAATTGAAGCAAGTTGGATGTCCCAATGATTTCAACATATTAAATACTCTCTGTAATTTTTGGTGAATTCCCAAGCCTTTGGAAGCCTGTCTCTTGTGACAAAACCAAGAATTTGGTCAAACCTCTACATTTGCGTTCCCTTCCAGTATTAACGTGCTTCAGTCTTCCAAGTAAAGAAATGTAGAAGAGAGGTGGAGAATGAGTAATAACTTTCTATGGCAGTATAGCATATCACCACAAGTTTAGCAGCTTAAAACAATACTTATTTATTATTTCATACTTTCTGGAAGTCAGGGGTCATTCATGGCATAAGTGGGTTCACAACTCAGGGTTGAACAGGCTGAAATCAGGGTATTGGCGAACTGCATTCCTGTCTAGAGGGTTTTTTTTAGAAGAATCTACTTCCAGGCACATTCAGGTTTTTGGCTGAATTCAGTTCCTATTGGATGCAAGCCTGAATCTCTGTTTCTTTGCTGGTTGTTAGCCAGGTGGCATTCTCAGCTTCTAGAGGCCACTAGAAGCCAGCAGTGGAGCGTCTCCTCCAGTTCTCTCATCTCAAATCATTCTCATATTTGAATTTCTTTGCCCAGGTAGAGCCAGTCACATTTCAGGGATTACCTGATTAGGTCAGACTCACTGAGGTTGATCTCACTATTTTAAGATCAATTTATTTGTGACCTTAATTACATCTTGAGATTCCTTTTCAACAGCACCTATCTAGATTAGTGTTTAGTACACTAGTACACTAATTAGTAATTAGTACACCAGAGAGCAGGAATCTTGAGTACCATGTTAAATTTCTACCTATGTGGCCCCAGCCATACACTCTGCTCCCTATCCTTCATTGTATGCCTCTTAAATATGCTACCCTTAGGAAGTATTTCTCAGTGCTGTCATCACTGTATGTCTTACTTTGGAGACCCTATGAGGTATGGAAAGCACTGAAGTTTTGCAGCTAGAAATATCTGGATTTAAATCCCCTCTATATTTGCTGTGAGATTTTGAGTAGGTGCCTTAATCCCTCAGAGCCTCAGTTTCCTCAGCAGTAGAAAGTAGGGCTAAAAATAGTCACTGCTAAGGCCTACAGAGAATTAAGAAAAGTAATAAAATGGAAATCACCTGACCCCCATGCTAGAGACATAGCAAATTTTAGCTTCCTGACTTTTTGTTCTTCTTTTGAATGTCCTAATATAGCTCCACCAATCTACATCTACTTATTCTTTATAAAGCCTTGGGGATGAGAAAAACTAAGATTTATGAACCCCAGTTATTCTCAGTAAATAACCATTTTTTTGAAAATTCTGCATTGTGCTTCTCTTTAGAATTAAACAATTCATTAGTGTTGAATGGTATATATTCGTAAGAACTTTTATCGAAAAGCTCAATATCCTTCCTTGTTTTTCACTATTATTTAGATTCTAAGACCTCCTACTCCCCCCCGGGGGAGGGGGGGAAGAAATATTATATGAAGACAACCAAGCAGTCAGTAGACTCCCACTATTAGAAAAAAATCCTGAAATATCTTCTAAAATGCTATTGGTGAAAGATTTGGCAGGATGATGATTACATGTGGGTAGAACAGCAGTTTCCATAATAATTATGTGGGTTGTGAACAGATTTTGGGAAAAAAAAATGCTGGGATGCAGCCTAATGAATGTACTCATTAACCTTAATAGTATCAGGTAGAAAATGGAGAGTACCATTTTGGAGGGGGGAATCAATTCAGCTTTTCAAAGACATTTTATAAGGTGCATCTGACAGCACTGCATTCTCAATTAAAAATGAATATGTGCAGTTATCTGGAAAGAATTCTCTATAAATTGAAGTTTGATTTCTAAATTCTAATTTTCTAATAAGTTATATTAGACATTTTTTGTGTGCTTAGTATGTTCCAGGCTTTATAATAGACATAAAGACGAGATGTCCAAAATGTAAAATTTCTAGTTGACTTGGAGAGACAGAAATAAATATGATGACAAATGCAAAACTAAAAGCATCATAATATTCCCTTTACGAGAGCAGAAATCTCATCTTCTTGTTCACTTGTATACTCCCACATTTAGAATATTAGTTACCCAATACTTGTTCAATTAATAAAGGAATAAATGTCCCAGAATCTTGGAAGTGGAGAGGAGAAAACTGTTCAGCCCAGGGAAGCTCAAGAAGGTTTTGATAAGCTGCATTCCAGCCCAGTCTGTTGGCTTCACAGATATTGGATTTTATCAAATCAGAAAACACGTGAGGAGTTGAAGAGCTGACACTTTTGCAGAGGGAATAGTGTACTCAGAGGCCTGGAGGTGTGAACATGTGACATATTTGAGGCAGAGGAATCAATGTGTCCTGTCTCTGATACACAACATGAGTGTGCTTAGTCTCTGCAGCATGGATACTATGACAAAGCAGGAATGAAGAATGATCACGTGTGACTGGCACAGCCCCACCTCCACATCCCCTGGCAGAAATTTAATGGCTGCTAACTTCTAAGAATAGTCATTCTGATGCTTACATTTTTAGTCTGGTGTTGCTCCCTTTGAAACAGACTTTGAGGTGATTTTTTATGTTGTTTGCCCACAGCAGATGCCTCCTCAAGAACTCTGTGGAGTTATACTAAATAATCATCTTGCTGTCTGAGAGAGTTCAACTAATGAAATCCATACCCATTGTATGTGATTAGCCTTCCATGTAAATAAATCAAGAAATTGTAAATGTTAAGGACTGAGAGTTTGGAAACACCCAGAATACTAATTGAGGTGACTGGGGAATAATCTCAGGGAGGTAGGATAAGAATGTGATTTTCAATGTTTCAGTGACTGGAAACCTAATGAATTATACTGTTTGCATATAGTTTGAGTAAAAAGGAAAAGGGATGTTCAGTCTGAAGGATAGATGAGGAAACATCTAGTGGGCTGGAAGTCAGCATAACCCATTCAGGCAGGTCATGCCTAATGGACTGTTGGCTCCTTGAGCGCATGCACTAGAACCCACCACAGTGTCTGTGCAGTTTGAACACATAGAAGAGATCTTCAAAATGCTTATTCAATTAATGAATTCTAATGAATAGAACATGGAAACTGAAACTAAAGGATCATCCAATGCAGTTTTCTGCACTACATATATTTTTCTGTTTTCTATAGCTTAAATAACTTAAAATATATTAATAGGAAATGAGGAAGGGAAGAAAAGATTATATCATCTGTATTATACAGCTTTAGATTTTGATAAGAGAGACGCTTTTTTAAAATTATTTAAACATCAGGGTGCCAGGGAGGCTCAATTGGTTAAGTGTCTGACTCTTGATTTCAGCTCAGGTCATGATCTCATGGTTTGTGAGTTTGAGCCCTGTATTGGGCCCCTTGCTGATGGTGGGGAGCCTGCTTAGGATTCTTTCTCTCTCCCCCTCTCTCTGCCCCTCCCGTGCTTGTGTGCAAGCGTGCTTGTGTGCCTCTCCCCTGCTTGTGTCTCCCTCTCTCTCAAAAAAAAAAACTTTAAAAGAATAATTTAAAAAATAAAATAAAATTTAAACATCTCTAACATTTGATAATTAATAAATCTTTTTTCTTCATAATTTTCCAATATTTTTTATTCCTTTTGACATGTAGCCCTCAGGGGCTTCCACATTTCAGAAACATATTTTGATATTAAATCTATTGGTTATAAACCTTGAAGTAATTATTTTATAACCATTAAGTATTGATCTGCTTTATATATATGTAATTTAGTAAAATAAATGATAAAAATAATGATCCTAAGGTTAAAATATTTCTCTTATAAGGACATAATGATATAGAGTATCAAATCTTTGGAGTTCGATAATTTTCATTATTTCTCATTTTCTGATTGCCAACAACTATTGTTTAGCATATAAGAAACTAAACATAATAGAATGGGGTGGATTAATATAGTACTGGACCAAAGATAAGAAAATTGTTAACTTGTTTTTTTTTAACATTCAAATCAACCGTATATGTCAAGAATAGGTAGAAATTCAGGAGAAAGGAACTACTAGAGAGCATATAAAGGGAAATCTAATCATCAGAGACCCCACCTTGTATTCGTTTTCTTTCTTTTTCAGCCCAAACCTATTCTGTTCCTCTACTTCACAGCCTAGGACACGGAGCTGCAATATTATTTACACTGTTGTTAATGTCTCCCCTAACTCACAAAATCCCCCTTTACCTCTATTCTCCATACATGTCTTCCTAGGGATTCTTAGAATTCCTTACAAATAAGGCTCCACATCCCCACTGCTACTTCTTTAAATTCAGGCCTCCATCAGTTTCCTTTACCACTGCAACACATTTTGCAACTCGATTCCCTTAACACTGATGTACAACCACTCTAACCTGTCACACTGCTACCATAGTTCATCCAATTCTCATCGGCTCCTCATTTTATTTCCCACCTTAAAAGCCACCATTGGCTCCCTGTTACCTGAATGAAAAAGTCAGGTAATGATGGCGTGATATAAAAGACCATTCGCAACTGGTCTTCCCCTGCTGACTTCTCATTGGCCCATTGCCCTAGGTGATCTACACAGCTGCAGTGCTTCATAGTCACTACTTCCTGAATCTCAAATACATTCTCTTGTCTTAGAAAATACCATTTCAAAATACTGTTATCACTCCATTACCCGTATGTGTCGAGTTCCATTTAAAACTGATCTTCCTACAGAGTTAGTTGTTTTCTGATGTTCTCTCCCATTGCTGTTGTTTCATGCCTGCGATGATATTTATTTATATGCATTTATATGTCTGTCCTCTGTCATTCCTCTACTAGACTGTGAGCCCTGCCTGGTGTGTAGTATCTAATACCTATTTAATTTATGTTTTTCTCCATCTCAGTACAATTTCAATACATCATAAATATGGTGAAGTGAATTTTTCTTCACAACATTCACTGTGTGGGAAAGATCATACACACCTGTCCCATTTAGGTCTGGTTTGGCCATATGACTTGCTTTCATCAATGAAATGTGAGAAGTGATCTGTACCACTTCTGAGTAGACAACTTAAGAACCATTGCATATTTTTTCCTTCTACACGATTGGCCACATCCCAGGAGGAAACTGCTCTTTCAGACTATGTCTCAGAATGAAGGCGACATGGAGCAGAGTTAGAGACCATCTGTAATGAATCTAAAAGCTGAGCAAGAAATAAACTTTTGTACTACACCACTGACATATTGACAGTTTATTGCCACAAAATAATTTAGTCTAAGGTAGGTAGATTTTTAATAAATGTTGATGAAAATAAGGAAAGCTATAGAGATGGAGAAGATGAATTAGAACTGGAGATTTCGGGTCAATTTTGTTAAAAAAGAACCTTCTGTTGAAAACACATAAAAGTTCAATTTTCACGAATTGCTAATTATGTGAAATAATAGGAATTGAGGCTTTAGAGAAGAAAGGAAGAAGGGGATATCATAGAATAGGAATATATATTTTGGTATTGCAATCTTGAAAAGAAAATGAAAATAAATTCTTGCTAGATAATGTGTCCTAACGATGTCTTCAGGGAGACATTTAAAGGGAGAATATAAAGAGTCTAAGGTATCTACTGAGGAGGTGTTTTGAGAATGGGTACATAGAAAAGATTCCTCCTTTAGTTAAGCCAACCTAATCTAAAAATGTTTTTCCTGTTCAAATGTCCAAGTCACTGTTTCCATAGTCAAAGAAAAACTGGAGGCCTGACTAAAACAACACTCAAATTAAAAATATATTTGTGTACTCAATTCTTGTTATTCACAGTATTTATGTTCCATAAACGTGCACCAAACACCAAATCAGTGAATACTGACCGTTGCCCCCAGGGAAGATACAGGTTTAAATTGCTATGGGCCTCTGGTCACAACATTCCCATCAACTAGTCTGTACATAACCTTGTTTTATGTGTGTTTCTGTATTGAATAAGATTTCTTCTTTAATATATACTGTTTTTTCATTAACATTGAACTCATAACAAACAACGCTTTACTCATTACTCACTTTACTCATGCAGCTGATTTAAAGAATGCATTTTCTATATAGGATATATCACAGCCTCTTTTATTTAGGAACTCTAGATAACACTATGCTTGGGGGTTATTTTAAACAGTGAAATCAATGAAAAAAAAACATAAAAAATACAAGAACCCTTATACTAAATAGATCATGAAAAGGATACTTGTTTAGAATATGAAAGCTAAAACAAGAAAGCAGAGGATGATCTCATTCAACCTCAGCTGGGAATGTGCACATCCAGAGACTCAAAATTTTTGCGACTCTGTGCATGTGCACAAATGACCACAAAGGTGCCATGAGTATTGATTTGGGTGTTGCAAATAAATTTAGCAAGTAGATAAATCTTAAAATAATGAGGATTAACTGTATATCAAGGAATTGAAAGGAAAATAATGAAATGTATTATGAGGAGATGGTTAAAATGCCCACCAGTGAGGAGAGAAATTAAATGGATGGATGGATGGATGGATGGATAGATAGATGGATAAAAATAGATAGAAAGATAGATAGATACTAAATCTAGAAAAGTGCTTTAAATATGGTATATTTTTAGTTTCTTTCCTTGTCTTCCTCCCCACTTTTTTTTCCCCTTATTTCATAAAATATATGTCCCCTGAAAGCATTTAGGTAGTACTTGACAGTCTAGTCTATCAGTGTAATGTAAAGCATTAGATCATAGAAAAGTACGTTCAAGTTTTTCTTGGTGTTTCATTTTGCATTTGGATTTATTATTCCTTACTTAGAGATACCCTATCATCTTAACACAAATCTTGAAAGCTCATTTTTTGTGAAAATGTTAATATTTAATAACCTAAATGACATATGACACCATCTAACTTAGCCAGCAGGGAGTGAAGTTTCTTAAACTTGCATAGTAGATATTCCCCTGTAAATTTGAATAGAATAACCCTGTTTTGTCAAATAGAAATTGGAATTTTCTGTTTACATTCACACTCCTCTATGATTTTTATTTTGCTGTTGAATGGAAACATCTGGAACTAAATTGTTTTAAATTCACAAACCAAATGTATAGGCTGCTAATAAAACATCATCTTTTGCCAAATTCTTTTGACTATGGAGAAGAGATTTATACCTGAAAAAAAAAAAAAGAGCTAAAGAACATGATGAGAAATGAATCAATTAACACACTCTGGTGTGGATACTTTTTTTATGGAAATATTACCTCCAAAAAAGTTTATCAAGACAAGCTTTTTACAGTCCCCATTAAATTCAATGAATGAATTGTGAAGGGTAAATTGGACCCATTATAATCTTAAATTTCTTATGTAATATTCATAATCATAGTGTTACATAAGAGCGAGCTAGCATTAACAAAAGGAGCAATTTAAATTACCACTTCTTGGAGAATGGGGCTCTGCTTGACAAACAGAGCTTCCTGCCCCATTTGCAATACGCCCATGCATCTCCTCCAGTGCCAGTGAGACCCACACTCTCATACCAGTGATATAATAAACCCTCCACAACAGAGGGAGAAAATGAGGCAAACAAGCCCACATCATTTCAACTTGTCAGCTTTAAATAAAATCTTCTGCAGCTGAAAATGAGAAATTTGAGGGAAGATAATGTGTGAAGTAACCAAATTCAACATTGGGACAAAACATATTGCATTACTTATTTTTTTTTCCTGATCTTCCACAAAGGTTTTTGAAATTTCACCATAATTTTAATGAAATATCTTTTGTCAGAAATGACTTATAAGAAGAAATCGTTTATTTTGTTTGTTTATTTTTTTTCTCCTCTTCCACCCACTGATGCCTTAGGAAACATCTCAAGTTATCCCAAGCCCCTGTGATATTTTAATGAGTAATCTGTGACCTTTGGAAAAACTCTCATTATCAGTTTTTAAGTCAGAGTTGGTATAGCAGAACATGCTGGAAAAAAGTACATGCTTTTTATACTTATTTTAATTAATTACTTACATAATACCTTCCCCAGTGCTGATTTTATATGCAAAATATTGGTGCATGGTCTCCACCTACAAAAAATATATATAAGAGACAAAAATGCATTTGAAGGAAGATAAAAAGAAATTAACATTCTGATAAGTATATCTGAAATGGATGAAATAAACACTGATTGTGAATGTAAATCCTTTCCCTCTCCCTCTCCCCAGTGCCCACTTCCCCCAACCCTGTGTAACTCCAAAAACTTTACTGCTTTGCATTCAGGAGGTTCCATTCTACTGTTCCCTTCCGCTCTCTCCAAACCCCTTCTCTTCCTTCTTTGTTACTGTTTTTTTTCAGTATTAAAATATCCCTTGACTTTCTTTATCTTTCCTGAAAAAGTACTTGCCTTCTTCTAAGGAAAGACACCACCACTAGGTCCCAGCAGATACTTAGCACAAGTTGTGCCTATTCCAGTGGAAGAGGGTGAAAAAGTCAGTCTCGTTTGTCCTGAATGCCCCAAGGTGTGCCCAAATTTGATATAAACATCTTTTTATGTCTTTTATTTCCAATGTTGTGCCTCACTTGTTTTCCAAATAAGCTTAGAGTGCTTTCCTCTTGTTCTATTATATTCTTATACCATTGTAACATGAAGTCTCTGATTTCTAATTCTTTTATCTTAAAATTCCTCGCTTACTTTGAGTGATCAGTGGATAGAATGAGAGTAATATTGAAGGTATGATTCCTGACACTATGCTTGATATACCATTGTTAAGAAGTTGTGGTTGTTGTTGTTTTGTTTTGTTTTGTTTTTTGAGAGAGAGAGAGAGCACGAGCAGGTGAGGGGCAGAGGGAGAGGGAGAGAGAGAATCTCAAGCAGGTTCCACACCCAGTACAGAGCCCGATGAGGGGCCTGATCTCACGATTGTGAGATCATGACCTGAGCCTAAATCAAGAGTCATATGCTTAACCCACTAAGCCCCCCCCAGGCATTCCTGTTAAGAAGTTTTTTTAATCCATCCAATGCAAAACATGAGTCCATATATGTATTTTAAATATATTAGAGAAGTACCATGGGACAGGAAAGAGTATATGGACAGTGGATTACAGGATTTCAGTTTGAGGTGCTGAAGAATCAATATTTAACAGAATGACCATAATCAGCAGGTATTTTTAACCTCTCTATTATTTACTTGTAAAATATGAAAACAATGAATATCATGTCATAGGATGGTTAAATTAATACTAGGTGTATGTTAGAGATATTTTCATTTTTACCCTATGGTCATTAAACTAATTGTTATAAAGGAACAGAATGGATTTCAAGTTAACTTCACTTAGCCACTAAGCATTCAGTAAATAATGTGAATGGTGATATCATGCAGCTTCCATACAGTGTATGTGAAAACCAGTCACATTCTGCCACAAGTATTAGGTTATTCTCCACAGTTTGAGGTTAGTGAGACTGGTGCCTTCTAGTACTCTTAGACCCTAAATTCCCATGGTGTATTATACTCTTTATTCTAAGTTTCTATCTCAGTAATCATGTAAGTATAATGTAGGACCATGGTGTGGCTGAGTAGCCATTTAATTACTGATCTTTTCAAAAGGAAAACAAATGGAATCATTGGCTTAGAAGGTATCTGTTCTAAGCTGAGCTGGTTTTTGTCTCCCCACAGTGATGGCTGGGCTGACAGGTATGATGTGACAGATGGATATCAGCGAGAAGCTGTTGGTGGAATCACAATCAAGCTTCAATCTCCCGATGTCAAGTGGTTTGATGATTATTATCTGAAGCTTCGGCCAGAAACAAACCTTCGAAATCCTTGGTTTCAAGAATTTTGGCAGCATCGTTTTCAGTGCCGGCTGGAAGGGTTTGCACAGGAGAACAGCAAATACAACAAGACTTGCAATAGTAAGCAGATTTATTGTTTCACTTAAAGTGGATAAGGCTAGGGCTCCAATTTATGTAAACTGTGTCACGGGGATAGTGGCTATAATCTGTTGGAGAAGAGGACTCTTACATAAACAGAGGGGCTATTGCCACTTACAGTGATAAACAGGCTTTATTCTCACTAAGAACATATCAGAGCAAATTTTTACTCCACAGAGATTTAAAACAATTTTGTTATTTATATCATTCAAGAAATTGGCACTGTGCTAAGAGGGTAATGTGAGCTCCAGAGAGGAACTGCAATTGCCATCCCTGAAGGCAAGAACTACACTCTGCACATTTTGATTATCTTCAGCAGTTAGCACCGAGTTAAACACTTAGTAAGGGTGTCATATTCTGAAGAATGAATAAGGGGCCCCTGGGTGGCTCCGTTGATTAAGCATCTGACTCTCGATTTCAGCTCAGGCCATGATCTCATGGTTCGTGAGTTTGAGCCCCGCATCAGGCTCTGCACCAATGGTGTGGAGCCTGCCTGGGATTCTCTTTCTCTCCCTCTCTCTGCCCCTTCTCTGCTCTCTTGCTCTTGCACTGAATCAGGTGAATATTAAAGGACAGAGCCAATTCCTACTTCCATCAATATATAGAACAGGAGCAGGGATAGGGTATTATGTTTCAGGAGACATAATCTGAATGTTGCCATTCATTCTTCTACACTTATAGGGACTCATATTGTACCAACTATTGCTTTTTTTCCCTCCAACTATTGTTTTAGTTGTAAAGATAACAAGGTGAGGAAAACTAGTTCCTGCCCTTAAAAGGTTTATCTAGAAGGGAGATAATCATGCCAGCCAATGTTGTAATTCAGTGCTATAAATGATATTATAAGAGCTAAACACAGGGTTTAGTTGCAATTATTTGTTGCACATTGAAAGGGAATCTTGACTCCAGTTACCAAGGTACGGCCAATATTGATCCGTATGTCAAAGCCTGCAAAAATTAAGGTTTGTCAAAATTGATAAGTGACTTGTTGATACTTCCTTATCATCACATTGTGTAACAAGAACCCCATATGCATTTGCATAGGAGTAAAGTGTTTTAATTGGTGACATGGGTGCCTTTATCTATGATGCTGGAATACAGGAGTGCATTGAGATAGTGGGGTTGAAATTATGGCCCACAAACCAATTCCAGTGCACAGAGAAGTTGTCACATACAAGCACAAAAATGAGAATAATGTAAATAATATAGTGAATTTTTTCATAGCGCACGTTCCCTCCCAGTTCATGTCCGTCATGTTTTTGGTATCACTTCATTCTTTTGTGAAATTAAGAAGGGGGTGAATGATGATTTGTGATTCTTTTAAATATCGGTATCTGGTAAAATAAGAACTTGGCATCTTTATGTCAGTTTCTGTTTGAGTAAAGAGGGGGGAGAAAGATGCTGAAGTGTGGGATATTGTATTGATCAGTGAAATCCAGAAATCACAGAAGTATGGTGTGTATGTTTGTTTCTTTCTGACTTCAGATACTGCTTGTCCAAAATCTTCAAATGCTTATTCATTTCCTTTGTTTTGTTTTGTTTATTTTCATGAAAAAAATATATGTGAATGAACAGCATGATGACTTCTGTTTCACAATTTCAATGTTTATAGCTAATGTCATGTCTTTCATCATTCTATCTAGTTTCTGATGGACACAGACTTCTTTCCTCTCTTGAGATTTGGGGGCTATGCCTCTCTGTATTCCAGTTCTATGGTTGTGTACAGATTTCTATGTGTAGCTACACTGGAGGAGTTATAAAGTATAAGCAATAGATTTGATCTCATCTCCAGTTATCCTTTATTAAGGAGTTAGTGACAGTCCCTATCCAGTGTGTCTAAGGTAATGTTTCCAACTGATCCTCACCCTTTTCCTCTTTTGTGCCAATATTATTTTCCTTTTCTTTTTTGCCTAAAATGTCTTTCCTTTGAAATTGTTCTTTGTTTCTCTTATTTTTTCCCCACTGTTTGAGATCTTATTTAGATATAGTTTTAAAAAACTCTTTAATTGGTTTCCAAAGAACATTATTTCTGTGGAAAATGTTCTGTAAAATCCTCCCTTTTAGCCTGCTGTTGATCTCTGTCTTACACATGAATACCCAGATATGATTACTCTGCTCAGAACTGGCTCCTTACTCCAGTACTGGAAAGCACTCATTAGCCGCTTCCCCCCGCCCCCAGAATCTTATCTGACAAGAGATGTCATTTTGTACATACATGGACACTTATGTGTAATACCTCTGTTATTCTTTTCAATAAGGGAAATAATATTATTATCTTTATTTTAAAGATTATAAAATGAAGATTTAGGAGAAAACAATAGCTTGCTCAAGGTCAGCTAACTATTAAACACTGGAACTTATAATTGAACTCAGATTTGTCTGAAGTTTAACCAGTATGGTATGCTAAAAAGAAAAAATATTACAATTTTTTAAAATTGCCATAAAATTTGCTTTACATTATAGTTAATATATAGGTCAAAGATACAAAAAGGAAAAATCTTAAAATTATTTGTACATTACTATGGAATTCATAATAGATACCTAATTGTTCACTACTGTCTACTTTTGACTGTATTTCCTTATTCACTCACATGTCCTCTTAGCATCTTTATCCCCACCTCCTGAGGGGCCCCAAATAGTTTACTCATATTTATAATATTACTAAATATTACCAGAATTTTCCTAAATATAATGCACTTAAGCCCTTTCATCAGGGAGTGTGCATAAGACAACCATTTTTGAGTTGGAGTGTTAATATTAGGAGTTTCCAGTTCATGTCAATCAAGAAGCTTTGCTTTGCTCACTTTCTCCAGTACCTTAAATCTAATAGATAATTCAAGAAGAAAAATGGCTTCACACAAAGGATAGAAATACCCATAGCTGAAGTACTGTTTATTTTGTCTTGGGAGATTCTTTGAAGGCAAAGAATAAAAGTTAGGACAGGTATCTAAATCTAGTAGTCCAGAACTAGCAGTAGCCTTATAGAGAATATGCCCCATTAATATGAATTTTTTCACTGCCTGTTAGTCTTGCCTATTCTTATACATTATATAAATAGACACTTACATTATTTGCTTCTCTGTAATGACCTTTTCCCCTCAAAGTAATGTAGTGATTTTCATCCCATGATTGCATGTATTAGTTTATTCTTTTTTTATGTTTTATTTTATTTTGAGATAAAAAGAGAAAGAGAGAGTGAGAAAGAAAGAGAGCATGTGCAAGGGAGGGGGCAGAGGGAGAGAGAGAGAGAGAGAGAGAGAGAGAGAGAGAGAGAATCTTAAGAAGACTCCATGCTCAGTGCAGGGTCCCATGTGGGGCTCAGTCCCATGACCCTGGGATCATGACTCAAGCCAAAATCAAGAGTCAGACACTCAACTGACTGAGCCACCTAGTTGCCCGTAGTTTATTCTTTTTTATTGCTGTGCAATATCCCTTTGTATGGATATACTACCAGAATTTACCTATCAGTTCTCCTATATGATAGACATTTGCATTATTTACATTTTTAGGTATTATAAATACTTTATGAACATTTATGTACATATACTATGGCAGACCTATATCCTAATTACTGTTAGATGTATACCCAGTATTGGAACTGCTACATCACAGACTACATATATATTTAGCTTTATTAGAAATTGCCAAGCAGTTTTCCAAAGTAATTGAACTAATATCCCCTTTCACTGAAATGTATGAAATTTCAAGTTGCTTTGCACTACTGTCAACACTTGGTACTATCTTTTTGTATTTTAAACATTCTGTGAGTATGTGTTTGTATCATATTGTGATTCTGATTGCCTTTCCATGTGTATTACCAAGTTAAGTTCCTTCTCATATGCTTATTGGAAATTTGGGCATCCTATTTTGTAAAGTGTCTGTTCAGGTCTTTTGCACATTTCTTTGAATTGTTTATCATTTAACATCTATTTTAAGACTTCCTTATATACTGTGGAGATGAGTCTTTGGTAGATATATGTATTGTGAAAATTGCCCACTTAGAGAATAGCTTATTCCTATTTCCTATCCCTCCCATGTGTTGTTTTCTACTTATCCACTTTGTTCTTTAATACTTATTCCTCTTTTACTGCCTACTTCTGGATTAATCAATAATTTTTTTATCTTATTCTATCACCCCTCTTAATAATTTTGTTTCATCTCAGCATAATTCATTTAGAGTTTTCAACAGAAATTACTAAATGAATCTTTAATACAAACAACTTTATGTTGGTTCTTGTTTATATTAAAAAATCTTGCAGGGGTGCCTAGGTGGCTCAGTCAGTTAAGGGTCTGATTTCAGCATAAGTCATGATCTCATGGTTCGTGAGTTTGAGCCCCACATAGGGCTCTGTGCTGACAGCTCAGAGCCTGGAGCTTCCTTCAGATTCTGTGTCTCCAGGCTTTCTTTGCCTCTCCCCCTCTCATGCGCGCACTGTCTCTCTCTCTGTCAAAAATGAGTAAACATTAAAAAAAATTTTAAATCTTGCAAATATTTACATTTGTTTATACCCTCATACTATATTTTGCTATTGCCATATAATTTATTTTTATCTGTATTATATATAAAAATATATAAATATAATATAAATATTATATATACATATGTGTGTGTGTGTGTATATATATATATATATATGACTTTCTTCATATTGTTGCTCTAAATGGTTAACAGTCATATTTCCCCACTCCAGTGTTTTTCATTCCTTCTACCTGCTTGCTTTCACCTGTGATTTTTTTCAGCCTAAAGAATTTCTTGTAGTGTTTCTTACAATATAGATCTACTGCCAACAAATTATATTGACTTTTTTTTTCTGAGAATATCTTTATTTCCCCTTTGTTTTTGAGGAGTGTATTCACCAAGGATAGCATTCTGTATTGCCAGGTTTTCTTCATTTTTTTTTCTTTGAAAACAACATTTCATTTTTTTTCTCTGGATTCCATCATTTCATTGAAAATTTAGCCATCATTCTAATGTTGTGTCTTTTTTTTGGCAACATGTCTTTTTTTCTAGGCTTTAAATTTTTTTTTAAGTTTTTATTTGACTGTGATAAGGTTAGGTGTGATTTCCTTTATATATGTCATTCTTTGGATTTCTTAAACCTGTGGATTAAAAATGTCTATCAGTTTTGAAAATTTCCTAGACATTACTTCCTAAAACATTCCTTCTGCCACATTTCTCTCTCTCTGTTCCTTCTTGTGCTCAGATATACCTATTAGATTATTTGACTGGGTCATACAGGTGACTTTTTCTCTGGACTTTCTTTCCTATCTTTTTTTTCTCTCTGTTCTTCTATTTGATTCTTTTCTATTATTTTGTCTTTTATTTCACTAACAATGTATCCACCTATGTCCAGTCAGCTGCTAACCAAAATAAGTTTTCAACTTCAGATATGTTGTTTTACAGTCCCAGATGCCCATTTAATTCTTTTTATAGTTACTAATTTTCTTTTGAAGTATTCTTTCTCATCTAATTTTCAATCCTTTATTCCATGTCGTTGAATATAGTGATTATAGTTATTTTAAGGCCCCTTTTTTTCTAATTCTAACATCTGGATCTTCTGTCAGTCTTCTATTGACTTTCATTGGTCACATTTCATGCTTCCTGATACAACGTATTTTCTTTTGTGCTAGACATTGAGTATAAAATGCCATAAAGATTGAAGTTTATATTATTTTCCCCCAATGATGGTTTGCCTTTTCCAGGTTCAAAGAAATTGAGATGAGATAAGTTGCAACATAAGACAGAAGTAGTCAACCTGTAGTTAAAAGTGTCTTTAAGGAACAATTGACGTGGAATTTTGATGGAGAATCTAGATAGTACATCCTATGCCCTGGATGACTGACTCAGTCAGATTTTTGTTGTTTTTTGAGATTTTTTTCCTCCAGGCCCCTATACCATACTGTTTCTAAACTTGGCGTCCATTGTGAGGAAAAGACTACTTGAAGTTTGAGCAGTTTCTAATCCTCAGGTGGGGCTTTTCTTCCAAATAGTATAAAACAATGGGACATTTCAGCCTTCCTCTTCAAAATCTTGAGCCTCATGCAGCCCCCAGAATCAGCAAGTGAGTCACAAGGGAAAAAAGCTATCATGTGGTTAGGTTTCCTGCACTTTATATATTGACATACCATATCATTTTAATATCCAAAAGTACTTCTGGCTTCTCTTTTTTCCAGAAGTGTCAGATACTATGTGAAGTCATATATTCCCCAGCCACAATTCATGTACTTTCCAAGAACCTCAAAATGTGACTTTATTGAGAAATAGCATCAGTGCAGAGTTAAGATGAGAGGATGTACTAAAGTAGGATGGGCTCTTAATTCCCCCAAAAGAGGAGAAGTGACGCAGAGACAGACACACATAGGAAAAGTGGCAGGGGGAAGACACAGGCAGAAACTTGAGTGATGCAGCACAAAGACAAGAAATGCCAAAAATTAATGGCCACCACAAGAAGCTAGGAAGAGGCAAGGAAGGATTCTACCAAGAGTCTCAGAGGGAGCATGGCCCTCTTGGCACCTTGACTTCTGACTTTGAGCCTCCAGAACTGTGAGAGAATAAATTTCTGCTGTTTGAAGCCACATAGCGTGTGGTATTTTGTTATGGCCACCCTAGAAAACTAGTGTCCCTTCATTCAGACCATGTTAGATTGGCAGCCTGGTCCAGAACCTGCAGATGCCCTCCGATGAGAAAGCAGTGGGTGACACCTGCCTACTTTCATAGGTCTCCTTTTTGTTTGTTCATTTTGTCTTTGTTGAGTCCATACATCTTCACTGCCTTGAAAATATTTTATTTTTGCATTTCTTTGGCCTCTTAAAGTTATATAGTAAAAGAATGTTCATGTGCTTTCTTCTCCACTCTACATAACACCAGAGGTCCCTCTTTTATATTTTAATCTTGTCACTCCCCTGCAATCCCAATTTGGATGCATAAACGAACCCTGCAGTTTATAATGTCCAAAATGTTCATACTTTTGTTAATTTCTGTTTTTATCTTTAAGCATTTAAAAAATTAAGTCAAACTATTTCTATACCCTTAAGTGTTTTAACTATGTGGTTTTTACAGAATCCAGGTTTATATACTATTAACAGTGAGCCCAATTTCAGTAAGTGTTACTTAAATTGAACAATCATGTTAGACTTGAATTATAAGTTAAATGACCAGTAACGATAAGTTAAAAGTATAAAGAATATAGTTTAATTTTTCCAATTGTTTAAGTAACCCAGTAATAAAAGCTACAGCTAATTAAATTAAAACTGTTTTCTAGTAACTGGATCCTATTCTATATTTGAACCAATTTAAAGACCCATTTCCTATACAGTTATTTGAACCAATTTAAGGACCCATTTCCTTTACAGTTATACTGTCACCCACTGACATTCATTTACCATCTTCTTTCTATGATTTCTCCCTGTCACTTCCAGTAGCTTCCAGAGGTGTCATTTATGACATTAACACACAAACATTCTCGCCTGGATGTCCTGAGGGCACCTCCAACTTACATATCTAAAACTCACCTCATTATAACTTTTCTAACCACCGTTCAAAACTTTGAGCTTCTCCATTATGTACCTCCAGTTTGAGTAAACGATACACCCATCCGGCCTGTCCCCCAAGATGTGGGAATAAGGGGTCTTCTCATATTCCATTCTCTCATCCTCACAGCCAACTGGTAACCAAATACTATTAAATCTACTGTTCATCTTCCACACCTGTTCTCTGTTTTTCATTACTGGCTGAATTCAAATCTTTATACCACTGCTGTGATTTGTTTCTTCATTATCTGTCACCTCACATATGAGAATAATCTTCATATCTAATCTTCTTTTTAATACCAGCTTCTTTCTCCTCCATTTTATGCTAAAAAGTAGCCTCAAAAGAGTCCATCTAAAGAATGAATCTCATCGTGTTACTTTCATTCTCAATGCTCGTCCATGGTTCTCTAATGTCTACAAAAAAGGAATTCCACCCCTTTGCCCCCAGTCAAAACTCTTCAAATTTGCCATGTATTTTTCAAATCTTATCGTCAATTCCTTAAGCCCAAGAAATCTATGCTCCAATCACTTCACAGCACAATTCACAGATTGTGCTCTTCCATTTTAGAGTGGCATGCCTGCTTAAGTCTCTGCACTTTTGCTCCATGAAAAACCTTCCTCAGGATATTTGTTAGTTTCACTGAGCATATATCCTCATGGTTTCTAATAAATCCAGTTTCCTGTTCTCAAAGAAATTCTGTTTCCCTCATGTCACTTCCTGTACTTTTTGTCTTCTTTTTGACACGTACCAATCCAGATATTGAACACAGATCCTCCCCTCTCCTTATTTTTATGCCTTCAAGTAACCACTCACACTGACATTTATGTGTATGGCACCCTACTATCAACAAAATGAAGATGAGAAAAATGGGTGCAGAGCAACATAACAGTCCTTTAGCCAGAAGGGCATTTCTGGGATTCTAATGATGTGCTATTTCTTGAGCCAGTGGTGATCACTAGGATGTATTTCTTTTGAGAAAAAATTAATGTGTTGTTATGATTTTTGCACTTCTCTGCATTCGTGTTCTAATTTCATAAGTTTACTTTAACTACCCCACCTCTAAATAGAAGTTCTGCAGCCCCTATATCCAGTCTAACATTCCTTCCAGTCCAAATTTCTCACAATAGATTCCCCCACACATTCTCACTCCATCAGATTTCTCCCACCATGTTGCTTGATTCCTGTCCCTTTATTTCCCTGTAACCCTTACCTCATTTCCTCACAATGTTTTTAAACACCACAGTAAATGTTTCTCCATTTCATAGGTAGAGCTATTGGGCTGTTTCTTTGTTTTCTTGTCTCCTTTAAATTCTGCCCTTAGATACAGGAGTACTGATGCATAGGGGCACTTGTACCCCAATGTTGATAGCAGCACTCTCAACAATAGCTAAATTATGGAAAGAGCCTAAATGTCCATCAAATGATGAATGGATAAAGAAATTGTGGTTTACATACACAATGGAGTACTACGTGGCAATGAGAAAGAATGAAAGATGACCCTTTGTAGCAACATGGATGGAACTGGAGAGTGTTATGCTAAGTGAAATAAGCCATACAGAGAAAGACAGATACCATATGGTTTCACTCTTAGGTGGATCCTGAGAAACTTAACAGAAACCCATGGGGGAGGGGAAGGAAAAAAAAAAGAGGTTAGAGTGGAAGAGAGGCAAAGCATAAAAGACTCTTAAAAACTGAGAACAAACTGAGGGTTGAAGGGGGTGGGAGGGAGGGGAGGGTGGGTGATGGGTATTGATGAGGGCACCTTTTGGGATGAGCGCTCGGTGTTGTATGGAAACCAATTTGACAATAAACTTCATATATTGAAAAAATAAATAAATAAATAAAATTCTGCCCTTAGAGAATGGATGCTGCTCACCTTTTGAGCCCAAAGCTGCTGCTAAAGTTACATTGCCAAACAGAAGGCCATTTACTCCAGAGAACAAAATGATACTATCCTCAGAGGCGATAAAGCACCTACAGCAATATAATATTTTCCACTGGATTACACTGACATATACATAGATTTTTCACATCATTACACCATTACATAAACATTTTATGTTCAGGGGATCTTGGGTGGCTTAGTCACTTGAGCGTCCAACTCTTGATTTCAGCTCAGGTCATGATCCCAGGGCCCTGGGATCAAGCCCCAGCATGAGGCTCCACACTCAGCGTGGATCCTGCTTGAGATTCTTTTCTGTCTCTCTTTCTTCCCCTACACTGCTTGCATGTACTCTCTGTCTCCAAAGTAAATTAAAAAACAAACAAAAAAAAACAAACAAACAAAAAATGTTATCTTCATCTGTCTCTGTTAAACTATAAATTTCTCCAGGAGAGGAACTGTCTTACTCATCTGTTTTCCAAATTCTGAGCATGATGCCTTATATAGAGCAAGCATGTGAATAAATATTGTTAAATGAATGTGACTTCATGTCTCTTATACCCAAGCAGAGTTACAATGGCTAGAGGATCTAGAACAGTGGTTCCCAGTCTGTAGGCTGCAGGTCCCAGGGTCACTGTTGATTTGTTGACTGATCTAGAATTCTTACATTGTTGAGCATTATCAGTGAACTGAACTATGCTTTGCATATCCTTGTGTGAACATGGGTATGCTTATACACACAAGTACCTTATTTTTATGCACAAGCTGCTGCAGTTAACAAATTATAAATTAATTTTTAAATTGCTCAAATCATGGTAGCTTATTGCCATTAGGTGTTTTCTATAGTACAAACAGCATTTATGGAGTGTGTGGAATTTTTTGACATTAAAAGAATTTCCTATATTCAAAAAGGTTGTTTCCACTGGCTTGGAGGTATCTCTTTTCCCTTTTTTTATAGCAAGTTTCCAGCCAGAGGTGTCCACATTTTTTTTTTGATGAATATGTGTCATAAGGATTTGAGATGGGTTAGTTAAAGGATACTTCCTTATGCATCAGAATTTTTTTCTGCCATCTTGTTTGCTTTAAAAACACTTATTAGTGATTTATCCATTGCTCAAAACACTTCAGTATCTCTGAAAACATGAGTGGAAAACCCAAAACAGTACATTGAGAGGAAATAATTATCTAATAAGAGGGGCTGAACAATAGTAAAGGCATCACAAGTGCCAAGTAAACAAAATGCCACAGCTAACCCCAGTTTAAATATTTCTCATCCTTGCACTACATTAACATTTCCAAGGTAGCACTTGGAAAGAAAACTAATCCAATGTAAAAAAAGGATTCTGTGGTTGCATATATTGGATTATTACATTCTGTATCCATTATTTTTAGAGATTCATAATGTATATCCACATGTTGGAAAAGGGCAAATCCCATTGTAAGCATTTTTAAATCCCTTTCTTTAATCCAGAATCTCCTTTTTGTTGTTTTGTTTTACTATGAACTCATCTTCTTATGTAACACTGATTAGCATCATACTTTTAGAAAGACTACACTGGAAAAATTTAATAACCATATCTTTAAAAATAAATTTGATCACATTATCCTAGTGTATGTGGTGAAATCTAATCAGAAACATACTTCTGTCTATATAACAGACAATGAATTCAGTTAATTAGAATTTGATGTGTCAGTTTTGGCTTAATATAATTCTTGGATTTGTTACATGTTAATACTTTTCATTTTGAGGAGGGAAAAGTTTCTCCATCTTGGACTCTGCTTTAAAGAAATGGTTGCAGAGCCAGATCAAGGCCCCATATATTAACATATCAAAGTTTTGAGACATATAATCTGTCATATTTCTTTTTTGAATTCCAAAGTTTAAGAAATAAGAGTAATTATCCATCCAAGTGTCAGTGTATGTAATTCTTCATGATGAATAGCTACCATCAAAAACTACTAAAAAAATAATCCTCTTTTTTTTTCAATATATGAAGTTTATTGTGAAATTGGTTTCCATGCAATACCCAGTGCTCATCCCAAAAGGTGGCCTCCTCGATACCCATCACCCACCCTCCCCTCCCTCCCACCCCCCATCAACCCTCAGTTTGTTCTCAGTTTTTAAGAGTCTCTTATGCTTTGGCTCTCTCCCACTCTAACCTCTTTTTTTTTTTTCTCCTTCCCCTCCCCCATGGGTTTCTGTTAAGTTTCTCAGGATCCACCTAAGAGTGAAAACATACGGTATCTGTCTTTCTCTGTACGGCTTATTTCACACAGCATCACACTCTCCAGTTCCATCCACGTTGCTACAAAGGGCCATATTTCGTTCTTTCTCATTGCCATATAGTACTCCATTGTGTATATAAACCACAATTTCTTTATCCATTCATCAGTTGATGGACATTTAGGCTCTTTCCATAATTTAGCTATTGTTGAGAGTGCTGCTATCAATATTGGGGTACAAGTGCCCCTATGCATCAGTACTCCTGTATCCCTTGGGTAAATTCCTAGCAGTGCTATTGCTGGGTCATAGGGTAGGTCTATTTTTAATTTTCTGAGGAACCTCCACACTGCTTTCCAGAGTGGCTGCACCAGTTTGCATTCCCACCAACAGGGCAAGAGGGTTCCCGTTTCTCCACATCCTCGCCAGCATCTATAGTCTCCTGATTTGTTCATTTTGGCACTCTGACTGGCGTGAGGTGATACCTGAGTGTGGTTTTGATTTGTATTTCCCTGATAAGGAGCGACATTGAGCATCTTTTCATGTGCCTGTTGGCCATCCGGATGTCTTCTTTAGAGAAGTGTCTATTCATGTTTTCTGCCCATTTCTTCACTGGGTTGTTTTTCGGGTGTGGAGTTTGGTGAGCTCTTTATAGATTTTGGATACTACCCCTTTGTCCAATATGTCATTTGCAAATATCTTTTCCCATTCCGTTGGTTGCCTTTTAGTTTTGTTGGTTGTTTCCTTTGCTGTGCAGAAGCTTTTTATCTTCATAAGGTCCCAGTAATTCATTTTTGCTTTTAATTCCCTTGCCTTTGGGGATGTGTCGAGTAAGAGATTGCTACGGCTGAGGTCAGAGAGGTCTTTTCCTGCTTTCTCCTCTAGGGTTTGATGGTTTCCTGTCTCACATTCAGGTCCTTTATCCATTTTGAGTTTATTTTTGTGAATGGTGTGAGAAAGTGGTCTAGTTTCAACCTTCTGCATGTTGCTGTCCAGTTCTCCCAGCACCATTTGTTAAAGAGACTGTCTTTTTTCCATTGGGTGTTCTTTCCTGCTTTGTCAAAGATGAGTTGGCCATACGTTTGTGGGTCTAGTTCTGGGGTTTCTATTCTATTCCATTGGTCTATGTGTCTGTTTTTGTGCCAATACCATGCTGTCTTGATGATGACAGCTTTGTAGTAGAGGCTAAAGTCTGGGATTGTGATGCCTCCTGCTTTGGTCTTCTTCTTCAAAATTACTTTGGCTATTCGGGGCCTTTTGTGGTTCCATATGAATTGTAGAATTGCTTGTTCTAGTTTCGAGAAGAATGCTGGTGCAATTTTGATTGGGATTGCATTGAATGTGTAGATAGCTTTGGGTAGTATTGACATTTTGATAATATTTATTCTTCCAATCCATGAGCAGGGAATGTCTTTCCATTTCTTTATATCTTCTTCAATTACCTTCATAAGCTTTCTATAGTTTTCAGCATACAGATCTTTTACATCCTTGGTTAGATTTATTCCTAGGTATTTTATGCTTCTTGGCGCAATTGTGAATGGGATCAGTTTCTTTATTTGTCTTTATGTTGCTTCATTGTTAGTGTATAAGAATGCAACTGATTTCTGTACATTGATTTTGTATCCTGCAACTATGCTGAATTCATGTATCAGTTCTAGCAGACTTTTGGTGGAGTCTATCGGATTTTCCATGTATAATATCATGTCATCTGCAAAAAGCGAAAGCTTGACTTCATCTTTGCCAATTTGGATCCCTTTGATTTCCTTTCCTTGTCTGATTGCTGATGCTAGCACTTCCAACACTATGTTAAACAACAGCGGTGAGAGTGGGCATCCCTGTCGTGTTCCTGATCTCAGGGAAAAAGCTCTCAGTTTTTCCCCGTTGAGGATGATGTTAGCTGTGGGCTTTTCATAAATGGCTTTTATGATGTTTAAGTATGTTCCTTCTATCCCGACTTTCTCAAGGGTTTTTATTAACAGCATTTTATTAGAATATGACATTAAAACACACACACACACACACACACACACACACACACATACACACACACATACACACTTATTTCCTCTTCCTTTTGATGGCCTTAGTCTTCATATTAATGTAAGTGTTTTAGTCTAGTGTACCTGCTTTATAGCCAGATGCCTTTCCTTGAGCCAATATATAAGCTAACTTTAATTTTAAATTTATGTCTGAGTGTCAGATGCTATATATGAGTTTACCCACATCACCATGGCAACTGTGTGGGTTGGTTGTTGCCACAGCCCCCATGGCTGGCCTAGTGTTTTGACATCTCAGTAATTGCCAGTGTCACAACCTTTAAAAATTGTAGAGAACTGCCACCCAGGCCAGATGGTTACTAAATAAAGAAGCTCCTGTCCCCCACAGCTGTGATGTGGCACTGAGGTGACAAGAGAGCCTTTCGTCAAAGATATGATCACTTAGAAAATGATGTGAAAGAGCTTGACTGTTAAAAGATAATTCACATTGGTAAATTATTGTTGTGCTCTAACAACATTGGGTAATACTGGGTGGAAATCAAGGGAAGCATAAGATCTGGTACTTGACTTTAAGGTACCAACATAAAAGAATAAAATATATTAAAACTAAATAAGTTATTTATCCCTTCAGCAAACTCCTAATTTAATGCCTACTATGTGCCACTGATTTATTTATTTTTGTTGTTGCTAGGGCTATAGCAGAAACTAAGGAGACAAAATTTCCTGCCTTCATGGAGCTTACCTGCTTATTAGGGGGAGATAGATTAAAACAAACTAGATAAGTAAATTATGTATTCTATTAGATAATGATAATCGCTAAAAGGAAAATAAAGCAGGGAAGCAAGATTTAGAATGTAAGGGAGGATGCAGTTGAATAGGGTAGACAGAGATGACCTTACTAAGAAAGTGACTTTGTATAAATCCAAGGAGAAGATGAGGGAGTAGCCCAGGTGGACGGGGGGAAGATGTTACAGTAGTAGGAAATCATGGGTCAGAAGTTCAGAGAGGGGCAAGAGTTGGAAGGCCAGTGTGGCTGGAGCAGAGTTAGTTAGAAGAAACTAGGAGGAGATGATGGCAAAGAGGTAACAGAGGGAGAGATCTTGTAAGGTCTTGTTGGCATTGCATTGACTTTGGCTTTTACTCAACTGAAACCTTAAGCCATTAAAGGATTTGGGCAAAGGAAGGACTTGAACTGGCTTTTTAAAGATCACTTTGGCTGTCATGTTAAGAATAGATGGTAAGTGTGGGCAAAAAAGAATGTAGGGAGGTAATTAGAAGGCTATTGCAGTAATCAAATGATAGATGATGGCTTGGATCTCAGCAGTAGCAGTGGAAGCATTGAGTATTTTTAACTAGTGGAAGTGAAGCAGAGGGAACCTTTATTTATTGAGGGATTCTATATGCCAGGCACTGTGGAAGGGAGACTTAAGTACAGTTGTATCTCTTATTCCTCATATAATTCTCTTGGGTTATAGTAGTATAACTGTTTTTTCAATAGACACTGAAGCTTAGAGAGATTCACTAGATTTTCCAGGACAAGTTGCACTGCAAGTACTTGTACCCAGTCCAACTCCACAGTCCCCAGTCTGCTCACTATGCCACAAGGTCTCTCAGTTTTAAAGCATTGCTGAAATGCTTAACTAGCAAGAGTCATAGAAGTCTATGGATAGGAGAAATCAGTGAAAACCAGGGTATCCAAGGATCATTGGATTGGATAGCTTGGACATAGTATGGGTAAGTGGAGAGGAGAGACCAAGCAGAGAGACTAGCCTGAGAAAATGGGAAAGTAGTGCTGGAGTAGCAGAGTCCATTCTATTTGTATATGGACAATGACAGCACTTCGATTCACAAGTCATGGGATAGAAAGAGCTTGGTTCCGGGGCGCCTGGGTGGCTCAGTAGGTTGAGCATCCGACTTCGCTCAGGTCACGATCTCACGGTCCGTGAGTTCGAGCTCCGCATCGGGCTCTGTGCTGACAGCTCAGAGCCTGGAGCCTGCTTCGGATTCTGTGTCTCCCTCTCTCTCTGGCCCTCCCCCTGTTCATGCTCTGTCTCTCTCTGTCTCAAAAATAAATAAATGTTGAAAAAAATTAAAAAAAAAAAAAAAAAAGAAAGAGCTTGGTTCCAAGGTCACTTGGAAGACCCAGGACAACTTTACCATCTGCATCAGACTGTGATATGAGCAAGAAATGAATGTATTGTATTAAGTTACTGGAAATGCAAGGGTTGTCACAGAAGGTACTTTCATTGTCCTGACTTGATGTCTCCTCCTACTGCTGCTGATGGTCAGCAGCTCCTAGACTTTTGTCATGATACTTAAATGTTACTCTACTCCAGAGGGATTACAAGAATTAGAGAATCCATCTGTTAACCATGTTGATTCCCAATGACTCTCTCAATCCAATTTTTGCAATATACCCAGGATATTTGAGCTGTTGCTTCTAAAATATTTTGCAGATTACTTCAAAGCCTCAGAGAAGATATTAAATATGACCTAAGTGGCACATGCTTTCTTTTCAAAAAAATAAAGTACTGATGCAAATTCATGGAATTTATTCAATTTTTATTATATCTTCTTTATCAAATTATCATTTTTGAACACTGATTAAGTAAGATCTTGAGCTAATTCAAAAGTCATAAGAGAGGATGCAAAGATTAGCTAGTGGTTGACCTCTTCCCTTGGGTATCTTACAATTTACCTGGGGATATTTTTAATGTAATGTTATAGTTGTTAAGTAGAAAATTAGTGAAAGAGGCCTTAAGAGCTTTAGGCATTAGAGAAGTGGTTATTGCTTGTGTCTGGGGAGGTTAGGGCTTAATGATATAGCTGATATTTAAGTTAAGTCCAGAAGTTTAGTTGGGCTATGAGTCTGACACAGATTATTCTAAGCTTTGAAGTCTAGAGAAATTAAGGATAGAGTTGAGAAAATACAAGGCCCATTCAGGTAATAGCAGGGTGAACTTGTTCAACTGGAGTGAGGTATGATATATAGTAACTGATAAGACTGGAAATGAAAGTGGGGAAAAGTTTCTTAAGGATTGTGCATGCTAGACCATGATTTGAAGAATTTTCTTTTACATATTAAGTAATTGTTGAAGATTTTTTAGCATGAAGATTATATAATCAAAAATCCATTTAAAAAGCTTGATTTGAGGGGCAGCTGGGTGGCTCAGTACCCTTGATTTCAGTTCAGGTCACGATCTCATGGTTTGTGAGGTCAAGCCCCACATCCAGCTTGGTTGGGATTCTCTCCCTCCCTCCCTCTCTCCCCGTTTCCTGCCCTCTCTCTCTCTCTCTTTCTCAAAATAAATAAAAAATAAATATTTTTTTTAAAAAGGTTCATCTGACAGTATCTTTGGGAGTTTTTTGGATAAAGGAAAGATTAGTGTTAGAAGTAAGCATGAAATAAACTTTATTGTATTAATCCACTGGGAATGTGAGAATGTCATGGTAGCTACTATTGTATAACAGAAGAGCGATATAAACTTGGAGACCTTGTGTGGGGCTGAGGAAAAGGGAGGAGTCAAGGGTGACTTCAAGTTTTCAATTATAGGTGATTGAGAAAAAAAAATTTAATAGAAAAATAGAGAAAATAGAAAAAAAAAGGATAGATCGGGAAGAGAAAATGAGTTTCCTTTCAAATATTTCATGTTTGAAGTTACACAGGTATAGAGACAGAAGTGGGACTGGTACTTTAGTAACATGCAGTGGGAATGAAGAGCCCCTGGTGAAAAATTACATTAAAAACAAGAGTAGAAGCCTGGGTGGAAGCATGGAGAACTCCAGGCTAGAGGCCAATTCAAAACTGTCCTTAATGCCCATCATTCAGACAGTAACTGCAGAAGGAGCACGGACCATTCAACCTAAAAATATTCCTCAAAGAAATATGTCGTAAATGCATATATTAATAAATATGAAAGATGTGATTAAATTGATGAGTGGCAAATTTACAAAAATTGTTGTACACATTGGAGCCATCATACCAGAGTGGTTATGGGCCAGCTTTGGCACATGACAGGCTAGATTTATATACCCAGATCTGCCACTTAATAGCTCTGTGACACTGGACAAGTTGCTTAAACTCTCTTTCCTTACTTTCTTCAGATGTGAATTTGGGATGGCATTAAATGCCTACCTGATAGAGATCTTATATAGATGATGCAGTAGTACCTATGAAACACTTAAATGGTGTCTTAGTCAGCTGAGGCTACCATAACAAAATGCCATAGACTGGGATGTACAAGTAGCAGAATTTATTTTCTCACAGTTCTGCAAGCTCAAGATCAGAGTTCTAATATTATGAGGTTTTGGTGAGAACCTCTTCTTCATGGCTTGCAGACAGGTGCCCCTTCACACAGCAAAGAGAAAGGGAGCAAGCTCTCTGATGTCTCTTCTTATAAGGATCTTAATCCCAACATGAGGGCTCCACACTTATGAACTCATAGTCCCCATCCCAAATACCTTGCAAAGGGCCCATCTCCCAAAGGCCTTTTATTAAATATCACATTGGCAGTTAGGGCTTTTGAGAGGACACAGTTCAGTCCATAGCACTTAGTCTCTGGCATTTAATAAAATTCAATAAATCCTATCATTATTAGAATGTTTCTTCCACACCATATTTTTCTCTAGTAGTTTCATAGAGCTGAAAATCCCAACACTTCAGAACAAATAAAAGAATGATTCTAAGAAAGAGTTCAGCCAAAGATTACAATGTATGAAAAATGTTACTCAAACAAACGAATTCAAAAACCCCTATAGGCCACACCACAGTAGAGAGCGACAGAAGAGGTTTGTACATTTACAAACTATGTGCAAACTCTTGCTTCTATGGATGTTACAAGTCAAAATGTTTTCCATATTCTGTTCAAGTTGGCATATGCTACACCTGGAAATTCTAACAACATATAAAAACAATATTCAAGGGTGTTTTGTGGTTCTAGAACACCTTATCTACCATATAGTAAATTGCTTCAAAAGGGGAGATATTTTAAAAATCCTGGATAACTAGATATTACCAGTCATCATGTGGAAGATTTAGAAAAGAACACTGGTGTTTAATCTGACTATCTCAGAGGCACATGGCAAGTTTTCTCTAGTAGGAATTCCCTTGATGCCTGAAAATTTAAGTTTCTTATTCCAGTTTCTCTGTTGTCATTTTTCCATCCTCTCATGTTTCTCAGTTTCTTTGGAGGAAGCAAAGAAATAGGCAAGGACTAGGGTTTCCCTCTGTGCTTTCGGGTAATATTTAATTAAGGCTCAATCTGCAATGAGACAGACAGACAAGAAAACTGATCTGGTGATTCTGTCTCTAAATTGAATCAGCTGGTTCAAATAGTCACAAGTAATTGGAGAGTGCTCTCTCTTATGAAATCAGCTTCCAGGGGTGCAAGGCATCTGCTGTCCCTGACAATGGAAAGCAGGAGTAGTGAACCAAATTTGATGTCTGCATTCTCTTTGTTTAATAATTCAACTCAGGAAATCTTTTGGTCCGTGGCTCTACTTCAATATTAAAATTAAATAATTTGTCTCTGTTGGACTGTAGGCACCCGCATAAACCCATGGAATACTGGATAGAGCCAAGCCAGTAATTATTATAAAAATTAACAGAGAATTGGAATTCATATAATTAGTGAGTAGTTGTCCCACTGATAACAGGTTGCTTTTGCAAACAATTTGACTCCTGTCAGAGGTTTTGCTCCAGTAATCACTGGAAACCACTGTTAGCTTGGCTCTCCAAGGTAAAACAAGTGAAAATGAATATAAATATAAATAAATATTTGAAAGAATATTGAGTCCTCTCAGGATCTACTGGCTGCTGTAGGACCAAGTTTGGAAACTTGGACCAACTCCCTAAAGCCATGAAATAAGCCCTGCTTTTGGCTGTTTAGCCAGAATATAACTGCATTTGCCCCCTACCATTCACTTCATTATGAATAAATACCAGCCATCCTTTAGCTTCACTTCACTTTATACAGATTCCTGGGAGAAAATTTATAATTTACTGAGCCTGGATTATTTATATTCCCATTACATGGCAACCAGGGCCCAGAGAATGCAGTGAGACAAGGCCACTTCAACTTCCCTAATGAAAGTATGATAAAGCCTACTAGAATCTAGGTACAATAAGGAGTTTATCAAAATTAGGAAGGGGATTTGGATTGTGTGAGGCCAAATAATGAAGATTACTATAGATTAATTCAATAATTGTGAATACTGTAATTGGTCTCATTATCACTATCATAATTAACATGTAATATGCAGTTACTTGCTTGCTAGGCTTTATTCTTACTCACACTTTCCCAGCACTATCTCATGCTATACTCCCATCAATCTTGAGGTAGCTACTATTAGAGTCTGTTTATTAAAAAATGGAAGGGGATGCCTGGATGGCTCAGTAGGTTAAGCGTCCAACTCTTGATCTCAGCTCAGGTCTTGATCTCATGGTCATGGGTTCAAGCCCCACACTGGGTTCCACATGGGATTCACTCAGGTCTCCACACTGGACTCCACGCTGGGCTCTGCACTGGGTGTGAAGCCTACTTTAAAAAAAAAAAAAAAGAAAAGGAAGGAAAAATGCTTAGTGAGGTTAAATGACTTTCCCAAGATTGCACAGCTAGTAAGTGGCAAAGCAGTGTCAAACCTCAGGCTGTACAAATTCCAAATAAATTAACCCATGATCACATACATGGGATTGACTTCTCTGCTGCCAGTAAGCAATTTTACAGATTATTGAATACAGTAGGTACTTAATATTTGCAGAAAACACTGACTACAACAGTTCTGATGTATAGTTGGTACTCAATAAATACTTGTTAAATGAAGACAAGAATGTATGTTACATATTGATTAAAT
This sequence comes from Herpailurus yagouaroundi, assembly GCF_014898765.1. Classification (NCBI taxonomy): domain Eukaryota; kingdom Metazoa; phylum Chordata; class Mammalia; order Carnivora; family Felidae; genus Herpailurus; species Herpailurus yagouaroundi. The sequence goes on along the minus strand of NW_024412411.1, from coordinate 17,258,025 downwards.
GACCATAGTTCCCCCCAGCACACAGCTTTGAGCTTTGTGCTGAATTGGTGATCCCACGAATTAAAGAGATTGAAGCCCAGGCTATAATGAAATCATTACATATTCACAATGATAAGATGAACTGTGCATTTAAGCAGTAATTGTCTTTATTCTTTTTAAACATGATAATAGTTTAGAAAATATTTTTTTACACAAGAAACTGTATACAGTTTAAAATTCCTTTGTGAATCATTTAACTTTTTAACTCCATAACTTTCTACTCTGATTTTTTTTTTTTTAAATGGATCAGCCCTGGAGACTAAGCAGGGAAGGAGAAGTATTTCAGACACAGGAAAGAAACCTCTACAGATGGGCCACAGTTAATATACCCAAGGGCAGGTCTGCCTTGAATTCCAGCAATAATTAGACCTAAGAAGCAGGACTTCCTTCCAAAGGACAATGATTTTTTCAATTCTTATTTGCTTCACTACAGATAGATATCATGCCAGAATGAACCAGCTCACAGATTTCTTTGGAGAACTGGTATAACTTGCCTTCATGTCTATAGATTATAAATTAATAATATTAATTTGTAGTCATTGTAAAATGGTTTATTTTGCTCTTTCATTCACTTGCTCTGTCTTGATCCTCAGAAATTATGATTGTTGTTGTTTTATAGATGAGCAAACTAAGGCCCAAAGAGGCTTACAATGGCTTGTCCAGACAAGGACAGATCACTGACAAATAAAGAGCTAAAATTTTTGAATCCAAGCCTCTAAAATTATGTTATTTGTATTATATTGTGCTGCCTTCTATATATGCAAAACAAACCTGTGGAACACTAGGTAGAACCTAACAAATAATTATTGTAAAAATTAATAGATGAATTAGAACTCAAATTATTAATAAGTAGTTATCCAGCTGATAATATTAAGCCACCATTGATTGAAACTTGAAATTTTGCAGAATGATGTAAAGCAGGAAAAATCAGTCTCTCACTGAGTATCAATTTCAAAGAGATTTAGCTTCATGGTTTCTATGCTACTAGGTTTTGTCTTCAACCCATGGCATTAAATATGAGTCCATTGGAAAGGACTTACAGTGTGTTGTATCTGTCTGGTTCTCTGATGACATGTATCTGCCTGGTGACATGATGGCAGAGAATTAAGTTGGGACTAAGCCTAGGAGGTAAAAAAGTTAATGTTCGAAGGCTGGTTTCTTATATTACACTCCTCCATGATTCTCTATGTTAATACAGTGCTAGAGTATTTGAAAAACTATTCAGTCCAGATACTAGCAATGCTTTACAATTTGCTGTGTTTTCTTTTGTTTTGTTTTGTTTTGTTTTGTTTTTTGGTCACTTTCAATTTCTTATTCTGTTATTAGTTATTATTAGTTATGTTCTTCTTTTTAAAATATTTTAAATCCAGTATAGTTGACTTACAGTGTTGTTACTGTTATACAATATAGCGATTCAACAATTCTATACATTGCTCAGTGATCATCATAATAAGTGTACTTTTAATCCCCTTCACCTGTTTCACCCATCCCCCCACTCCCCTCCCCTCTGGTAAGCATCTGTGCTCTATAGTTAAGTGTCTTTTTGCTTGTCTCTTTTTTTCTTTGCTTGTCTGTTTTGTTTCTTAAATTCCACATATGAATATCTTTCATCATATGGTATTTGTCTTTCTTTGACTGACTTATTTTACTTAGCATTATACCCTCTAGATCCACCCATGTTGTTGCAAATGGCAAGATTTCATTCTTTTTTATGGCTGAGTAATATTCAAATATATAGTTTTTCAGATATTTCATATATATTTTTCTATATATAATATTCCAATATGTGTTTCTACATCCATTCATCTACTGAGGAACACTTGGGCGCCACCCATAATTTAGCCATTGTAAATAATGCTGCAATAAACATAGGGGTACATATATCTTTTTGAATTAATGTTTTTGTATTCTTTGGATAAATACCCACTAGTAGAATAACTGGGTCATATGGCAATTCTATTTTTAATTTTTTGAGGAAACTCCATACTGTTTTCCACAGTGGCTTAACAAGTTTACATTCCCAACAGTGCATAAGTGTGCCTAGCAACTATTTTCAAATGCAGTTGTTATATCTTATATACTATAGGGATATAATAAATAACTTGGGATTTATTATAGGTTAGTCGCTCTAGATGAGCCAGAGAGGTAGGCAGAGTATAAGCAACATGCTTATTTTTATCTTAAGATAATGGGAATTCATTCAAAGTTTTTATGAGTGATGAGAATCACGGAAGACTATGGTGACATGATCAGATTTGTTTTTCAAAACGTATTCTTTATGTGTATGGAGAGTAGATTAAAGGGTGGATGAAGCTAAATTGGTTGGGAGGCAATTATGGTAATAAAAGTGAGAGATGATGGTCATTTGGAATAAATCAGTGATGGCAGAGATGTAGAGAAGTGAATAGAGTTTGAAGATATATTGACAGGACTTGGATATGGGTATTTCAGAGGATTAAGAAGAAGTGAGAGAAAAGTGTCAAAAATGTATATTAAAAACTAGAATCTGACACACATAGATTTGTATTTGTCTTTCCCTTTTTCTTCCTCTACCCCCTTTTATTTTTTTATTTTTATTTTTTGTAATTTTTTATTTTTTTTTAATTTTTAAAAATTTTAATTTATTTTGTTGATTTTTTTAATTTAATTTTTTAAAGTTTTTTTTAATTTAAACTTTTCCCTTTTTCCTCTTCATCCCCCCTTTTATATATAATATATATAGAATTAACCCAAATTTTGGATATATATATATATTTGCTTTATTTTATATATATTTTAATCTTTTCTATTTCATTATTATTTTATTTTTATTATTATTGTTATTATTATTTAGACTAAGCATATAATTATATAATCAAGAATATATTTCTAGTTAAGATATTTCCTAATTATACATTATTGAGGCAGGAATTTCCTAATTTCTGACATGCCAGAAGTTTATTTTCTGAAATTATACAATTTAATTTTTCAATCTGTTTGTCTTTAGTAAACTTGTTTATCATAAATGAACCTCATTTTCCTTGTGTAAAAATTGAGGCTAATGGTAGTATCTACTCACAGGGCTTCTATAATGGCTAATTAGAATACTGATAGTTCCCCAATAAATACTACTCATTACTATTAATCAAAACATTTTACCTATACTTTCTCATTTCTCCTCAAGTCTTAACCCTCAGAAGATAATAGGGATAGTGATTCTCACTCCCAAGTGAAGTAAAATGACATTTGCAAAAGTGACTTTCTTATGTTTATATAAAGTTAGGGGAGATACTGGTGTGGAAAAGTCGGTCCATAGAGCCAGCCTGAACTGAGTTTGAAATTTCACTTTAGGTGAGACAGTTTGGACTCAGAGACTTAAAATGCCCAATAACATAGAGCTAAAATGTAGTAAAGTGGAACAAAGGCAGAAAATAATGTTAGGTCATATGTCTGCCATGAGGGTTAAATTAGGTAATGAATGGAAAGCACCTAGTATCCAGCATCTGTGGGATACTGTCTTCTCCCAGCTCTTCTCCATTAATGCCCACTTTTGAAATTATTTTGAAATAAAATAGTTTATAAAAAATAATTACTGTCATAGGTAAAAGTGGAATTATTGTGATTTTAATGCAATATCTATAATGAAGAAGCTAGTACTAGTGGTACAGTATATAGCACACTCAGCAGAGGGAGCTTCATAAATAGTTTCTGATAAAAATGATCCAACGTTAAGGGCGCCTGGGTGGCTCAGTTGGTTAAGGGTCTGACTCTTGATTTTGGCTGAGGTGATGATCTCATGGTTTGTGAGTTCGAGACCCGCGTTGGACTCAGCACTGACAGTGTGCAGCCTGCTTGGGATTCTCTCTCTCTCCCCCCGCCTCTTTCTGCCCCTCCCCCACTCAATGCACATGCACATTCTTTCTCTCAAAATAAATAAATAAACTTTAAAAAAAGATCCAATGTCTATCAAGTCTTTCTATCCTAATCAAATCTCTAGTATTAGACATGATAATTAATCTTTCACATGTACAATTTGTGAACTCTACATTTTGTTTATATACAGAGGGTTTATATGCTGAAATATAATTCATTTTTTCAATTTTCTATTTCATTTCAATCACACTGCTTATTAGATGGGGTTTTCAACTAGTATGTTTGTTATTTTTAATTAGAAGTAAAAGTCATAATGAAACTTAAATTTTTTGCATCACTTACTTTCAGAAGCATAAACTCTGGAACATTTTGTAAATTAAAAGGTATAGTAATTCTCAAATTTTCAAAGGTGGGGAGCAATGCTAATTTTACAAATAACTTTGAATAACCAAGTGATCTCTTGGAAATAAATTGTACTAGATATACAACAACACCAGCAAGAGCTTCCAAGTATTTGGTACCATAATATTATGGGGTCATGGCTTCTATACATACTGTCTTGAATTCTCACAACTCTACAAGAAGGTATTATTTTCCTTGTTTTCCAAATAAGGAAGGTCTGAAAAAGGAATTATTCAACTCTACTGGGAAACCCTAGCAAGGCTTCACAGTAGAGAGATCATTAAATTGTGTATCAGGATATGATAGGGGAGCACCTGGGGGACTCAGTTGGTTGAGCGTCTGACTTTGGTTCAGGTCATAGTCTCACAGTTCATGGGTTGAAGCCCCGCATCAGGCTCTGTGCTGACAGCTGAGAGCCTGGAACCTGCTTTGGATTATGTGTTTCCTTCTCTGTCTCCGACCCTCCCCCACTCGTGCTTTCTCTCTCTCTCTCTCTCTCTCTCTCTCTCTCTCTCTCTTTCTCTCTCTCAAAAATAGATACACATCAAAAAAATTTTCATAAAATAAAATAATATGATAGGAAGCTCATTGGTTAGGATGGGAATGTCACATCTTTAGGAAATATTATAAAACAAAATAGGGAAGAACAGTGGCAATGAAGATGGTTGGCCAGATAGGGCCAGTTGGAAAGCTGTGGCCTAGGAGTCTGGTCTTAGTATAGTAAGGAGAACGTAATGCTATGGCTTTTTGCCATGTACTCTTTTAAATAATATAACCACGAGCCTTCATATCCCTATGGAAGTCTTCCTTCATTTACATACCATATGGAAGGTCCTCACAATACTGTAATGTGAATGAAAGAGATACACTATCTGAAATCACATATCCATCACAGGCCTGCCAACCAACCGGCTGCTCACAGTGAATCATTTACATTTAAAATTTGTTGTTCTGCACATAGAAGTGTACAATCCCTGTTGAATTTCTGTAGCTCCCTGAAGAGCTGCTTCTTTCTGCAGCTGCTGCATTCATTTGCATTTCAATATGAACATTTAGAGGTCAACTGCCTGTATTTCAGACACAGTTATAAATTGGAGCCAAAGCAGATATTAGAAATTGGTATCTCTACAGGTGTATGGATACAGCTCTGGGCTCCCAGTGCTGCCATGCTTCCTGATATAGAAAAAAGCACATGATATAGTCTTAGGAAAGTCTGAATGAGTTATGTGATGTCATTGGTCAATTCAGCCCTTTCATGGACTTTTGTTTTTCCTTCTTGATATCTCTAATTTCTGTCCAAGCCCCAGCTCACTTAACATGTCCTTTATTTTATTAATCTTAACCTATGGTCCCAAGAAGCTAGTTGCATCTTCATTATAACACAAATTTATTTGTCTGGCCCACTATATGTAAAGTTCCATACAGGAGTTCTATCCATAGTCATCCATCATTCATATGACCCACCATTACTGACAATGTTGAATATTATTCTGGGTACTGGAAAGCAAGATCAGTGTGGGCCTGACCTGCATAGAACTCATTGCCTAGTGTGAACTAAATTCTGAATCTCATGGTATGTTTTGAGGCTTTTGCAAAAAATAGGTGCTTAGTAAATGTTAAATGAAGGAATGGATTGCTTACTCACCACAGCGTTAGGAACTGTGGAGCATACAGTGTACCCAAGATAGTTTTAGCCCTCAGGTGGCTCATACCCCATGGTAGGCACAGACAAGCACATAGGTAATTCTAGTGCATGACGGAAAGTATTCTGTAGTAGAGGTATACACATATTTCTGTGGGAGTGTGTAATGGCAAAAGATGAATTCTGGCTTGGGGGATGTTCTGCCCTTCTGTCACAGTGGAAACAAATTATTGTGTCAGCCACTGAGCATAATTGGAATCCATTTGCCATATGCATAAGGAATGAGTAGATTCAGAAAATAAATGACGTTAGGGAGAATTTGTTTCCCTGCTATTTATTTTCTCTCGCAACATTACAGTATGTTATCAAGTGACATCTTCCAGATTTATAATCTCCTTCCTAGAAAATAATTGAATCCCTTCCCTCACATCTTCCTTTCCTTTACTGTCCTTCCCCTACTGGTGGGTAGAGAGGAAATAACGGGGACAATCCAAAAGTATTTTAGTAGCCAGTTTAAGGGATAATACAAAGAACTGACTTGGGATTTTTAAAAGATTTTTTAATAAATTTTTGCCAGATTCATTACTCTATGGTCATAGGTTAGTTTGCTGAAAAGAATTTTAAACCATGGTTTCCTTTGTTGCCCATATGAAAATAACACTAGTCTAAGAGTTTAAACACAAGATGCCAGCTGCCATTAACCAAAGGTGTGACTTTCAAGAAATCTTTTTCCCTCATTGGCCTTATTCTTCATCTACAAAATGAGTTCATTGGACCAATTAGGAAGTCCCAACATCAGAGGAATATACGGGCCAAAGATGTGATATAAAAGAGAGAAGCAGGTTAGCATTTGCCGTGTGAGAATCTGAATGAAGCCAGTATTGTGACATCTGTTTTTTTTTCCCCAAGAGTCTACAAAGCTGGATTCTCATGTAAAATTTCCACAAAGTAGCATTTAGCCAAACAAAACATATCTAAATGCCAATTTAGTCCAAAGGCATCCTTTCTGTAGCCTCTAGACTAGATGCTTTCTGAAGTCCTTAGTATCTTCTCTGATTCTGCCTTGTTAAGACACTCTGATTTCACTCTGTTTGACAGCTACTAAGCTTCAAAGAAAGTTGAAGCTGAACCCAGATGAATTAAGGAACATATTTTTAAAAAGAAAATATTTTAAGTGCTGTAAAATTAAATTGTAATCACAGATTGAAGGATTTCAGTTTCTGCTAATCCTTTTAGAATCTTCTCATTTGATTAAACAATAGTAAAATTAGGATTGAATGTTAAGTGTTCTAAATCAGTAATCCAGTTTTGAAAAAAAATAAAATAAAAAGGGACCAGCCTCTCTTCCTTGCTTCCATTTCTTCTCTCCAGGCTGCTGTGAGGCAGGTGGAGCCTGAGAGCAGCTTGCAAGTTTGGGTTGGCACAAAGCCTCATGCCTGCATTGGGCTGGCCTATAGTGGACCCTAAAAAATAATCCTTAAACAAAGTAAATACTGTTGACTAAAGTCCAGTTCTTTTGTGCATTAACAAGCCAACATGCCCTCTCTTTCCTAACGCTTACTGGGTATGAAAAGAAGTCTAGGTAAAATGAGCTGTTTCATTGTGTGCACTCAAGACTTTGAAATTTTCCTAATAAGGTCAAACTTCTTGGGCCTCCCAAATTTCTTTCACTGAGCCCATGGGTTACATGCTGAGTGTTTCTGAGGAGAGAGATACTGTGTCACTTGTATCACCAGCATCCATCACAGTGTCTGACATACAGTATGGGTTCAATAAATGTCTGTTTAATCAATAACCTAATTAATCTCTGAATGAGTCAATGAATAAATTAACTAAGAACTAGAATTTCTCTCTAGGGCCTAAGAAGCAAGAACAAAGGAATTGAATAGAACTCTGAGTTCTATTAAGACATCTAAAGAAAGGCTGTGTCAACCAACAGAAAGTAAGGAGTTTGAAAATGTAGACAGAAGATCAGCAAAAAGGTGGTTGGGACCCTTACTGCTCTCACACATAATCATAGATAGTCCCCTGACTCCAGGTGTCATCTCATGATTCTGGACATTTCAAATATGATGTTATCTTAGATAGAAGGGTGATTAACAAAACAAAACAAGAAATCAGCCTGGTCAGCGTCAGGCTGCAAGTTGGTGCCCACCGTCTCTAGGCTGCGGTTCTACCGTCAACCCAGTTTTCAGAGCCTCTGCAGTTTTCTCAGAGCTTGTTGCTTATGCGCCTGGTGCCAGGAGTTCATATTTGACTTTGTAAGATCACTTTCTTGAGCTCCCCCCTTCCCAGTTTCCCTGACATTTTTCAGCTCTCTCTCATCTCTGTCCTGACCCCCTGGGTAGAAATGTGCAGCTTTGGTGTCTACCTCTGTCTTTCACCTTTGTCCCTTTGACTAGATTACCACAGAAGCCACCATTTGGGGGAGAGGCTAGGAGAAATGAAAAAAGCATTTCCCCACACTCTTGAGACACAGTTCCTCTGGTCATGGAGAAGGGCTCCCACCTTAAAGTACAGCAGTTTGCCCCACTACCTCTGCAGGGCTGCCTGGGGCTCACACAGACCAAAACAAAAATAGAATTTCCTCCACTCTCTCTGACTCATAGGGAGCCCCTTTCCACTCTTCAGACCAGAAATAGAGGACTTCTCTTGGCGATCCCTCTGCCCACACCTCAGATTAGTCCACAGCTCCATGTTTTGGGGCTACCTTTGCACCCAAGCCTGGAGATACTGGAGGGAAAAGATCCAAGAATCTCACGCATGCTTCAGTGGTGTTTTAAATTCTGGTTTCCTCCCCCAACCCACCTGTTACCATTTACTTTTAAAAATCCTCTGAAAACTGTTCCAGTCGTTCTGTCCAGGGTTTTTAGCAGCATTCAGTGGGAGAAATAGGGTGGAGAGGGCTTACTCTATCTTGACTGGACCAGAATTTTCTCAAGTAGTTTTATTAGGTGGTGAAAGCCCATGAGATTGCTTAAGGGGATTGTTTGGTCCACCTGGCAGATCCTATTATAAACTGGCAGTATTAGTTTTGTTTATTGTTATTCTACAAAGGAATGACTGCTCTTGTAAACTGATTTGACAATCTGGAGACCAGACCTGGTATTTGGTGACATCCTGTCATTCATTCATCAGGCCACATTCATGTACCTAACATATATTAATAGTACCACTTATATGTCAGGGGCTGTGCTAGGCACAGGGGCTACCTGTATGAATGACACAGAATGTCTGTCATTGAGGAGTCCACAGTGTACTAGAAACCAGCCAAAGGTCACCACCAGTGCTACAAGAGGACAAAGCAGAGCTTTAAGTCTAGACCGAAGACATAGGTAAATAGGCAACTTGTGTATAGGGTGTTCAGTGTGTGATAAATGCTAGCATCAGTGCTGTGGGCGAATAGAACAAAACCTTAATTCTAAACTGGAGGAGGGTCATGACCAATTTCTGAGAAGACGTGAGTCTTAGACACACACAAAATTATAAATAGAGAATCTGCAAGAGAGTATGTTCCACATATATAGAGCGAAATGCACAAAGGCCCAGATACAAGGGAGAAGAGTTTACAATGTGACTACAAGAAGTTTCGAATATGCGGTATTATACAGTATCATGGGTCAGAATTGAGGGGTAAATCAAGGGCAGACAAGAAAGGTCTGGAAAGTTGGGACAAGGTATTTGGAGTGTAATTTGGTTATCAACTGAATGGTTTTAAAAGGAGACTAATAAAATCAGTTTTGTGCTTTAGAAAGACCACTCTTTATATATCTACGCTGGGAATATATAGATTCCAGCAGAACAAGATTAGAGGCAGTAAGATCTGTTAGGAGGCTATTGCAGTGACCCAAGCAAGAAATTATAAGACATTCTGGAACTAATAAAAAGTAAATCATGCCATGTCCACACAAGGAAACACTGTACAGCTGATAAAATAGTGCAGCACCAGGAACTCAAAAAGGAGTCTGATACCTGAGATAGATCCAGTCTGTCATCTGGTCATGTCAGTTCTGTTTTCAAAATGTGTCCTGAATCTGAATGCTTCTCACCCTCATCTAAGCCACCAGTGTCTGTTGCCTGGTCAGTCACATCGGCCACTGACTGATCTCCCCGTTCAACGCGTGGCACGGCACTTTTGATTCCCCATCCCCACCAACCTATTTCTCACACCTCAAATGTACACTAAACCATCAAGTTGCTTAAAATGAAAACCTGGACTAATCCGTGATTCTTCTTTTTTCTTAATACCTCACATCCTACCCATTAACACATCCTATTCTCCCTGCTTCCAAAATGTACTTAGAATCCTATCCTAAACTAAGGCACCATCTTCTGTTAGCTTCCTATTTCCACACTCCCTCGGTTTTCCCACCCTCATTCAATCTTCATCCTCAAAATAAATTTTTTAAAATGAAAAGGATATCGTGACATCTCTGATAAAAGCACTCCAAAGTCCTATACTAGGCATCCCTTATCTCATTACCCTCCTTGTCTTACCCTTACTCACTATTCTGGCCTTTCTTGTTATTCCTCAAAAACACACTAGGCACATTTGCTCTAGCAAATGCCTCTACTTGTGAACATACGTCTTCCAGATCTTTATATTCTGCATATGAAGAAACAAGCCAGATCATTTGTAACAGAACTTGGATCAGGGGCCAAGTAATATAAACCATTTTACTTTATCAAGTGCTTTATAAATATAAACTCAGCTAATCCCTGTATAAATCAATTGCTTAGATATTATTATTAAACCCATTTTTTTTCAGGCACAGAGAGGTTAATGACCTAGGCCAAAGTCACACAGCTAGTACATGGCCCCGCTGTGATCCTAACCTGCTGCCTGGTTCCAGGATCTGTACTCCCATTCTTTATGCTCTGCTATTGTTAGTAGTTGATGTGTACTCTCTAACACAAAGTAAGGTATTTTGTGGATTTCACCCCCTTCTGATGTGTGTAGAGTTAGGGAACAGGTAGAGATAGACAGAGATCTAAGCCTGAGGAGGTAAGAGGCAGGAGAATTACCTAATTAACCAAATTCGCACCCCCATATACAAATACTAAAGCTATTGCGTTAATTGCTTTTAAATACAGCTACCACTACCCTGTGCACAAAAAGCTAGGCTTGCCAGCTACTGACGGGTCATCTTGATTTCCTTAGTTTCTTCATCTACAGTGGAAACAGCTCCTAAACCTCCTTGAGTTTTATGAAATTGAAGCATTTTTAAAGTATCTATTTTGTTGTCACACATTTCAAAAGAGCTCTCTCAGCTACCTAAAGGTGATAACTTAGCCTGGAGCTGCTGCTTCTGATGGAGGGAAAGGCCGGTATGTAGGTGAGGTGGTGTAGGCAGAATTTAAATGTGAATTTTTCTTAATTGCCCCCCTGTTGCATCCTGAATGCTAAAACAGATTAAGATATCCTTCTTTAAAAATTCCTCATCAAATTGACTTAAGGAGATATTACAAAGGTTAAATTTACATTGGTTTTCTTCTGCAGGTTTTGTTTGTTTTTTGAATTTGCAGTCTTCTGGTAGTTTGGGTGACAAGGGAAAATAGTTACCAGGAACTTCTGTAAGAGCCTAATGCTGCCCACGTAGGTCAGGTGTTTGAAGATGCTCAGTAACAACAAATGATACAACAGACTGTGCACAGACACATGATGAGTCCTTTGGTTTCTGAGCTCCTGCTTTTTTCGGTCAGCTCCTTTTGTGCACTCCTGGGCCCAGATTTTGGGCAGCGTTAGCGGACATTATTGGAAGGAACAGAAACATAGCACTTTCCAGGAAGGATTCAATCTTGTTACCAGTTTGTTTTCCCTCACTTTATCTCTTAAGTAGAATACTTTTTAGAGGTGATACAGTAATATCGTACGGGGAGTATTTCTAGAGAAAGCAATATAGTATAGCAAAAAGGGCACCGATCTTAGTGTTAGAAATTCTTGTCTATTTTTGATTTTTATATCCACGTAACCTTGGAAAATCTACTTAAATTGTCTACACCTCAGTTTCTTTATCTCTGCAGTGTGAATACAGGTATTGATGCACATCACTGATACATGCAAAAATTATTTTGAAAAGTGCCAAACAAATGCAAATTTTCATTCTTGCCCCCATTCAGTTCAACAAACAGTTCAGTAACCATGCCCTAAGCACTGTCATTTGATTTACAAATGAATAAGCCTCAAATGCTGCCTTTGTGCTAGTTGCTGTCTATTGTAGACAAGGCAGAAAGAAAAATCAGGAAGGGAACCTGAAACATGACTGCCTGAGAGCTCAACTGCACATCATATTAGGCCAGACCTTTGGCTTGCTTTTGTTTTCCAAAGTGGTGACCACAAAACATGGTGGCTAAAGGGCTTTATGATTTACATTTTGGTACAGTTACTATTTATGAAGCATCTATCTTGTGCCAGCCTCTGTGCAAGGTATTTATGACTTGTCGCCATTTAACAGGTGATTAAACTGAATCTTAGAGAATTTAAGTAACTTGCTCAAGTCACAGAGCTAGTAAGACATAAAGCAAGAATTTACATCTCCCTCTCCTGCTCATAAGAGGAAAAAACAAAATGAGACTCAAACCACCACCTATCTAGTAGCCACAAAAGCAACTATTGCTGACCTCCGATAAGGGTTAGGAGGCTAAGCTAATGTGTGAGTAAGACACACATTACTTAAAGGAGTTAACTCCTTGAGTTTTATGGAGTTAAATGGAGTTAAATGGAGGAAGGTAGGAGATGGACTGACGTGGGGACCGGATGTTCCAAATTCTCCTCCCTCTAAGTATGCCCACATTTCTATAGTATGTTGTGCAGGGTGCCTGAGATAGGTATAGAGAAAGTGGTAGGAAGTTTGAAAAAGCAAAGTTAATTTTAGTATCTATAATCATGGTTGTCTTCATGAAGGAAGTCCTCTTGGAGCCTTTGAGAATGGATAGAAATAGTGTTGGTAGGGTCAGGAAGGAAAAGAAAATAGAAAGGAGAGTTAGAAGGGACAGTTCTTTAATTTACTCAACAAATATTTTTTGAGGACCCACTCTGTGCTAGGCACTATTCTAAGCACTGAGTGGTAAAGGAAACAGGCAAAAAAATCCCTGGTTTCACAGAGGTTACATTTTAATGGGTAGATGTTTTCGGCAATAAACAAGACAAATACATAATATTTTAGATAGTGGTAAGGAGAAAACTACTGTCGGGAAAGGAGACCCACCGGGAGTATGTGTGGAGAGTGGGACAGAGATGAGATGTAGCCAGGGTGTCCCAAGGTCTCACAGAGAGGACGATATTTTAACAAAGACCTGCACTTAGGAGGGAGCAGGTTCTGAAGACCTCTGTGGCAGAGCCTTCTGGGTAGAAGGAACAGCAAATACAAGGGCCCAGAGGCAGGGGCACCCCTGAATATTTGAGAATCAGCAAGGAGGTGAGTGTGGCTAGAGAGGAATAATTCAAATCAAGAGTGTTAGGAGATGGAGTCAGAAGCATGAGGGGTGGGGTGCCATGAGTCAAGTTCTCGTATGTCTCTGAAAGTCATTGCAAGGACTGTGGCTTTTACTTTCAGTAATAAATGCCACTGAAAAGTTTGATTGGAGGAGTGTCATGATCTGATCTACATTTTAAGGGAATTTCTATGGCTGTTGGGTTTAAAATTGGCTGGAGTAGGGGAGGAAGGGCAAAGATAGAAAATAAAAACAGTTTAAAGACTATTGTTATAATCTGGAAGAAGACGATGTATATTAAACCCGGTAGAACAACCAACAAAACTAAAAGGCAACCAATGGAATGGGAAAAGATATTTGCAAATGACATATCGGACAAAGGGCTAGTATCCAAAATCTATAAAGAGCTCACCAAACTTCACACCCGAAAAACAAATAACCCAGGGAAGAAATGGGCATGAATAGACACTTCTCTAAAGAAGACATCCGGATGGCCAACAGGCACATGAAAAGGTGCTCAACATCGCTCCTCATCAGGGAAATACAAATCAAAACCACACTCAGATATCACCTCACGCCAGTCAGAGTGGCCAAAATGAACAAATCAGGAGACTATAGATGCTGGCGAGGATGTGGAGAAACGGGAACCCTCTTGCACTGTTGGTGGGAATGCAAACTGGTGCAGCCACTCTGGAAAGCAGTGTGGAGGTACCTCCAAAAATTAAAAATAGACCTACCCTATGACCCAGCAATAGCATTGCTAGGAATTTACCCAAGGGATACAGGAGTACTGATGCATAGGGGCACTTGTACCCCAATGTTTATAGCAGCATGTTCAACAATAGCCAAATCATGGAAAGAGCCTAAATGTCCATCAACTGATGAATGGATAAAGAAATTGTGGTTTATATACACAATGGAGTACTACGTGGCAATGAGAAAGAATGAAATATGGTCCTTGGTAGCAACGTGGATGGAACTGGAGAGTGTGATGCTAAGTGAAATAAGCCATACAGAAAAAGACAGATACCATATGTTTTCACTCTTAGGTGGATCCTGAGAAACTTAACAGAAAACCATGGGGGAGGGGAAAGAAAAAAAAAGGAGGTTAGAGTGGGAGAGAGCCAAAGCATAAGAGACTCTTAAAAACTGAGAACAAACTGAGGGTTGATGAGGGGTGGGAGGGAGGGGAGGGTGGGTGATGGGTATTGAGGAGGGCACCTTTTGGGATGAGCACTGGGTGTTGTATGGAAACCAATTTGACAATAAACTTCATATATTGAAAAAATTTTAAAAAATAAAATAAAATCTTTTTTAAGTAAAAAAAAAAAAAAACAAAACCCAGTAGAAGTAGATTGGTATGAAGTAGTTTAATTATTAACGGTAGAAAAAATAAGAGTTGAGAAGGTATGAAGGAAAGAGGAGGGAAAAGCGACCCAAAAATATTTGATTTAATACCTAGTAGCATGGAGTTTACAGTGGAGGGGGGTCGGCAGGGGTGGGAAGTATGAAGCGAGCCTATGTAGAAAAGAAAATTATGAGAATTGAGTACTAAGCCTGGGTCCAGTGCTTAGTCCTTAAGTGGAAATGGGATTCCTCATCTTAAACTTATGTCAGGATGAGTTGTGCTGTTTTCTTTGTTTTCTGCTCAGGGAAAGTATCAGCATTTGGGCCAGCAATCAAGAAGGGGGTAATATGCCTCTACAGTTTGAAAAGTCATGAAAAATCATGCTACCTTTAGAAAATTCCTTTCTATCTCTCTTACAGAAAACTTTTTTCCCAAATGACAAGCTCTGTCTTTATTTCAGCTGTCACTTTTGCCTTCTTTCCATGTTCTCCCTATGTGTCTCAATCTTCCCCATTCTTCAGTTACCAGCCCTGGTAGTAGATTCTGCCTCCTGAACACTTCTGCCCATAACCATGGCCTCTACCTAGGCAAGGCCACCTTCAGCTATCATGGGGATCATCACATCACTTCTTCATAGGTCTTTCTGGCTCCACTCCTGTAGCCCTTTTAATCTTTCTCCATGCTGTAGCCAGATTAGTCTTCCTAAAATAGAAATCTGATCATGACCCTACCTAAACACTGCAAGGGATCCCAGTGATCTTAAGATAAAGTACATCATAAAGTATACCAATCTCAATGTGGTTTAAGCAGCCCTTCCCTCCTCTACTTCTCTACCTCTCTCCATTCTCTCATCTCCCATATCATGTTCTGAACATTCCAACCTTCTTAAAGTTTCCCAAACACAGCACGCTCTATCTCATCTATGAACCTTCAAACACACTTCCCTCCACTCTTCATCCAGCTGATACTCAGCCATAATGCTCAGCCTCAGTGAGTCTCTGGGTCTGATGCCCCTCCTGACTCAGTCCTGCCTCAGGACTTACCAAACCATACTGCAGTGGCTTGCTGAGATGCTCACGTGCCTTCTTGACTCTAGGGCAAGCATCAGGCTTATCTTGTGCCACATATGTCCCTCGCTCCCAGCAAGTTCTAATCAGTCATAAGTAACAGAAACTCATTCCATACTGCATCAATAACCTATAACAAATGTTAGTTCTTTAATGAAACTTTCCCAAGAGCTGTCCCTTGGAAGGGTAACTCGACATGTGTTACAAATTTATCACCTTCCACCTTTTGCTGTGGTTACATAATTTATCTCTATTATTGAACAAGTTCTTCTTAAGTGCCGAATCCATGCCCAATTTATCATTGTTTTGTCCCTAGATCGTCTACCATTTTTTTATGTTCAGACTCTAACAATTAATTGATTAATGGAGTATAAATCTTATATTTTAGAATTTCCAAATAGGCCGGTTTATGGAGAGAAAATGCTTTGAGGTTGCAAGGGGTGCATGATAAATTCAAGCAGGTAAGTTGAGACAAGATGGTAGAAAATATAGTTTGTTTAGCTATGACTTACTGGTTTGGAAGCTGGAGATGGGTTGTGGATTTCTAAACCAAGGAGGTAATATTATCATAGCTGAGTACTAAGGAGATTAATCTGTCCTTAAAATAAGTTTATGATACAGAAATACAGTGCTTTCCTGCATCCATCTCCAGGATTGGTAATAGAGGAAGTGAATCTTGGTACTGTTGGGGATTCGGGTCTTTCTTCAAGGTTTTTTGGGGGGAAAAACTGGAAATAGAAGACAATTATTAGACATACGAATTTGGGACCTCTATCTTTGTATTTACTCTGGCTCTAACTCTGATAAATTGCTCAGTGAATGCTCAAGTTATTCAGAATCCATGGATATAGCTATAGCAGAATTAAATCTCATAGTTAATCCATAATTTGTTTCTCAACAGGTTCTCTGACTCTGAGAACACATCACGTTCAAGATTCCAAAATGGGATTTGTGATCAATGCTATCTATTCCATGGCCTATGGGCTCCACAACATGCAGATGTCCCTCTGTCCAGGCTATGCAGGCCTCTGTGATGCAATGAAGCCAATTGATGGACGGAAACTTTTGGACTCCCTGATGAAAACCAATTTTACTGGGGTTTCTGGAGATATGATCCTATTTGATGAGAATGGAGACTCTCCAGGAAGGTACTGTTCTGATTCTCTCCCAGACAATAGCACCTGAACAATCATCTCTTGATCCTAAGGTGTCTGTTTCTGTCTTTTGTAGTTATCTCGGCTTACTGGTCATATTTGGCCAGTTCTGACACCAGAAAGTGATGAAAGATAGGGAGGGGAAGCCCCATTTTCTGTAGCCAGGTACATTACTGATGCTGACAACAGACTCTTGGAACCATCATATTTCAGAGACCTGCACTTAGAGACAGGAGCCTCATGTTATTGTAGCAAATCAAAAGCCAGCCCTGTGGTTTCTCTGTACGTGTTTTCTGTTATTCTCTGTATTCTGCTCTCTTTTGGGGTCATAGAACTCTTCTGAAACATGAATGGTTCCATTTGTGGTAATTCAGAAATGGGGCTGAGGTGCTGTTACATTGTTTGCTGTACCTATAGTAAGTTATAAGTCATTTTATTATCCTGTAGCTGGAGGACTTTCTCCTTTCTCGAGGACTAAATTGCCTTTTCCTCTGAAATTCTACCTTTCATTATTTATAGAGGAGCCTGAGAAATATGAACTTACTGTTAATTATAGGTCAGCCTCCAGGGAAGTCATTAGGTACCTAGAACTTACCACTATTCACATCTATCTCAGACTCAAAATCCTTAAGTGACTGTACACATGAGACCTTTAATCCATGAGGGATAATGTTGTTAAAATGATATGCAGAGTTGTAGCAGGGCAAGGTCTTCACTCTGCCTTACATTGGCACAGTCAGGGTGCTCTGGTCTCCCACTGTAAAATCCCAAGTATTCTTCCAGCAACAGTTTATGCTTGACATGGTGTCTTTACACTCTGCAGCTGATCCTGCCAAGAGAAGGTTTCATGACTCCATGACTCACACCCCATGTGCCCACACATGTACCAGCCACCTTGGTTCTAGCTTGTTTCCACATTACTGAGGTGAGCTGGAGCTTGTCCCTGACTGCAGCTGTTACCATCTCATAAGCTGAGCTTTGAAGTGACAGTTAGTTCCAAACCATGCAGCCAAGAGCCAAGCTATATATTTTCTCCATTCTAGAGGCTTGAAGACTATTGCTCCAAGCAGGCGCTTTGCCAAGAAAAGCTGACTTTTCATATATAGTTTTCTTCTTTTTGGCTATTCAGTATATCCATGGGGAGTAGGGAATACAAGCATTCTATCAGGGCCAAAGAAAACTTCACGTTTGTTGTAAGGCTTCATAGGGCAGGTCAACCAGTGAGCTCAGTCTGTAGTCTCAGGTCAAGGGCTAGTCCCTGATATCTGCACATGGATGTACTATTCTTATGAGCATACCAATCGCACCAACATCAGCTTAGGACTTGTTCCTCAACTTTGATGACTACAGCTCCAATATTCAGAGTTTTCAAGGCATGTACCCAAGCCAGTTCCACAGAGCAGATAGTGAAGAAATGTCTCAGCTCTATTCCAATGGAAAAGCTTAATGGATCAGACAGAACATCACTGTCTCATTCATAATCCTCCAAATTTGCTGCAATAGGGTACACTTATGACATTGGTTCTTAACCTTTTTTAGAACACGAATCTCTGTTAAGACTCAAATGAAATTTATAGATGTTCTCTAAATTACAATATACATAACATTTTGAAAACAATTTCCCAAGAATTCACAATTGTTTAGAGATTCCAGAGTTACAAAATTATAAAGGTTTGGTATTACAGTAACCCATTAATAAATAAATCTGAATTGGACTCTGAGGGCATGAGCCAGATTCAGGAGGATGGTTTCTAACTTTTTATTTTTCCAATTAATCCAGTTCTATTTACAAAATAACTAAACTAATATTAACTGAACATGTGTTCTGAGCCAAACACTTAGCTAAGTCCTCTACATTTTAATCCTATGAGGTAATGTTATCATTCTCTTTTCCCACTGCAGGCTCACAAAGTGAAGCTTACAAAGATTAAATTACTTCCCCAAAGATACAGTCTAATACATGATAGCTCAAGATTCGAATTCAGTCTCCTGGACTTCATTCCTAACATTACACAGTAGCCTGCCAATTAATCAACCAGGATCAAAATTAAAAACCCACTGTTTTTTGAGAAATGTATTGGGAGACATTCTGTTGTTATTTCTGTGGAGTAAAAGTTATGGCTCTGTTGGAGCAAAGACATTCCAAACTGAGAAATGAACCAGAGGAGCCCTGGGGGTGACTAGGCAGTCCCCTAAAATGCCAGAGTCACAAGAGGAAGATCCTAAACAAAGAAAGCAGAGACAGGTAGCTCACTCTGGCAAACACACTTGGGGACTACTGGAGAATTCACTTCAACCACTGCTTCTAAACCTCACATCTAATCAGACTACTATTAGCCCACAATTCTTTAATGAAACCTTTGGGACCAGGTATGTTACAGAATTCAGGATTTTTAGATTTATAAAAGGTAACATAGTTATATAGTACCACCAGCATGCTGTGGAGCAGGCTTTAATCAACATATTAATATTTCTGTAGCAAAACACACAAATATTCACACAAAGTGTGATACATAGGCTATATGTAGCAAAACATACAAATATTCACACAAAGTATGATACATAGTGTAAATAGCCCCATTACAGTGCAGGTCAAGTTCTATCACCAGATGAGTTCAGATTGGGTCATGTTTTGTTGCCAAGTGAGTTATAAAATAACATAATTTTCAGAGCTCTAAGGTTTTCAGAATTATAGATAAGAATTACAGACCTGGACTACTTACCACCAATGGTATAGATCACAGGTCAGCAAACTGTGGTCTTCAGGCCAAATTGAGTCTGCTGTCTGTTTTTGTAAATCAGATTTTATTGGAATACAGTCAGCCTCACTTACTTAGATAATGTCTATGGCTGCTTTCACACTACACTGGAAGCGTTGAGTAGTTTCAACAGAGACCATCTCACAAAGCCTGAAATATTAACTATACCTTTACAGCCAAAGTCTTCTGACCCTTATATGGAGACCATTGAGAACTAAGGTTTATGAGGACTTGCCACTGCCTGGGACTGAACATAAATGGGCAGAGGAAACATGGAGTCAACATCAGACTAAGTACAACTGACTACTTAAAGCAAAAAATTTGACAATATATTGTGATATTTATAAGCATGGCTGTGTAAAGTATTTGGCAACATGGCATAAAGAAAGGGGGTATAGAATTATACAATGGCAGTTTCTTATCTACATTAAGAGACACAACATTAACTTTAAGTAGAATAAGATAGAGTGCATATTTAATCCCTTAGCAAGAGGAATATCTAAAAGACCAACAGAAGACTACTTTAAAATTTTTGATTAATCCAAAAGGTAAGAAAAGAAGAACACATGGACAGATGTGACAAAGAAAAAAAAAGACTAGAACACTAGAAATTTGAAGATACTGAGCTGGTTTGCACAATGGTTCTTAATATGTGGCTCTGTCCACGGAGGGTCCATAGAGATGATTTGTTTCAACTTCCTAACTCTCTCTGAGGTGAAAAAACAGTCTCAGAGAAAGGAAGAGGCATGCCCATTCCCATGCAGTCAGTTAGTAACAGAACAAGGACAATATACAATTGCCAGGCACAATCATTAAATTCAAATGAGAAGAATGTAACTTAATTTACACCCCCTCCATTTTCTTTATGTTACATGTGAAATGGTTCTATGTATATCCTGAAAAAAGATATCATTATTATTTATTAAAGGATTTGGTCAAAGCACAGGGTTGTGGTCTCTGTTTAATCTCTGATAATCCAACCCCAAATTCACAGATCATTATAATCACTTTGTTGCATGGACTTGTGTGTGGAGTGTCCATTTTGTTAACCAACAGACAATTTATCACATTTTTAAGAATTAAACTTTTAAAAAACACACACCTTAGAATTATATACTGAGCTGATCTGAGGAGCTATAGACATCTAATATTCTGTACAGTCAGTTCCCCTCACAATGTTGCAGTTCCCCTGACAACCTTGCTTCAGCCTCTTGGGTAAACAATACCTCACTATCTTCTGAGGAAGGAAGACTGCTCCAATTTTCAGGGACTTATAACTGCTTAGAAAGTTCTTTATTTCTGTTAAACTGAATCCTGCCTGCCTCTAGTTTCTACTTAGGGCTTTGATAGGACTTTTTTTTTCTTTTTGGTTAGAATGCATTTCATGTTTTATTTTGTTTTTGAATGCTATATAAAATTCATTTTTTAAAATGTTAGTGGGGCACCTGGTGGCTCAGTCGGTTAAGCATCTGACTTCAGCTCAGGTCATTATGTCGGGCTCTTTGCTGATAGTTCGGAGCCTGGAGTCTGCTTTGGATTCTGTGTCTCCCTCTCTCTGCCCCTTACCTGCTTGCCTGCTTGTGTACGTGTGTTCTCTCTCTCTCTCTCTCTCTCTCTCTCTCTCTCTCTCTCTCTCCCTCTCTCTCTCTCTCAAAAAATATTTAAAAATAAAAATAAAAAATGTCAGTATATTTCAACTGTAAATTGTGGTCAGTTAAGGAAGAGAGACAAGGGAAGGCAGAGAGAAAGGAGAAAGAAGAGAGATATTGCAGAAGACAGATCACACCTATCACACACAGTGATGAGAAAGAGGTTTCAGGAGCACAGAGATGTAGAAACCAAGAGGCTCAGTGAAAGACAGCAAGAGAGCAAGACAGGGAGAAAGAGAGGGAATGAAATAATGGGAAACAATTGCAGAAAGCTATTATGTGTTTCAATTCTTAGCTAATTAATTCTTCTCTCACTTTTGATGGAGAATAAAATCTATATCCTATCTCTGAAAATTGAAAGAATTCATATCAATTGATAAGTGAAGGCAAAAAAAAATATTTTTCATGGAGAATTATTTTTACCTAATTTTTTTCTAATATACTGCTACCAAAGATTTTTACAGTAATGTTATATTTTCATCACTACAACTACTAATGATAATATATCTGTATTTGTCTTACAGATAAGAAATAATTACCAGAAATCTGGAGGCTAATAATTGCATGGGGAGGATTCATTCTCTCTAACATAGTTAAAACAGGTTGACAGGTTTGAACCAAATTTAAGGTTTAACTTTTCTTGAAGTCACTTCCCTGTCAAATATGACATTTTCCATTCTATGCAGTTTTCATATTTATTTTTCAAAAACTGGATCTCTTCATGGTTTACCATTCTCCTATATAAAACAGATTTTTGTGAAAGGGAAGCAAAAAGGGTTGATTCTTTGCTCTATCAAATAGTTATGGCACATTCTAATGGAGAAGAACAGCAGACTGGAAGTCTAAAGGCTGAGTTTAGGTTTGCTCTGCCACTTGTATACTCTGCAGTCTCATACCACTCAACAACCTCACCAAGCTTTGGTTCCATTATCTGTAAAATGAAAAGTGTGTACTAGACCTTATCAGAGCTAAGAATTGGTAGGAATGGGTTGATGGCTCAAATGGGGCGAGCAATGAAACCCTCATATCTCTTCAAATCAGTAGCAGCAAAGAAATAAGCTTCCTGACACCGATAATTCTTTATTTTTCCAAGCCTAGAATGTCCAAAGGTTATTGGCTCACAGAGTATTTGCTCACACCGAGTACCTTTTGAAGTCTCAGAAGCCCATATATTTGAAGTAGTCAGTGACATAATATAGGAGTTTCTTTTTTAACCTTAGTGCTCTATTTTCTAATATCTCAACTCACTGTATTCTTAGTAGCCACTGGATAAATGTGACCAAGTGGAACGGTTTAGGACTCAGTTTTGTATCCTATAGATTGGTACTTTGGGTTTAGAAGTGGACTTGCGACAGTTACTCAAAATTGTTGCTTACTTCAAATAAAACACTTTAGGATAATCCTTAAGCTACTAAACAGTGAACAAAATTTAAGAATGAATTAAAATTCTGAAAAAGACACTACAGTAAAAAAAATGTGATTGGGAGTAAAAACAGAATGGTATTATTTTACAATGTAGATCCAGACTGATTTCATATTTGTTCTGAACATTTCCTTACTGAGCATTGGTCTGAGTATGTCAATCTGTCACTGGAACCCAAAAGCTAGAAAGTTTCCCATCCATGTCAATTTGCAGATAGCTAAAACAAGCTGAGCATGAAAGGATGAAGGGATCACGTGTAAGAGCCCACCTTCCAATCATTTAAGTCCTAGGAGGAAAACACATGGGGTACTATGTGAAGACACTGTATACCTAAGACATACCCACAGTTTACATCTACATGAGCCAATAAAGTGATGGTATTGTTTATCCACTGTCCTGACACTAGAAAATTATTTCAAAAATGCTTCTCTGGAAATGTTCTTACATACAAGAAAAACCTTGTAAATAAATAATCACATTAATTTTGCCTCTTTACATCTCTATCCCCATACTCAAAATGAGAACAATAGCTAATAAAGGCTGAGAACTCACAAGGTACTCCTATCTTCTAGCATTTTTACAGTGCTTTAGAAGCTATTTTCACACTTATTTTATTTTGTTTTTTTATTTTAATTCCAGTTAGTTAACATACAGTGTTATATTAGTTTCAGATGTACAATATAATGATTCAACAATTTCATACATCACCCAGTGCTCATCCCAAGTGCACTCCTTGATCCCCAACAAGGATCAAGGACCCATCCTCCCATCCACTTCCCCCCTGGTAACCATCAGTTCTCTACAACTGAGAGTCTGTTTCTTGATTTATCTCTCCCTCTCTCCCTTTATTTTCCTCTTTGGTGGTTTTTTTTTGTTTGTTTGTTTCTCAAATTCCACATATGAGTGAAATCATGTGGTATTTGTCTTTCTCTGTCATATTTTGCATATCATTATACTCTCTAGCTCATTGCAAATGGCAAGATTTCATTCTTTTGATGGCTGAGTAATATTCCATTATATATACATATATAGTTAATATATTAGTATTATATATAGTATTATCATTTGATGAATGGAATTCTTATTATTCTTCTTATTATTTAATAAGAAATTATCTTATTTGTCCATTCATCAAATGATTGACACATGGGCTGCTTCCATATCTTAGCTGTTGTAAGTAACAATGCTATAAACGTAGGGGTGCATGCATCCCTTTGAATTAGTGTTTTTGTATTCTTTGCGTAAATACTCAGTAGTGTGATTACTGGATTGTAGGGTAGTTCTATTTTTAAACATTTGAGGAACGTCCATACTCTTTTACACAGGAGCTACACCAGTTTGCATTCCCACCAACAGTGCAAGAGGGTTCCCTTTTCTCCACATCTTCGCCAATACCTGTTGTTTCTTGTGTTGATTTTAGCTACTTTGACAGGTATGAAGTGATATGTCTTTGTAATTTTGACTTACACTTCCTTGATAGTAGTAAGTGATGATGAACATCTTTTCATGTGCCTGTTGGCCATCTGCATGTCTTTTTTGGAGAAATGTCTGTTCATGTCTTCTGCCCATTTTTAATTGGATTATTTATTTTGGGGTGTTGAGTTTTTTTAAGTTCTTTATAGATTTTGGATAGTAACCCTTTGTCAGATATGTCATTGGCAAATATCTTCCCATTCTGAAGGTTGCCTTTTAGTTTTGTTGATGGTTTTCTTCACTGTGCAGAAGCTTTTCATTTTGATTAAGTCCCAGAGTTGTTTCCCTTGCCTCAGGAGACATATCTAGAAAAAATTTGCTATGGTTGATGTCAAAGAGGTTATTGACTATGTTCTCTTCTATGATTTTTATGGTTTCAGATCTCACATTTAGGTTTTTAGTAAATTTTTAATTTATTTTTGTGTTTTCTATAATAAAGTGGTTCTGGTTCATCTTTCCTTCTTTTGCATGTAGCTGTCCAGTTTTCCCAATACCATTTGTTGAACAGACTGTCTTTTTCCCATTGAATATTCTTTCCTTCTTTGTCAAAGATTAATTAAACAGATAATTATGGGTTTATTTCTGGGTTTTCTATTCTGTTCTGTTGACCTATGTGTCTATCTTTGTGCTAGTACCATACCATTTTGATCACTATAGCTTTGTAATATAACTTGAAATCCAGAATTGTAACACCTCCAAGTTTGCCTTTCTTTTTCAAGATTGCTTTGGCTATTCACAGTCTTTTGTGGTTCCATACAAATTTTAGAATAGTTTCTTCCAGTTCTGTGAAAAATGCTGTTGGTATTTTGACAGGGATTGCATTAAATGTATACACTGCTTTAGGTAATACGGACATTTTAACAATATTTGTTCTTCCAACCCCTGAGCATGGAACGTCTTTGCATTTCTCTGTGTCATATTCAATTTCTTTCATCAGTGATTTAACACTTTTCAGAGTAAAGGTCTTTCACTTCTTTGGTTAGGAATAAGCCTAACCAAAGAAGTGATTATTTTGGGTGCAATCATAATGGGTTTGCTTTCTTAATTTCTCTTCCTGCTGCTTCATGATTGGTGTGTAGAAATGCAACACATTTCTGTATATTAACTTTGTATCCTGAGACTTTACTAAATTTGTTTATCAGTTCTAGAAGCTTTCTGGTGGCGTCTTTCAGGTTTTCTATATAAACTATCATGTCATCTGCAAATAGTGAAAGTTTTACTTCTTCCTTACTGAATGGATGAATTTTTGTTATTGTTATTGTCTAATTGCTGTGGTTAGGACTTCTAGTACTATGTTGAATAAAAGTGGTAAGGGGCACCTTGCCGGCTCATTTGGTAGAGCATACAGCTCTTGATTTTGGGGTCATGAGTTTGAGCCCTATGTTGGCTGTAGGGATTGTTTAGATAAATATATTTTTAGAAATGATATTTATTTGTTTGTTTGTTTGTTTGTTTAGAAAGTGAACATGCATGAGAGTGAGGGAAGGGCAGAAAGAGAAAGAATCTCAAGCAGGCTCCATGCCCAGAGCAGAGCCCTACATGGGGCTCAATCTCACAACCCCAAGATCATCATCTAAGCTGATACCAAGAGTCTGATGCTTAACCAACTGAGCCACCCAGGTGCCCCATAATTTTTTTTAAGTGGTGATAGTAGACATCCTTGTCTTGTTCCTGACATTAGGGGAAAAGTTCTCAGTTTTTCCCCATTAAGGATGATGTTAGCTATGGGTTTTTCATATATGGCCTTTATTATATTCAGGTATATTCCCTCTAAACCTACCTTGTTGAGGATTTTTATCATGAATGGATGTCGTACTTTGTCAAATGCTTTTTCTGCATCTATTGAAATGATCTTATGGTTCCTATCTTTTTTCTTATTGATGTGATATATATCACATTGATTGATTTGGCAGTATTGAACCACCCTTGCAATCCTGGAATATATCCCACTTGATCATGGTGAATGTTTTTTTTTGGTTTTGTTTGTTTGTTTGTTTTACTGTATTATTGAATTTGGTTTGATAGTGTTTTGTTGAGAATTTTTGCATCTATGATCATCAAAAATATTGGCCTGTAGTTCTCTTTTTTAGTGGTGCCTTTATCTGATTTTGGTATCAAGGTAGTGCTGGCCTCATAGAATGAATTTGGAAGTTTTCCTTCCTTTTCTATGTTTCGGAATAGTTTGAGAAGAATAGGTTAAATCTTCTTTAAATATTTGGTAGAATTCACTGTGAAGCCATCTCTTCCTGGACTTTGTTGGGAATTTTTGGATTTCTGATTCAATTTCTATGCTGGTTATTGATCTGTTCAAATTTTTTATTTCTTCCTGTTTCAGTTTTCATAGTTTATATGTTTCTAGGAATTTATCCATTTTCTAGGTTGTCCAATTTTTTGGCATTTAGTTTTCATAATATTCTCTTATAATTATTTTTATTGCTATAGTGGTTGTTATTCCTCCTCTCTCCCTTGTGATTTTATTTGTTTGAGTCCTTTCCCTTTTTTTCTTGACAAGTTCGGTTAGAGTTTTATCGATTTCATTGATTTTTTTTTTCAAAGAACCAGGCCAAGGTTTCATTGACGTGTTCTTTTGATATTTAGTTTCTACATCATTTATTCTGCTCTAATCTCTATTATTCCCTTCCTTCTGCTGGTTTAAGATTTTGTTTGTTGTTCTGTTTTTAGCTCCTTTCAGTGTAAGAATGTTTATTTGAGATTCTTTTTCCTTCTTGAGGTAGGTCTATATTGCTATAAACTTCCCTCTTAAAACTGCTTCTGCTATATCCCAAAGGTTTTAGAATGTTGCATTTTCATTTTAATTTGTTTCCATGTACCTTTTTATTTCCTTCTTTAATTTCCTGGTTGGCCCACTCATTGTTTAGTAGCATGTCATTTAACCTCCATGTTTTTGTGAATTTTCCATACTTGTTCCTGTGATTGACTTCTAATTTCATAGTGTTGTGGCCAGAAACTAGGCATGATATGAGTTTGATTTTCTTGAATTTGTTGAGGCTTTTTTTGTGGCCTAATATGTTATCTATTCTCGAGAACATTCTGAGAGGATTTAAAAAGAATGTGTGTTCTGCTTTTTTAGGATGGAATGTTCTGAATATCTCTGGTAAATCCATCTAGTACAGTGTATCATTCAAAGCCATTGTTTCCTTGTTGGTTTTCTGTTTACATGATCTATTGATGTAAGTGGGGTGTTAAAGTCCCCTACTATTATTGTATTATCATAGATTAGTTGCTTATGTTTGTTATTAACTGTTTTATGTATTTGGGTGCTTTTTGTTGAGTGCATAAATATTTACACTTGTTATACCTTTTTGTTGGATTCTCCCCTTCATTATTATATGTCCCCTTCTTTGTCTCTTTTTACAGTCTTTTTTTTTAAGTATCGTTTTGTCCAATATAAGTATTAGCTATCCTGGTTTTCTTTTGACACCTATTTGCATGATAAATTTTTCTTCATCCCTTCACTTTCAATCTGGTGTTTTTAGGTCTAAAAAGAATCTCTTGCAGGCAGCATACAGACAGGTCTTGTTTTTTTATCCATTCTGTCACCCTATGCCTTTCGATTGGAGTGCATAATCAATTTACATTTAATTATTAATAGATATGTATTTATTGTCATTTTATTATTTGTTTTGTGGTTGTTATCTGCTTTTGTTGATTTTGTTGGGAGATCTCTGTGCCTCCTGGATCTGGATGTTTCCTTCCCCAGGTTAGAAAGTTTTCATCTATTATTTCTTCAAATAAATTTTCTGGCCCCTTTTCTCTCTTTTCTTCTGGGATCCCTATAATATGAGTGTTATTACATTTGATGGAGTCACTGATTTCCCTAAGTATATTCTCATTTTGCATAAATCTTCATTCTCTCTTTTGTTCAGCTTGATCACTTTCCATTACTCTGTTTTCTAGGTCATTAATTCATTTCTCTGCTTCTCCCAGTCTGCTATTCACTCTATCAATGTGCCTCTCTTTTAGTTTATTGAACCTTTTATCTCTGCTATGCTATTCCTCATCTCTGTGTTAAGGGTCTCATTCATGTCTTCCACTCTTTTTTTGAAGTCTAGTGAATATCTTTATGTTTATTACTTTAAATTCTGTACCAGGCATGTTACTTTTATCTGTTTCACTCAGATCTATGGCCATGACCTTGTCCTGTATCCTTTGTCTTCTCATTTTGTCAAAGTCTGTGTGACTGCTTCTCTGTGTTAGGAAATTCAGCTACTTCTCTTGTTCTTGAGGGTAATAGCCTTATGAAGAAAAGGTCTTGTGGTGCTCTACAATACAATGGCCCCTGTTCCTCAGGGACTGGCACTTCAGGGAGTATCTCCAGTGTGTGCTGCCAGTGCTCTGCTATTGTGCCCTGGATGCTTTATCCTTTAGGCCAATCATCTATAGAGGTTATCTTTGTCTGTTGTGTGCAGTGTTTGGTTTCCAGCCTGAATGTGGTGCATTTTGAGTAAGTATGGTCTGGTCTGCTTGTGAAATGAGACCTTTTGCCACCACCTCCAGAATCAAGGCCCCACAAAACTCCTGGGTCAGGAGATGGGGTGTCAGCAGGGGTTTGGGCCAGTCTTCTTGGGGAGGGGGACCACCAAGATGGGATTTAGGCAAGGGTGACTGGGAAGGGCAGTTCCACTGGATTGCAGGGGAATGACTTGGTGTAAGCAAGTTAGGTAGTGAGTGTCAGTGTTGGGCTGCTTACCACAGGTAGCTCTGTGTTTATGCTGAGGGGTGGTATGGGGGAAGGGTGCCTGCCAGTTCCTTTGTTCTTGGAAGAGCCTCTCTGTGAATGTTGCCTCTCTGGGACACACTCCAAAGTGAGCAGATACCTCTCCACTGTGTGCCCCAGGCACTCTTCAGCTCACTGTTTCCATGCTACATGTCCATGAGTTGTTTGCCTGCCTTCTCTCCAAGAGTAGCCCCCTCTATCCTTCTGGAGCCAAGTCTGCTGACCTTTAGAACCCCACGCTTTAAGCCCCACTGGTTGCAAAAACTCATGAAATTCAGCCCCTCTCACTTTCCAAGCCAATTGTTATGGGGTTTCATTTTCCCTGTGCACTCCCCTATGTGTTAGCCTATCTGTCGCATCTCCACAACAGCAACTCCTCCCACCACACCACAGCAGCTATGATCCATTTCTATCCCAGACTGCATCTCCACACCTCCTACCTTCTTCAATGTGGCCTCTTCTCTCCCTTATTTGTGGAGTTTTTTTCTGCCAGTCTTCAGGTTAATCCCTGGGGTATTTAGGATGATTTGATAGTTAATGTAGTTGTATTTGTGGGATGAGACGAGCCTAAGATCCTCCTACTCTGCCACCATCTTCCCATCTCATAAATTCTTTTCAGATTTATTTTAAATAACACTCCTGATAGTCTCTTTAGACAACGACTTAGCCACTGATAAAGTGTAAAATAATAAAGGTAAAATCAGTCCCTATCCAGATTATCCCCACATTCCCTACAGCTGAAGACAAGATTAAACATTTACCAAATTTGTTACTTGGCTAGTAAAGGAAAATTTTGTCATTTTATTTGAATGGAGATAAAAACCTTTCTATATTTTTTAGAAGTCTAACAGTAGTACTTGTTTAAACTTCTTGAAGTTATTTCAAAACTGTTTTTCATCCTGCTGAGGTCAAGTCACCTTCTCACATGGGATTATCTTCTATTTCATGTATAAGCTTGATGGTAAAAAAAAACAAAAAACAAAAAACAAACAAACAAACAAACAAAAAACAGTCTCTTAAAGGAAAGTGAAGCAGACAGTCTTTTTTGTTATTCTAAGTGTACTGTCATGGAAAATCCCAGTGTCACTAATATGATAGTAGATACGTTTTTGGGAAATGAAATCTATTGCTTTTTCATAGCTGAATACTTATATTCTTAGCTGAATAATCATTATGTTCTTGTTCCTAAGGTATGAAATAATGAATTTCAAGGAAATGGGAAAAGATTATTTTGATTATATCAATGTTGGAAGCTGGGATAATGGAGAATTAAAAATGGATGATGATGAAGTATGGTCCAAGAAAAACAACATCATCAGATCTGTTTGCAGTGAACCATGTGAGAAAGGCCAGATAAAGGTAAAATAAAGTCCATGTTTTTTAAATTGTTTTGTAAATTCAAAAGTATTCACTGTCATTGGCTATTTCTGTAACTTTTAGATACTTGTCTTACCTTTTACATTATAAGCTTCTAACGTCAAAAAAAAAATTTTTTTTTACTTTTCTCTCATTAATTCCTTTTGATAGTATGACCTATAGTAGTCTTAGTAATTGGACTGATTGAACCAATTGACAGTTGAGTCATGTTTATCCACACTCTTTGTACTCATGTAAGCCTTTTAAGGACATGCTCCTGGGGATAGATAGTTAGCAGTTGGAAAACACATTAATTCCTAATTAACTTAACAAATATTTGTCAAACTATTACAAATGTAATAGTTTATATCAGTGGGGAAAAAATAAGTAACACACATTTACTGCCAGAAGAATTGTAGTCTAGCTGAGGAAAAGTACCATAAGGCACAGATAAGCAACATCATATAAAATGTGATGATTTCATTAAGTTCACATAAAAGAATGGGAGAGATTACTTCTGAGTAAAATGTTAGACATTGGACCATGAAGAATGGATATGATTTCAGAGCGAGATGTGGGAAAATGATCACTCACATAGAGGGAACAGTAATAGGAAAGATACAGAAGTGGTCGATTGAAGAATGTTCTGGAATAATAGTGAATAATCTAGAGTTCATTGCTTTAAATGGTTATTATAAAAGAGAAAGTCAAAATGATAAATTGAAGCCATATTGTGGAGAGTTTTGAATGGCATACTAAGCAGATTGAACTTAATTTTTATTAACCAGGAGTCAGGATAATTTTGACAAAGATGTTGACATAAACTAGGCTATAGTAGGTAAAGATGCATAAGTAGTTATAAACATGAATAGAGAAAGAAGAGACAAGTAAGGACACTGATAGTGATAACAAGAATCCTGCATTATGGAAGAAACAGTGAGAATGGAGAGGGAACAGGGGAGGTATTTGAGAGAAACATTATATATATATAGGTATACTTAATCAATGCTGGCTACCAACTGGAGGTCAGATTGGAGAAGAAAAAGAAGTCCAAGACAACTGCAATTTCAAGTCTTAGTAACTAGAAAGTCAAGCATAGAAAAATGGAAATGGTTTAAGAAAAAAGACAATGGGTTAATTTGGCAGCCTATTGGTTTTGAGATATCTATCCAGTGATAGAAAACATTGGTCTACAACAATGAGAAATAAGGCTGATGATACAGAGTGAATTGAATAGAGCTAAAGTTGGAGCCGTTTAGAGTAGGTAAGTCACTGAACCGGAAAGTATACAGAGGAAATAAATGTGGACCAAGAACAGACACTGAAGATATACTTTGAAAGCATAAAGGAGGTAAG
Organism: Herpailurus yagouaroundi; assembly: GCF_014898765.1. Classification (NCBI taxonomy): domain Eukaryota; kingdom Metazoa; phylum Chordata; class Mammalia; order Carnivora; family Felidae; genus Herpailurus; species Herpailurus yagouaroundi. Next base: position 17,226,333 of record NW_024412411.1, on the reverse strand, counting down.
GGGAGGGTCCCTCCAGTGGTTCAGTCAATTGAGTGTCCAACTTCAGCTCAGGTCATAATCTGATGGCTCATGATTTCGAGCCCCGCATTGGGCTGTGTGCAGATGGCTTGGAGCCTGGAGCCTGCTTTAGATTCTGTAGTCTCCCTCTCTCTCTGCCCCCTCCTGCTTGTACTCTGTCTCTCTCTCTCTCTCAAAATTAAACATTAAAAAAAGCCTAAAGGAAGAAGAAAAGGTAGGGAATGAGGGACAACAGGGCCAGGGAGAGATAGAGAACCAGAAAGCAAGCTGTCATGCAAGGTGGTAGCCAGTGGAAAAGAGAGGTCAAGGAAGAGAAGCACTGAGGGAAAGACAAGAAAATTAGGGTTAGCCCTTCACCTGGGCCTTCTGGAAACAGAAGCTTGTAGATTAAAACAATAGAATGGTAACTGAGCAAGAAGAAGTATGTAATGAAAAGCAGTTAAGGGGCATGTATGATAGTTAAGGACATTGAAAAGTTACTTTTAGGCTAAGTGAGTTCTGGCCACACTTCCAGGAAATAAAAAGTCAGTGAAAGAGAGAATGAAGATATAATAAAAATAAAAGTCAGTGAAAGAGAGAATGAAGATATAATAAAAATAAAAGTCAGTGAAAGAGAGAATGAAGATATAATAAAAATAAAAGAAGTTTAGCTATTGAGGTATAATGCCCTAGGGGAAGAAAAATGATATCAAATTATTCATCAAATATTTATTGAAGTACTAGACTACCACACTTCAGGCAGTGTATATACCTGGAGCAGTCAGCCTTGGTCTTTTCAGTCAATCTCATGTTTACTCTGTTTAGAACATTTGAGGTGTTTATTCATTGGTGATTACAAATTAAATGGAAATAATTCAGTGTCAACTGTAAAACCTTCAAGGGGTAGTTCTGAAGATTTGGTAAGCATAAGACCAGAAGGAAGAAAGACAAGGTAAATAAAGATAAATAGACATTCATATTATCTGCTAAATGGCACAATAGCTTATGGAGTATCTAAATATTTCTGTATGTTTTGGTATGGTATACAACACAGGTTAATAAAACATAACCCATGTGCCAAATCCAGCCTACTGCTTGTTTTTGTAAATAAAGTTTTATTGAAGTACACCATGCTCATCTGTTTATGTGTTGTCTATGCCTGCTTTTGTGCTACAATAAATGGAATTTATCAGTTGAGTTGAAATAGAGACTGTATGGCCGACAAAGACAAAAATATTTACTTTGCAGAAAAAGTTTCCTAACCTTTAATATTCAGTGACAGGCTGCATCTTGCCCAGTCATCTTGCAATTAGATTCTGTATGTGAAATTATTTTTAGACTCACTCAGAATATTGATTGTTCATAATTTCCATTTCCTCCTGTAGAAAGATTGGCCTGGATAAATTACCACATGGACATTGTTTGTTTTGACCTTTCACAGCAATACAGTTTGAACCTGTAACTTCAAAATGCTGAATGGCTGATTTGTGAGGTTTTTTTTATATGTACTTTTCTACCCCATTCTACTGGGAATAACTTACACAATGGAAGAATTTGACTCCCTGTTATCATATTTTTAATACTAGTTATTTTTTAATGTTTAGTCTTTTGTTAATCCCAAATTTTATTTTCCTAATCACGTATTATTTTCACTGTACTAAATATACAAGTGACAATATTTTCTTAGTATGGCTTAATGTTGTCATTGAGCAATTTTATTAAAGATGTCAACATCTCATGCCATCTTTCAGATTTGTTAACTTAGCGTCCATGCAAGTACACTTGGTCTAGCAAAGGTTCAAATATGTTACATATTGTTATTCACAAAGAAAGCACAGCTACTTCCAGGATCTTCAAAAAGAATGGGAGTCACGATGTTACAGAATTGTCACTACCTTTTCATGAATGTGAAACAGAACATATATAATATGTGAAAAAAAAAGTAAAATCAATTCTAAACAGAAGAAATACCAAGTTGTCACCACTGATGTAAAAAAAAAAAGACTATAATATTGGAATTATTCTTAGAACAGGAAATGATTTTATTTTGGTAAAAAAAAATGAAATTTACAAACCAATGCAAACTAAAGCACAGGAACTGAGCATATTTCTAGAAGGAAAAAAATGCAGCTGCTTTGTTTGCCATGCCCTCCTAAGAAAGAGAATCCTTCAGTATTTCAGATGTGCTTGTTTGCATTACAAAATCTAATAATTGTCCAACAATAGTTTTAAAGTATGGTTGAAATTACCTTAAAATGACATTTTTTCTCTATATAAATATTCATATGCATATTACTAATAAAACAGTTAACATTGTTAGAGTGTCCTACAGTTTACAAATCACTGTGCTATTAATCATCAGGAAACCCTATAAAGCTAGATATTACATGTAAAGCACTGGTCTTGGTTTGAAGAAGTCAGTCAATCAGCTGTGGAACTGTTCAAAGCTACACAACTATTTACTGGCTATAAGTAAGACCAGAACCCTGGTGCCTCTTGATTCTCAAGTCCAGGACTCTTGCACTGCATCTTTCAAAATATCATGAACTCTATTGTTTTTACGTTTTTATTTTAATTGCAGTTAGTGAGCATATTAGTTTCAGGTATGCAACATAGTGATTCAACAATTCCATACCTCTCCAGGTGCACATCACCCACAAGTGCACTCCTTAATCCCTATCACCTATTTAACCCATCTTCCCACCCCCCTGAACTCTATATAGACCAATAAGGCACAACATTTATGAACATGAGTCTTGAAGTCCAACAGGCATTGTTTGATCCTTCATTTGCCCATATGTGTTATCTAAGCTCACCACACTTCAGTTTTCTCCCCTTAAAAAAAAAGAATAAAATAAAACCAACCATCTTATTACAGAGCTACTCTAATGTTTTAGTGAGATAACAGTATATGGCATGCAGAAAATAGCCATTAGTCAGTATTATTATGAAGACTACTTTAGGTAGATTAAGCAGGTCTAATTAGCAACGCTGTCTTACTTATCTGTTTATTTTAAGGAAGGGACCATTCAGACCCTTCTGTCATTCTCTACTTGTGTGGTGGCAGTGTCAAGAGTCGGCAAAAGGGATAGGAAATATATAAGAGGTGCCAGCTTACAATTGTATATGGCTACAGATATCTAGACACTGTTACTATTGAAGGTCATTAATAGAGTCAGCATGGAGGACAAGGAATATGCAGTGTAATCATTGCTGTGTCTGGTTATTGCTGGTTATTAATCACAGTTTTAATTATTTATAAGAATGTTTAATGAATGCTGTCTCTATTCCACAGAGGCTATTCATGCACCAGTGGTGGAAAAAAAATAAAAGACATCCATTTCTAAAGAATAACATCTGGGACTCCTTCAACTGTTAAATTATTTCAATTATTTTCCATTGCCTTAAAAAAATCAAACAGATGAAGAGGTATATAATAGTCTCAATGACCTTATCCACCATCATCCCAAGCAAATCAAAGCTACTAGAATAGGAAGGAATGGGCTGTGAATTATTGAACCAGATTTTCATTAGAAATAGAGACCAAGAGATGAACTCCAGAAAAAAAATTCATGTTGAGTCTCTTAATTCAATAGGAATTCCTGAGGATTTTTTTATCATATAAGTAGACTTTTGAACTTTAGCAGGTATACAATGTTTCTTGCTAACAATTATTCAACTGATGGAAGGAGCCAAGATAAATTTAGAGAGCAAAAGTTTTTAATTTGAGGGAAAACAGAAGACTCTGGGGAAAATTCAGTTATATACATACAAGTATAAATGAGTGTGTATTTATATATAAGTACACACACAGACGTTTCATTAAATATAGATATCTAAAGCTAAGTACCCAAAGACTGTATTGATTTTTTTCAATATATGAAGTTTATTGTCAAATTGGTTTCCATACAACACCCAGTGCTCATCTCAAAAGGTGCCCTCCTCAATACCCATCACCCACCCTCCCCTCCCTCCCACCCCCCATCAACCCTCAGTTTGTTCTCAGTTCAAAGACTTGTATTTAATTTAATTCTAAACCCTGTCACCAACCAATTTTATGATGTGGGACTAATTGCTTAAACTCAGCTTCAGTTTCTGTGATTATAAAATGAGAATATTAATAAACACACTACCTATTTGATAACATTTGAAATAATTTATGTTAAAGCCATTTCTGCTTTGTAAAGCAGCATATTTGAATAACAGATTGCTGGATTTTCATCTATACAAAAAAATAATCAAAACTTTAAATATTTACCTTAGGTGATCCGGAAGGGAGAAGTCAGCTGTTGTTGGACCTGTACACCCTGTAAAGAGAATGAATATGTCTTTGATGAATACACCTGCAAGGCGTGCCAGCTGGGGTCGTGGCCCACTGATGACCTTACAGGTATACGTATCACAATGTCAGCATGGATACATGCTTCAAAAATTAACTGAAAAAGGATATACACATGGAGGAGGTCACATCTCAAGTATTTCTCATCTTGGTGGTATTGTTCACATGACAAAGAATTCCCTTAGGGACAGAAGCCTTCCCAATGCATGGGCTAATCTCAAAAATCTTTATATCTCAGGGAGAGATTGGTCAATATTCCTGCTCACACCCCCAAAGTAGATCAGAATTCCTAGGTTTTCTACTGGACATTTTCAGCCCATCCTCAGAAGAGTCTCAGAAGGTCCTAGGCAGGTTCCCAGTTAACCATCTATTTGAGGTGGAGAGGGGGAGCTGTTAGCCAATAAAAGACTAAAACATATGACATATCCAAGAGACAAACAGCACAGAGTTGGGTGGAAGTTGGTCTCAAACTTTGCTACTCTTAGTAATTTTCCTTCTAAACCAGGAAGCTCCAACAAATGAGTTTTAGAATAATGTTGGAACAGGGTAAAACTTATCTCTACTTGTTTTTTTGTTTTTGTTATTGTTGCTTGTTTGCTTTCTTTGTTTGACTTTTGTGTTGTTTGGGTTTGGGTTTTTTTTTCCTCCAAAAATGTTAAGGAATATGTCATTGTGTTCTCAAGATTATAGTTCATGGCTATTCCTAATTTTTCCAATGTAAAAACAGAATATAATACCTTTCATCCTTCCTTCCAATTATGCAATAAAAATTTATTACATGCCTGTTTGCCCACCATTGAAATAAAGATATAGAAATAATGATGCAAACTCTATCTTAAAGAAGTTAATATGGGAAGCAAAAGGTAAAAATATGATTACAATATTATTAAAGGGCACAGATTTGTGGACATGGAATATGAGGAAAGGACCTATAGGAGTAGGTCTTCAAGGAAAGTAAGAGACAAACAGTCTAGGCAGAGGGCCCACTATGTGGGATGTCAGATCATCTAGTGATTCGACAATTAACACAGATTTAGTACCAAACTCCTAGAGGCTAGAAGATTATAAAATCATCACTGTTAGACTCCATCCCTCACAGGATGAGAGATTAGCCATGATAGTTATATTAGCAATTCCAAAAGCCTGGTTCTAAAAATCCTGTGATCCTGGGCCTTTTGAGACCAGCTTACATTAAGGCTTTGTTTCAGTGATTGTCAGTGATTGGTATTTATACAGAAGACTTCTTTTTTCTTAAAAAGTAAAAAAAAAATCTGATTTAATATAACATCCAAGTGCCTTCTGATAGCACTTGAGTCCTGTTTTCACCATTAGACATTGAACTTTCTGATAACTCATACATCCCGGTATCCCTAGAGCCAACTCAGTGCTAAACATAAAGCCTGCAATAAACGTAGTTGAATGAATGAGCTACAGCACACACACACACACACACACACACACACACACACACAAATTGTGTTTAATATAAAGTAAAAGAGCTAGAATAAAAATGAAAATATTAGGGAAGATACAATTTAAATTTGTAGTTATAAAAGTTCTCTTTGAAGAAATGGACATTAGTTGAGGCCTGAGTAACAAATAGAAATAGCTAGCCAAGAATGGTGAAAAGGGCATTTCTGTCTAAGGGAAAAGCACACCTAAGGTCTGCCTATGTGGAAACAAATGGGAAAATCAGAAAGGTAGCAGGAACTAGATCATGTATAACCTCATAGCACATGTTCAGGATTTGAATGTTTGATATAAAGTATAATGAGAAACCATTGCATGGAGTATAGCAGAAGAAGAAAGCCCAATATGATTGAATGTATATTTTCAAAAATATAATTCTAGTAGCTGTGCAGGAGAATGATTTGGAGGGGGATGGAAAGCAGGAGAAGGGACACAGGTTGGGTGGTTACAGCATGTTGCCATTGCAGGCAAGAGTTCTTGGTGTCTTGGACTAAACGAGATACTAAGTAAGGGAACCAAATTTTCTGCTTTGAAAACTGAAGAAATAAATGCATTCTTTGATAAAGACCAGTAGTTTGGTTTAAGACAAGATCCGTTTGACATAAAATTTGAGATTTTCAAATATGACTTAATTAATTTAACAAATGAAGTCTGAATTAATTTAACAAACTCCTTAGTTTGAGCCAGAAAATGTAGTAAGAACTAAAATTCAAAATGCAATCTAAGTTTTCAGTAAACTTAAAATCTAGTGGAAGAAAAATATGTAAATAGTAACAACACAGTATACTAACTGCTGCAGGTAGATAAGGAATGAACAAAGTATTATGGAAGAATGAAGGAGGGCATACTTAAGATGGGAGAATTCCAGAAAGCTTAATCATGAAGCATAATTTTCAGCTCACTTTTTAAAAAGTGAAGAAGATAATATTAGAGTGTGCCAGATCAAGGCTTTTAATGGCACCACCATTCTCCTAGATGGTGAGCAAAACCAAGGGAGCCATCCTAGACTCTTCTCTATGCCAGGCCACGCATATCCAGTCACTGGTCAAGCCCAGCTATTTGAGTTGCTAAATATTCTTATTCCCTCCTTTCTTCTCCCTTTGTACAACTCTTCCCTTGATTAGGTTCTCAGATTTCACACTCGACCCTTGCAGTAATTTCCCAGTTGATTTCACTTCTCCCAAATGTATGCCACATGCCTCTAAGTCTGCTTTTCATCTTGCTGCTGGATAATGTATCCAAAGTACAGATTTGTCCCATTTACTTCATTGCTCAACACTTACCAGTGTTTTCATATCTCTACAGGATATATTCCAAATTTTTCTTTTTTTTTTTTTTAATTTTTTTTTTCAACGTTTATTTATTTTCTTTGGGACAGAGAGAGACAGAGCATGAATGGGGGAGGGGCAGAGAGAGAGGGAGACACAGAATCGGAAACAGGCTCCAGGCTCTGAGCCATCAGCCAGAGCCCGACGCGGGGCTCGAACTCACGGATCGCGAGATCGTGACCTGGCTGAAGTCGGACGCTTAACCGACTGCGCCACCCAGGCGCCCCTATTCCAAGTTTTTCAACATGGCATTCAGAATTCCCTCTCTTCCCCACCCTCTTACAATCTTTCTAGTTTCAATCAGTACCACTTTACAAATCTTTATGATTTTGCCTTCTAGTATCAAGGGCTGTTTAAATACTTGTCTACATACAATGCCATTTTATTCTTCCATGCCCATACATGTGTTATCTTCTCTGCCTGGAAGGTACTTACTCCTCCTCCTTTACTTGAGTAACTCCTACTCACCCTTCCTTATTCTGTTCAGATGTCACCTCTATGAAATCTCTCTTGATGTACTTAGACTGATAAGCCCCCTATTCTGTATTTCTAAAACAAATTCTGCTTCCCTCTTTACATCAGTTTTCAAATTGGATTTTAATGGTCTTTCTCCTTATCTGCCTCTTCTACTGAATCATTAGTTTCTCAAGGACATAACTGTATCTCAATCGTATTACCATTCCCAGCATGTAACAGAATGCCTGGCACAGAGCAGGCACTCAGTCAATGTATGTCAACCTGCAGGAAAATTATGGGGAGTGTAACAAATGAAAATGAAAGCAGGTATTAGGGTCATCCTGTGAAAATAGCTATTAACTAAGGAGTTTGAACTTTTTCCTGTAAACAGTGGAGGGACAGGGTCTCCTGGGTGGCTCAGTCGGTTTAGTGTCCGACTTCAGCTCAGGTCATGATCTTGCAGTTTGTGAGTTCCAGCCCTGCATCAGGCTCTATGCTGACAGCTCAGAGCTTGGAGCCTGCTTTGGATTCTGTGTCTCCCTCTCTCTCTGCCCCTCCCCCGCTCATTCTCTCTCTCTCTCTCTCTCTCTCTCTCTCTCTCTCTCCTCTCTCTCTTTCAAAAGTTAAATACAGATTTAAAAAAATTTTTTAAAAATCAGTGGAGGGACAGTGGAGGTTTTCAAGCAGAAGAATGAAATGTTTTTCCTCTGGCTATATGCATACATGTGAGTTTGTGCGTATGTGAGGGTAGAGGAGAAGAAGGTAGGGGGAATAAATGCCAAACTTAGAAAGGTCTCCACATTGATATTATGTGAAGTTTAACCTTTAATTGAGATCTACAGAATTTTCCCAAGGAGCCTATAGCTGTTTGCAACCCTATCTCACTGACCCTGATTCAAAGTAACAGATCACTTGGGGCTGCTCCTAGCCAGAAGACTGCTCTGATGACTTCAGCTCTTCCAAAGCTGCCACAGAGAAGCTTGGGGCTAGCTTCAGGGAGTATTTTAATTCTTTCTTCTACCCACTTAGTTACCCTACTTCAGCCTATGACAGCTCAGGTCACCTTTGGGTCAGTACCCTCATGGTGATAATGGATAGCAACTAACACATACATTATGCTTTCTATATGTGTGAAAGGAGAACTGTTTGAAACATTTTACAAATGTTAATTTAGTTAATCCCAACACAATCCTGTAAAACTGTTAGTGTGGTTAAGAGATTTGAGCCTACTAACAACTGAATGATTATTTAGAAAACAAACAAACAAACAAACAAACAAACAAACTAGATGTGGCAAACAACTGACATTAATGTCTATATATTCAGGCATATATTTGTATATATGTATATATTCATGGAAAGATGTCTGAAATGAAGGTTACTCACTGTTAGGAAAACATGTATGTGAGCGCTGGGACTATGGGTTACTTCTTCATACACACACATACACACATATATGTGTATGCATATAATATTGAATTATGTTATGAGCACACATTTCCATCAATAAAGCCATTAAAATAAATTTTAAGCTATCTATATTCTTAATAGCTATCATAAATTATCAGGAACCAGGAACTAGGAATTAGGAAGACAGAGAAAGAGAATTTGGCATGAAAACCAGGAAGACTAAAATAAAATTTAGATTTAAAACTGGAGGATGAGGGCACAACATAGACAGTGCCCCTAATCCATTGAGAACAAAGTAGTTATTCTCTGTCTAGCACTCTTACCTATGTTAGCAGTGAAAAGGATAAATGGGATCCCTGCCCTCAAAGAGATTATCATCCTAAATATTGACAGAGAATAATAAGATGTTGAGTGTTAACAACAGGGAGGACCAGAATGCCATAAGATCCTGAATCAGTGGAAGCAACTTAGATGAGATGAAAATTTGCCCCAGTGGACAGAGTACATGCAAGAATTAAAGTAAAGGTGGACATTGGCCAAACTGAAATGAGGAGAAGAGTGTTTGGGACATAGAATACAGGAACTGAGGACAACCCAGAGTATGGGGTGGAGGGAATAAGACAGACAAGCGAGGCCAAGATCAACCCTTGGAGGGCTTTGCAAGTCATGGGAAATATTTTGAAGTTTATTCTAATGGAATTTAAAAACCATTATTTAATCATTTAGTCCTTTGTTCAACAAATATATACCTAGCACTTCCTCTGTCCCAGACAATGTTCTAAGGGCTGAAAATATTCCCATGACCAAAACAAAATTCCCTGCCCTTATGATGTTTACATTCTAGTGGAAAGAATAGTTTCAAACAAGGCAATTATCACCTCCAGGAATATCCAAAAACTGAATAAGAAAGGAAATGCAAACAGGGTGGGCTGTTTTATGAATATTACACAAATAGCAATGTAGAGAGTGAATATGCTTAAAAGCATGAACAGGAAGGGTAGTGATTTCAGAGTAGTGGTTTAATCTGCAGAGATAGAAGGGAGGGAGTTTGGTGGGAGTTAGGAAAGAGGTTTCAATTTTATCTGTAAACTGTGTGTGTTTGATTTGAAACAATCATGACGAAATATCACTGTTTGCCAAATCTAGATTTTTTTTATGTTTGCTCTGTAATTCCCTGCATGTTTACAATCTTTATAACTTAAGACACTTCATACTAGTTGAGCTATTTAAATACTGAGTACTGAAAGATACAATTTAAAAATACAGATTAGAATTGGGATTTTAAAAGGCGGTAAGAGAAAACCACAGCAATGAAATTTTGCAGATCACAATGTGAATCTATTTGCCTTTTGGACTATGATGATGTAGTGGGAATAAAGAGCAAGGAAGAGATCTGATTAGGAATTAAAATAAAAAAGAGAAGGTAATTGTTTCCCTGAGAGAGGACAGTAACTAAAGTATAATCTGGCTGGAGCAAGTAAGGGGGGCTGAGGGGAATAGTGGAAGGCAACAATTTGGGTTCAGTGTTCAGAGAATTCCCTAACAGCCTCTGCCAAGACAATTTCTTCATTGCACACCATTCCCCACCAGATATATGCAAAAACTGTCCTAGAAAGAATCTTTAATTTGTTTTCTCTCAAAGAATTTGGGTTAGGTTAAAAGTAGCAGATCTTTGGCTCCTTAGTCTAAAGCCCAAGCCACAGAAACCCTTTCAGGTGGGTTTGCCAACTCTGGCAAACTTCCAACAAACCCAACTGAAAGGAAAAAGCAAAAACAACATGACTTTCAAAAAGTAACTCAGTGAGAAGCTTTATGACAGGAAGTTAGAATGAATTCCTGCTTTTCACTTATAAAGAAATGTATTTTATTCATTTTAAAGGCAAAGCTGTAAAATAGAAGGAAGGCAGTGCCTATCAGCATTTTAATGTCAATAGGAACATTCTCTGGGAAGTTTCTTTGGTTCCCTCAGTTACCTAATTGCTTTGGAGGTTGAAACCTTTGTATATTCATTAAGGGAGAAAAAGAGAACAGAGTCAAACAAAAGGGAGTTGGTGGGAACCTGGGAGGGCATTGGAGGATGAGCTCCAAGGGGACAAAACACTGACAAGTTTTATAACTCCAGCATTTCAGATACTTTCTTCTTACAAATAATTACTTCATTTGTGTTCCTCAGTTTGTCCCACTTTTCTTGGGAGGTTTTTTTTTTGCCTTTTTTAAAAATTCATTTTTGAGAGAGAGAGAGAGTGGGGAAGGGACAGAGAGAGAGAGAGAGAGAGAGAGAGAATCCCAAGCAGGTTCTGTGCTGTCAGCACAGAGCCTGATGTGGGGCTCAATCCCATGAACCACGAGACCATGACCTGAGCTGAAATCAAGAGTCTAATGTTTAATCGACTTAGCTACCCAGGCACCCCTTTTCTTTGCCTTTTAATAAATAAGTACATTAAAAAAATCATAGGGAGGATTGATTTTCATTACCAAAAATTATAACTACCTTAGGCATTATCCCTTTGAATCCTATGAGGTAGATATTATTATTTTATAATTGAATTAATTAAGACCCAGGAAGATTCTGTAAACTGCTCAAACTAGTGACTAATTGACCAAACTAGTGGAAAATCAAGCCTAAGTACTGTGATTGTACCGTATTATGCCCTACCACCTTCCCTTCTCCACAATCACGTTTTGGAGTCCTTTTTTTGTTTTTTTTGTTTTTTGTTTTTTTTCCAGAAAACCATAGAAAAGAAAAAAAAATTCAGCTTTCAAGCCGGTAATATGTTAATTATGTCCAAGTCACTCTGATATTTTCATTTAAAATGTGCTGCCTATTTATTACAATTCAATCTAGATGAGGAAAGGGGTAAAAAATTATTGCCATGTATTGAATATTATTTGCTTCTGATTCTTTAGGGTAGATTTGTTATGAGTTTAGATGAGAAATATGTTTATTTTTATCACTACAATTGTAATAAATAGTTTCTGTTAATATTAAAAATGGAATAGGTTTTCATAATGGTGAACCTAATTTCTTGGCTTCTGGGTTAGAGAAAAATTTGAATAGGAATATATGTTATACAAGCTGATTATTCTATCATTCATTCAGCAAAAGTTCTTTTATCAAGTTTTTATACTGTTGTCAACTTGTGCTAAGTTCTACTGATAGAGATATAAATGGAAGGTGTCTGACTTTCCGTTTATATAGAATCACATGTCCATAACAGAAGAGGGCTGACTTAAATAATTGCATTAAGAGTATAACATATGATACATGCCATAAATGAACCATATGGCAGGTTCACTGGCGGCACAGAGGATAGTACTCATGAGCAAATAGTTCTAACAAGGTTCAAACATAGCACTGGGCACTGAACACAGTGATCGTGGAGATACAATTCCCACCCTCAAGTATCCCAGGGCCTGGGCAGACAAATATACAAATAAAGAGGCAATTTCAATTTAATATATTAAATATGCCAAGCATATAGTAGAAACTGATTTAATGTTTGTCCAATGAAAAGAATAAAAGAAAGAAGAGGAGGAGTGCCTGGGTGGCTCAGTTGGTTAAGCATCCAACTTCAGCTCTGGTCATAATCTCATGGTTCCTGAGTTTGAGCCCCACATCAGGCTCTGTGCTGACAGCACAGAACCTGCTTGGGATTCTCTCTCTCTCATCTGTCTCTGCTCCTCCCCAAATTGCACTTTCTCTCTCATTCAAAATAAATAAATAAACTTAAAAAAAAGAAGAGGAAATAAAGGAATGGATGAATAAACAAAGGAAAGGAACAAAGGACGAAGGAAAGTGTTAGGATGAGAGTATGCAGTGATTACTACAGGAACACTGAGAAGAGAAAATTAGCCAGTTCTGTAGTACCTTCTGGAAGGAAATGGAATTAATGCATGTGAAATGAGAAGTTAACCAGGTAAAATGGAGTGGAATTTTCAAGCAGAAGAAAAAGACTCTAAGTAATGTTACAACATATCATATCTGAGGAATGTGTCTGAAAATACTTTTTCCAAAATAACAAAGCTATTCAGGAAAGAGTAAAGCACTATTTCACATTTGCCCTTCTTACAAAGCTGATATTATGGGGACTATCCTTTTCTAAAGACCAAACATCATAATGGTGACCAGAGGTAAAAGAAAGAAACTACTTTGTTTAACAATGCAATTGCCAGATCTCTAAGCACCTTCTAGATTTTCCTTAAGTTTGCTACATAAACACCAATACAAACTACAGAAGGTGAATTTATGACAAATGTAGTATAAAAAAATACAGATGAGAATTTTGGCTGTGTGCATGACATGTCTGCAACAATTCATCTCTATTTTCTGTCAACAGCATAGTGGTTTAAATCAAAAGGCTTTGGAGTCAGACACATCCATGTTCAAATCTATACTCCATCAGTGATTCCTTGTGTGACTTTACGCAAATTTCCTTCTCTGAGCTTCTAAAATGAGCTTACATAAAATGGAGGCAATAGTAGTAATTAGTTCAAAGAATTATTGGAGAAATTAAATAGTATGCAAGTAGTTCAGTACCTGTTAACAGTTCAATTATACTATCAGTCTAGTATTAATAAAATTTTAAAAGATATAGTGATGAGAAAATAATACAGACATAGATTGATTGATTGAAGTTGAATGAATGTAAAATATGGAAAAGGTTCCAATCTCTGTCTATGGGGTGTCTTCCACATTTGAAAGTAAGATCCTTTAAATCAATGACTATCTAGCCCAGTGAATGGCACAGAATAGCCATTGAACTAACTGTTATAACTATTATAAGCATTTCCTTTAAGGTTACTCAGATTTTCTTCTTAGGCCTTCTGATTCTAAATGAATGGATTACAGTGGGTTAATGGTGATCTGAAAACCCCAGAAAAGTAGTCATGAGCCATAACTAAAAGGCATTTGCCATCTTTTTTTATAGCATTTTTAAAGTTTATTTGTTTATTTTGAGACACAGAGAGAGTAAGCAGGAAAGGGGAAGAGGAAGAGGGAAAGAGAGAATCTCAAGCAGGCTCTGCACTATCAGCACAGAACCTGACACAGGGCTCAGACTCATGAAATGTGAGATCATGACCTGAGCGGAAATCAAGAGTCAGACACTTAACTGACTGAGCCACCCAGCCCCCCCCCTTTTTTTATATAGCAAGTTTTTTATTTATTTTGAGAAAGAGAGTACATGCAGGGAAGGGGCAGAGAGAGGGAGAGAGCATCTTTTTTTTTTTTTTTTAATCACTCTCAGTAATCAAAAGTTTTCTGGTTTCATTGAAGGCATCATTATCCACTTCTATTTTTCTCAATCACAAGAGGAAAAAATATATTTTAATCCTCCCCAAAGGGATCTAGCATCTGTCGCCTTCAGCATTTTTACATTTATATCCAGCTATGTGTTTTAAATAAAACTAAGGATAGCGTTTTGGAGTGTCCCAGGGCTCAGTCTTTTCTATCTATATTTGCTTCATTGGTAATCTTACCCAGTCTAATGTTATTATTCTCAGTTATACACTGAAGAAATTTCTGAATTTAAATATATAGTCCCAACTTCTCATCTAGTCTCCACACTTGAATATTCAACTGCCTACCAGACATATTTATTTGAATGTCTAATAGATATCCCAAATTCTACATTTCCACAGATGCAATCCAGGTCTTTATCTTCCTCATACCCAAGGCTGCTCTGTCCCTTAGCATTCTATATTTTACCTGATGGCAAATCCATTCTTTCAGTAGCTCAAGCCAATAACTTTGGAATCATCTTCTGAGTCCTCTCATGTCCGGTAATCAATCAATGAGGAAATTCCACTGACTCTTCAATTACAGAATTCTACCACTTCTCACTACCTCCACTGTAAGATCCCTTGTCCTAGAAATCATCATTAATTACCTTTACTATTGAAATACCTCCTAAGTAGTATTCCTGATTCTACCCTTGCCCCTACCTACAGCCACTTCTTAATACCCTAAACAGAGAAACCTTTTTGAAAAGTAAGCCAGATCATGCTACTCCACTGTCTAAGAACATGCAATGGTTTCCTATCTCATTCAAAGTCAAAGTCCTTACAAATTTATGTTCTATGTAATCTGGCCCTTTGTTATATCTCTGGAGTACCTTCCCCTTCACTTCATCTCCCCTTCCCCTAACACATTAGTCCTTTTTTTCTTCTGTCAAATCACCTAAAAGGCTCTTATCCTAGGGTCATTGTTCTAGTTGTTCTCTCTGCCTGGAATATTCCACCCCCAACACCCAAAGTATTATCCTTCCTTCCTCCAAGTCCTTATCCAAATGTCTACCCTGAGCAACTTGTTTAATACTACCAGTTATCCCTCCTTACCCTTTTCTACCTCTGATTTTCTACATTCACATATAACATTTTATTCTATTATTTTGTGTATGTATTAATTTATTTTTATTGATCATATGCATATTGTCAGTATCCCCAGTTGGACTATTAAGCTAAAGAGTAGGGTTTCTTTTTTCTTGCATGCTATGTTCACTTTGGAATATGAAGCTCCTAGAACATAATAGATACTCAAGAAATATTTGCTGAATAAACCAATTATAGAATAGAAGAAAGGAAACAAATCCCCATGTGTTGAGTAACTGACACCCATTTTAATAGGAATTTTGTGTTCTGCCAGCTAATCTCCCTTATCCTCCAAAAAGGTTGGAATCATTATCTCCATTTTAGAGAAAACCGAGGTTGAAAATGTAAAATATCTGTGCTTGTAAAGCACAGTAAAGTAACAGAAATAAGGTTCAAGCCTTACTGTAAAAGCCCTTATAAAACTTTTGCTTTTTCTTTGATACGATGCTGTAGGCAATATGGAAATGAGCATGAATCACTGGATCCTTTCTGAAAGGATCTCTAAAATGTAATGAAAAATTTTGTGCAGTTGTCCTTTTCAAATAATGAGCTTGATGAAGCTGTTTTAGTTCATGCTGAAAAGAACAATGATTTTTTTTTAATGAAATTCCAGGGCTCATACATCAAAAAATTGTAAAATGCCTTCTTACTCTTCCAAATTCTTAATTTTCATTAACTGATAAATATGTTTATCCCACCAAATAAGTCAAAAAGTTGGAGTATTTATAAATGTAACACTATTTGTGCCAGGAGAAATAAAATTGCTAAAAGGCCCTCTCTCAAAGGAACTTCTCAAAATAAGTCTCAAAGAGAACATAAGCCAGTTTTCATCTTGCCAAAAACCATGCAATGAAAAATGTGCATTGCATTCTTCTTCACAATGATAAATTTGTGGCTAAAAACAATGTCATCTTGGTCAAAAACCACTCTGATATAACCAGACTGAAGAAAATCATGTGGTTTCATTGATTTCAGTTTTTGATAAACATAGCTTACCCAAAATAAATTATCACATTTCCCCCCAACAACATAAAACATTATAACACAGTGACTACCACTACATTACCTAGCCCACTTGGAAAATGCTTCATAAAGCATTGGTATATTATATGAGTAATATGAAACAGATAAATGTCTCCTATCTTGCCACCTCTTAAAAACCACATTAAGTGAAGTGAAAAATTTAGAGAGCATATGTGCTGCCTTGTACTTACAAACAATTTAAGGCAATATAATACCATTTACTTGGGGCTGTGTATATATAAACAGGCTAGAAAGATGAAATGGGCCTGGCTTTTCCCCAGAAGAACATAGGACAATCTAATAAAACACACAGGCAATTTAGCAGATGTTGAGTCACTACTATTTTATGCATATACTCTTTTTCCTCCTTTTCTCACTTCATAATTATCATGCCACTCTTCAAGTCACATGTTATTTTATATGGTCCTCATTCTAACCCCTGAGATGGAGGCAGGAAGGGATTATGATCTTCCCTCCTAAAGCTTTTACTGACTTCTCATTTGAACTCTCAGCAGTAATTGCCAGAAATATTATAATTCTCTTATGACGCTCTGTTATGAGGCTGTAGAGATATGGCTCTGCACACCTGACTTCTGCATTTCACCCATTTCTTTACATTTCTTCCTCTTCTTTCCACATCTGTTTTTCTCCTCCTGTGGTTCCTTTCACTTCAAATGCTCTCCAGCTCCAATCCTACCTTACTTGTCTTAATTAAAAATGCATGAAATAATGGTGCCTACCTAGTAGAGTGTGGGGTATTAAAGAAGATATGTATATAGTGCTCGGCACAGTGCCTAAAGAGTAGAGTCACAGAGCCCGAGTGTTTGACCAAGACACTGGTTTAAAGGAATAAATGACTGTCTTTGTGTCATCGTGGCACAGGCCAAGTGCCTTGAATGGAGTGGGTGCTCAATAATATGCACTGAACGGAGAAGTGAGTGGCATGCTGTAGTTGTGCTAGGTGGACATCTTTAATCTCCTTGATGGTAGGACAAGGCATTCATCTGGCCCCAACAATCTCTGTTCCTATATTTTCTTTTTATAGTAAACATGAGCATTTTAGTTAATAACATATATGCCGGTGACTCAATTAAGAAATACTTACAATGAAGGGCACCTGGGTGGCTCAGTCGGTTAAGCGTCCGACTTTGGCTCAGGTCGTGATCTCACGGTTTGTGGGTTCGAGCCCCGTGTCCAGCTCTGTGCTGACAGCTCAGGGCTTAAAGCCTGCTTTGGATTCTGTGTCTCTCTCCTGCTCCTCCCCCACTCATGCTCTGTCTCTCTCTCAAAAATAAATAAACATTAAAAAAAAGTGTTTGAAAAAAAAAAGAAATACTTACAATGAGCATAGGAGAAGGGAAGGAAAAATAAGATAAAAACAGAGAGGGAGGCAAACCATAAGAGACTCTTAAATACAGAGAACAAACAGGGTTGCTAGAGAAGCGTTGGATGTTGGGTGGGGGGATGGACTAAATGGACAAGAGGCATTAAAGAGGGCACTTGCTGGGATGAACACTACGTATTATATGTAAGTGATGAATCACTAAATTCTACCCCTGAAACTAATACTACACTATATTTTAACTAACTTGAATGTAAATAAAATCTTGAAGAAAAAGAAATACAATATTATGACTCTTAAAATTCAGGAATTAGTAGGCTTGGGAAGAGAAACGATGGGCAAAATCCAAGGCAGAGTATACATGTAATTTTGCAACCAGCCTTAGGGAATATAAAGTAAGCCCAGGCCTTAGAACATTTCTCACATATCTCCAAGGCAAAAATAATAATAATAATAATAATAATAATAATAATAATAATAATCAAGACCATGTGACAGGGCCTATGGGAACACAGAAGGAATACTGTGGGACCAGCAAAACTTCTGTCATAAAATCA
This sequence comes from Herpailurus yagouaroundi, assembly GCF_014898765.1. Lineage (NCBI taxonomy): Eukaryota > Metazoa > Chordata > Mammalia > Carnivora > Felidae > Herpailurus > Herpailurus yagouaroundi. The sequence continues at coordinate 17,208,042 of NW_024412411.1, read as the reverse complement.
GAAAGCCTCTGAACAATTTGATGGAAGACCAGCCTTACAGGAGGAAAATGCCTTCCAGTATGCATATTATTTGCAAAAAAAAAAAAAAATCATAAGAGTCTGACTAAAACCAGAGGAAAGGGCCTGGGAAGCCAGAAAATTAATAGAAATAAATATAAATGAATTGTAAAACACTCATTACAGCTGATAATATATATGTATAACTTTATTAATAGTCTATTGGTTTTAAAGGGATGACTTTAATGTTTTATTCTAGGAAAACACAAAAAAGTAGGGTTTTTTTAAATGTTTATTTATTTTTGAGAGAGAGAGAGTACAAACAGGGGAGGGACAGAGAGAGAGGGAGACACCGAGTCCAAAGCAGGCCCTGAACTATAAGTGCAGAACCCAATGCAGGACTGGAACTCATGAACTGTGAGATCATGACCTGAGCCAAAGTCAGACATTTAACTGATTGAGCTACCCAGGCACCCCAAACACAAAAATACTTTTAAGCATTTTGTGGACTCAGTCCTTATAAATTGCTTCACTGATGCTTTTCAGGTGATCAGTCTTTAATTTCTCATACATGAATTCCTCTACAAGAATTTCTCTAGATTAAAGCTCTCACTATAGGCAAGAGAAAGGATTGGAATTCTGTATCATTTCTGTTTCATGTGTAGAAAAATTGAGACTTAAATTGAGTAAAAGTCTCACATTCACAGGAAATAGTTGTATGTAAGTTGAAAATAAAGTGCATGTCTCCCGATTCTTCAATTGTCCCTCTTTTTTTATTTTTTAAATTTTTTCAAATTTTTATTTAAATTCTAGTTAGTTAGCATATAGTGTAATATTGGTTTCAGGAGAATTTAGTGATTCATCATTGACATACAACATCCAGAGCTCATCACAGCAAGTACCCTCCTTAATGCCCACCACCCATTTAACCCATCCACACCCATCTCCCCTCCAGCAACCCTCAGATTATTCTCTATAGCTGAGTCTGTTATGGTTTGCCTCCCTCTTTTTTCCCTTCCCCTATGTTCATCTGTTTTGTTTCTTAAATTCCACATATGAGTGAAATCATATGGTATTTGTCTTTATCTGACTTATTTCTCTTAGCATAATGTACTCTAGCTCAATCCATGTCATTGCAAATGGCAAAATTTCATTATTTTTGATGACTGTGTAATATTCCTGTGTGTGTGTGTGTGTGTGTGTGTGTGTGTGTGTGTGTGTGTATAACATACCTTCTTCATCCATTCAAGAGTCAGTGAGCATTTGGACTATTTCCATAATTAGGCTATTGTTGATAATAATGCTATAAACATCAGGGTGCATCTGCCCTGTTGAATCAGTATTTTTGTATTCTTTTGGTAAATACCTAGTCGTGTAATTGCTGGACCACAAGGTAGTTCTATTTTTAACTTTTTGAGGAACCTCCATAGCGTTTTCCACACTGCCTGCATCAGTTTGCATTCCCACCAACAGCATAAGAAAGTTCCCCTTTCTCTGGTCCTTGCCAGAATCTGTTCTTTCCTGTGTTGTTAATTTTAGCCCTTCTGAGAGGTGTGAGGCGGTATCTCATTATGGTTTTGACTTGTATTTCCCTGACAATGAGTGATGTTGAGCATCTTTCCATGTGTCTGGCCCTCTTCTGCCCATTTCTTAACTGGGTTGTTTGTTTTTTGGGTGTTGAGTTTGATAAGTTATTTATAGATTTTGAATACTAACCCATCAGATATGTTATTTGCAGATATCTTCTCCTATTCCATAGGCTGCCTTTTAGTTTGGTTGATTGTTTCCTTCACTGTGCAGAAGCTTTTTATCTTCATGAATTTTCAGTAGTTCAGTTTTGCTTTTGTTTCCCTTGCCTCTAGAGATGTGGTCTAGTGAGAAGTTGCTTCAGCCAAGGTCAAAGAGGTTGCTGCCTGTGTTCTCCTCTAGGACTTTGATAGTTTTCTGTATCACATTTTGGTCTTTCATCCATTTTGAGTTTATTTTTGTGTATGGTGTTAAGAAAGTGGTCCAGTTTCAGTCTTCTGTGTCCCTTTTCTTCTTTAATGTAATCACACATTCATTCAACCTGTTTAACTCCCTATTGTGTGCCAAGCACAGTACAAAAGCAAAGGTGCAGCATCCTGCTCTCAAATTTCTCACAGTCTACCAGGTAAAATAGACACGCAAACTCACTATGAGCATGATAGTTGTGCTACTATGTGCAAAAAAAAAAAAAAATGTGGAAGTGCTGTGATAGACACAGGCCCAAGAGGTTGTCCACCTGAGAGGAATCTGCCCTTTGGGGTCAGGAAATCAGAAAAGCCATCCTCAGAGGATCTGTCAAATGAAAGAGTCAGGAGGAGTTAGCTAGTAAAAAGGGAGAGGGGAAAGATAAAAATGGAGCGAAGTATTCTAATCAGCACATTTTACTATTTAAATTCATACACTGTGTTTTTCCTCTCTTGTTCATCTGCAGTATGACCGGAAGTCATATTTTTCAAAGCTGTTCCCTACAAATGTGCATCTATGATAATCCTTCCCCTTAGTACTCTGCAGTATCATTAAATCATCCTTTATGCTTTAATTATGAAATAAATCTTTGCATACAATTTCAAACTCCCCTATTAAATATAACCAATATAAAAGAACAAAAATAAAAACTAAATAAAAGCTATAGCCCTGAGTTGTCAGCTCTCTGAGGGGATTTTATTAAGGGAATCTAAAACAAAAATATTCAATAAACCATGAAAGGCATGATATAGGCTGGATCCAATAATAAATGGATAGCTGTGAGTCCCCAATGTGGCAATGTTAGAAATATCTCACAATCAATCCTTGGGGATTTGGTGGCCATTCAAAAAAATTTCTACACTAGAAAGCTTTAGGGACGCAAAAGCAACAACTTAAAAATCAGTGTCTCTGGTCCAGCAGTGTAGGACATGTGTGCCAGGATGAGAACATTGCCGATGAGTTTGAACCCATGATATTTCTCAGAAGAAGGCAGGGACTTTTGTGAGGATAACAAATATCAAATATGTATGCCACCACCAGCCCCTCCTTGCTCATGGGCTGACACTGTTGATCATGATTCTCCTTCCTACTAAGTAGCCTTAAGACCCCTTTCAAAGAGGCATTTGATCAGTTTCCCTCTCCTAATATAGCATCCATTAATCAATTAGAAATCCCACAGGATTTTTATCCCCAAAAAGTTAGTTTATTAAACTTTATATGATTCTATTATAAAATAGAATTAATAATGCCTACCTTATTGATTATTATGAAGATTACTAAAATATCTAAGAGAACACCTGACATATAGTAGGCACTCAATAAAAGCCAATTTCCTCCTTTTTGTAATGCTGGCATAAACAGGAATGGGGTGGCTTCCTATTGAGGCAGTTTCAGATATAACTTACCTAATATTTTGGATACAGACTAAATTTTTATTTCAGGGAGTAATCATAGTATGCTTTGTTTCATGATTATAATAGTAAAAATCAATCAACTCTAGAGTAAGCCTTCCTCACTGAGAACTTTTCTGGCCTAAAGTAAAACATGTTACAATTAACAGCCTTCTTGAGAAGAGTGAATCTGAACTTTATAGTTAGATGGCACTTATTAATGAATGACTTCTGTATACTGCCTTTCTCTTTCCTCCACCCATGATTCTCAGATCCAGTGAGTTACTCATAGTTGGATTAATTCATCAATCATAAAGCATTTATCATTGCCAAGTTAGTACCAGGAATATTTCCAATGTGAAACAAGTCACCTCTAGGCAGAAGTAAGCTCTTGACATACTTAGTTTCACTCTCTCTGGTTACCAGAATCTTTACTCTAAAATTCAGGTGTAATGCACTGAATTTAGACTTCTATCTATAATGGAAACCAAGAGTCTGTAACTTGGGACTTTTTAAAGGCAACAACAAAGGTTTGCGAAAATGACTTGATCCATACACCAGGATGAAAATTATAAACTTTCATTACATGGTAAATATATTAATTTCTGAATTGCTATGTTAACCATATGAATAAGGCACTGTACCAGGGATCCATTTGTGAGCAAACAAGACAAATTCCCTAACCTCAGAGTGTTATATCAAAGGAGGATAAACCTTAACAATATAATCTTTCTCTCTCTCTCTCTCTCTCTCTCTCTCTCTCTCATACACATACACACAAGATAGATGACATTATAGTAAGTGCTACAAAGAAAAATGAAGTACCTAAATATAACGTACACACACATGCGTACCACTTCTAATTTTTCTAAACCATGGAAGTGATAAATAAATAAATCTATATCTATATCTATATCTATATCTATATCTATATCTATACCTATCTAATCTATATCTCAAAAGATCAGGAATATGAACAATGCAGAAAGAATTCTGTCTACATTCTTCTGGTATCTCAGATCATCAGATCAACATCCTAGAAATCAAAATCTAGGCAAGTAAAGAAAGGAGTAAAGACAGACAAATGGTCTATGGATGGAACAGACTGAAATAAGCATGATACTCGTCACCAGTCAACACCTTGTACTCTGGGTAGATCTATAGCTCGTGTATCAAAGGATAGTCCTACAACAGCCCCATATCAGTTTTGTATACCTGAAATGGCCTGACCAGAAGCTGAGCACACATCCATTTGATTCTCAGAGATTCTCAGTAACTTCCTTTCCTCCAAAAATATGGAGCTTGTTGGGGCACCTGGGTGGCTCAGGCAGTTAAGTGTCTGACTTCGGCTCAGGTCATGATCTCATGGTCTGTGAGTCTGAGCCCTGTGTTGGGCTCTGTGTTGGCAGCTCAGAGCCTGGAGCCTCTTTCAGAATCTGTGTCTCCCTCTCTCTCTGACCCTCCCCCATTCATGCTCTGTCTCTCTCTGTCTCAAAAATAAATAATTATTTTTTTTAATTTAAAAAAATAATTTAAAAATAAAAATAAAAAATATATGGAGCTTGTTAAGGAGTTCCTCCCTAGCTTACTTATAGAATATCAGCAATCCATCCCAGGTTCTTTGACTATTCATTCCTTCTGCATAAACAGACACCTGGAATGGGATTTGAAAATGTAATAGTCTAGGAATTATTAACTACAGGAATATTAATCCTATAGGACTAATGCCCCCCAAAATAAGCATGTGTACTAGTTATTGCTAAGCAGTCATATTGTTTTTAAGTGTTCAGGAAATCAGTGGAGTATCCATTCTCCCACTAGAGGTATGGAAAGCACATTCCTGGAATCACAAGACGAAATGTGGATAATACAGTTTTGGCAGTCCACTCTACCTTTAAAAAGAAAGCCTCTTGTATTTTCAATATATATCACTTCAAGCTATGCAAGGATAGATTATACTAGAGAACCACAGAATAAGAATCAAGCATGAAAGAGGAGGACAGTGAGAAGTAGATAGCTACTTAAATAGATGTTATCAGAAAATAGGTTTGGGTTTTCTAGTGTATTTATCATCTGCATTTCTAGAAAGGACTGCAATGTTGTGCATCCTCTATGAAACTCTAATATGCTTGCCAGGAGGGAACTTCATTGACATGATCAAGATTCTTTAATCTAAAACATAACATATGCTAAATTGATTAAATTTATAGTAAAACAGATAGATAGATAGATAGATAGATAGATAAATACATTCTTAGTTAACCTTTCTATATCCTGCTAGTATGTAGTAACTGACCAGTACACTAAGACTACTTCCAGTAACTTACCATTATACAAAAAAGGAAAGAGGGACTTAAAAAAAATCAATGGAAAAAATGCCCAGTAATTCTAAGAAGGAAATAAAGAAAGACTTAGGAAAAATAACAGGGCATTCAGATGTTTGTAAACCAATGCACACAGAAGAGGTAGTAATCAATGAGAATTTTAATTTATCTCATAATAGAATTAGCATTATTCTGAGATTTGGAAGAATATGTTCCATGATAGGAATATAGCAATGGAAGGATACAACCTTGTTCAAATAAATACTGTAGATCTAACAGTAGTAAAAGGGGAAAGATATAAGAGAAAGATATATCCCCAGAAGAGGTATCTGCAAACATGAAGCTCAAAGCTTTGTGTGATCCCCCTGTAAAGGCTTTTTAAAAAAGAAAACTTGAGGGGCGCCTGGGTGGCGCAGTCAGTTAAGCGTCCGACTTCAGCCAGGTCACGATCTCGCGGTCCATGAGTTCGAGCCCCGCGTCGGACTCTGGGCTGATGGCTCAGAGCCTGGAGCTTGTTTCCAGTTCTGTGTCTCCCTCTCTCTCTGCCCCTCCCCCGTTCATGCTCTGTCTCTCTCTGTCCCAAAAATAAATAAATGTTGGAAAAAAAAAAAAAGAAAACTTGAATCATATTGTTAGAGAAGGGTGTGATGGGCCATCCAATTGACCACTTTCCTTTAACTTCTGATACACTTCTTTCCTTTCAGCTGGTCTACCTTATGTCTTCCTGACATATGTTCTTCGTATGCCACTCCTTAATATTGGTGTTATGCCAGACTTCTAGGCTTTGCTCTCATCAATATCTGTGTGTTTCCTCATTAATTGCCTTTATTTCCATGTCTCTTATTTCCACCTGTAAACAGATGATTCCTAAAGCTATAACTTCCACCCTGATATCTCTTATATACCTCTGCTTCTACCTTCTCAGTAACTCATAGACATTTCAAACACAACATGTCCAAATTGGAACTAGATATCATCCTCATAAAATGTGACTATTTTCTTCCCGCAGCCCTCATCTTAGTTAATAGCATTTCTGTCAACTTGGTTAAAAGCTTCTCTCCTGACTCTTCTGTCTGCCTCATAATCTTTTTCAATGCTAGGTCTAAAATGTCTTTACCAGCCCAGTGTTTCCTTGAGTACAATGACTTAGTTTTTGCCCTATATCCCATGACTGTCCTCTTGTGATATCCTTCTAACCAGTTTATTCACCTCCAACCTCCACCTGTCATCCTGACCTATGGTTTTTCTAATCTATCTTCCTCCACCCCTAATCCTGGCCCTGAGACAATATAGTTTATGGAAAGTCGTAGGTAGGGTTAGGGTGATCACATCTTAGAATTATCATGTAATACATTCACACACTGGATGAGAAATCACACACTGCATTAATAGTCTATGGTTGGGCTGCCAACCAAGGACCAACGATCAGTTGTATAATCATTGAGCTTGCTTATTCAAAATAAAATTATTTTGTCTTATCCCAAATGTACTGACTAAAAATCCCCTAAGTTAGGCCCTTGAGTTGTATTTTTGTAGACTCTGCAAGTGATTGTGATGCACATCCGTTTTTGGAAACTCTAAGAACTTATCCAATTATAAGATTCAGTGATTATAACACTCTAATCAGAATCCAATTTTCTATTCTGAGAGAATAGTTACAAAAGTATTTTGTGCAATGGCAGCATCATTAAACTAAACATAAAGTCTTCTGAGTGGTTCACATTAAATGAAAAAAAACATGCATTTGAATGTATAAATTCTTGTAAATTTGTGAAAATATTCACACCACATTAGAGGCATGCCTTATGTACATTTCTTCCTATGTATGTATCTGATGGGGTTTTCTTTAGTTTCAGACATGATGTTAATGGGTTACAAAGGAAGAGTTCAATAATATGTTTGATGTAAAAATAGTGGTGAATGTTGTCACGGGAGAACATTTAGAATTACGGTGCTAATTATATCTATACAAAAGCAATTAATATTTAGCAGAGCAGCAGAAAAAAGTAATAAATATTTATACATTTTTTTTCAGTTCATTATCTTTAGCTAATGAAAGGATTCCCACTTCACGTACCACATAACATGCTTCCTATACCAGTAAGTTACTGTGGACATTAATAGCTCATGACCTAGGAGGAGAAACAGGACCCTTTAGAATTAACTATAGTAGATAATAAATTTCATTGTAATATATGTGTTCTAAACAAACAATTATGGAAAAATAAGGGGAGGAGTGATTAATACCTATTTTTCTGTTGTAAAATAGTCTCTGCAAGGAACAAATCTATATAAGTATGGAACTAAACACCATTGTATACTAAAGCCTCAAATATTGAATCCCAACATATAATCAGTATATGTAAACATAGATGCCTAAAAATAAGGATTTAGGTATGTTCATTAGCAATGAGATATGTGTTTATTTATAATTAATGACATTATGCAAAATAATTATATTTAGTCTAGGCCATCTACATTTTTTTTTTTAATTTTTTTTTCAACGTTTATTTATTTTTGGGATAGAGAGAGACAGAGCATGAACGGGGGAGGTGCAGAGAGAGAGGGAGACACAGAATGGGAAACAGGCTCCAGGCTCTGAGCCATCAGCCCAGAGCCTGACGCGGGGCTCGAACTCACGGACCGCGAGATCGTGACCTGGCTGAAGTCGGACGCTTAACCGACTGCGCCACCCAGGCGCCCTGGCCATCTACATTTTTTAAGTTAAAAGCACTTCATTTCAATATTAAATAATCAAGTTTTTAAAATAAGAATGCATTTTTCCATAGAAACAATTTTATAAATTGTGCTGAAAATTCTATGCTAACTCACAAATTCTATTAAACCTATAATGAATTGGGATGCCTGGGTGGCTCAGTCCGTTAAGCCTCCGACTTTGGCTCAGGTCATGATCTCACTGTCCGTGAGCTTGAGCCCTGCATTGGACTCTGTGCTGTCAGCTCAGAGCCTGGAGCCTGCTTCGGATTCTGTGCCTCCCTCTCTCTCTGTCCCTCCCCTGCTCAAGCGCTTGCTCTCTCTCTCTCTCTCTCTCTCTCTCAAAAAATAAAGATTTAAAAAATTAAAAATAAATAAACCCCATAATGAATTTAACAATAATATTAATGGTACTGTTTGAAATCTGAGATCTTGAAGAAAGAGACAGGCAAGGCAGATATAAGGGACAGAGAATGTTTCCTTTTTACAAGAGCTGCTTTTAGGCGTATTTTGAAAGAACCAAATGCTTCTTTACTACCAGTGCTTATTGTCATCTCTCGTACCTCCTAGTAACCATTAGTATTCAAAAACACTTACTACAACACCCTTGATCATGGGTAATGGGAATTTAATAGAAAAATCTTACACCTATATCAATTAGGATTTGGGTTGGCTACATATATCAGGGGGAAAAAGTAGCTTAAACAAGATAAATGTGATATACATAGTCTAGATCTAGTCAGGGGTTCCATAGTTAACAGGGATTCAGGCTCCCTCTATTTTTTCTCTTCCAAAACTCAGAACACATTTTCTGTCCTTAGTTACCTTATATTCCAAGGTAACTGCTGGAGCTCTAGCCACCATGTTTATATTCCAGGCAGGAGAAGGAGAAAGCCAGAAAGGGCAAAAAGGGTACTCTCCAAGATGAGTCACGTTCCTTTAAGGAGTTCCCGGCTTACATCTCTCTGGGTAAAACACCATCACATAGCACATCTGACTACAAAGGTTGCTAGAAAATGTAGTGTTTTAGCTGCACCCTTTACTACCCCCAACTGAAATTGGAGATATGTTGCTGAGAATAAAGGGGAGAATGGATATTTGTTGGCAAGTAGTAAAATATTCCTCAAATATCCAGTGCTCCAGATTGTTTAATTCCATTCCTACTCACTCAAGATAGTTTCTTTATTTTTATGTTTCTATTAAATGTAACACATGCTACTTCATACACACACACACACACACACACACAGAAATGTGGCTAAAGCAGTGGTTCTCATCTTTGGCTGCACATTTAGAAGCACTTAAAGTGTCTTTTAAAATTCCTGATACTCAGACCAATTAAATTAGAAACTTAACACTGAGACCCAGGCCACAGTATTTTTAAAAAATGTCTCCAGGTGATTCCAGTGTGTAGCCCAGTTTGAGGACCACAGTCCTAAATAAAGAAATGTGAAAAGAAGGTGCATAACCTAAATGATGCCAAGTTTTGTCACTTTTTTCTGATGTGTAATGAAGTGATATAAAAACCTGCAAGCCATGAGTCGAAAATAATTTTAGGAGTATTGGCACTTCCCACAGAAGCCAATTTTTTGTCTCTGGGGTCATTTTTCCTCTCCTGCCTCCCTCTTTTCTTTTAAAGTGTCTTCTCTTGATAACACTGGAACCATAGAGTTCTCTGAAAATCCTAACTGTTCTATACAGTGGATTCAAGGACGGCATGGATGGATCCAATGATCACCATCCTTGATGTCTTGACCTCTCACATAGCTCCACATCCATTTAAACTCTCTATATTGCCTCAAATAATTTTCAAATCTGTCCACACTTTTATCTCATTCCAAATCCACACAGCAACCAAAGGAATATTTAAAACAGGTCTGACCATGCCATTCCTCTCCTGTACATAGATCCCTCCCATGACTTCCTATTACTCTAGGACTCTCTGCACTGCAAGATCCCTTGCTGCCTACCTCCCAGCCTTATCTAGGCCACCCATTACACTTGGTAGGTGGCCTCTTTTTGTGCCTCCAATGCCCCCTAGCTCTTTCCTTACAATTAATCTCTGTGTGCCAAACCTACTGAATCCCCAAACTCAGCCAAACCAACACTTCCATTTGCTAATTCCTGTTGAAGGAGGCTTTTATTGCTTACACAGTGTCAGGAACCATACTGTGCTTCTTAATGGCCTTTATCACAGTTGTAAGTAATTATTTAGAAGCACTCCCTCCCCAATTATTTTTTATGAGAGCAAAGAACATGTTCTTCACCATTTTGTTTTCAGAACCGAGAACAGCTCCTATCCCAGAGTCTGTGTTTAATACTATAAAGATAAATATTTTATGAATGAATATATGAAGAAATGAGTACTATAGGAGACTGAGATTAGAAGGGCAGATTGTAGTCAAAGTGAAAGGGTCATTGGCAGCTGCTTGTAACTTAGGCACAAGTGACCCAAGTAAATGTTTCTTCCTTTTTTTTTTTTTCCAATATGTGTCTGTGTCTCTGCAGGTTGTGATCTGATCCCAGTACAGTATCTTCGCTGGGGTGACCCTGAACCCATTGCCGCTGTTGTGTTTGCCTGCCTCGGCCTGCTGGCCACCCTATTTGTTACTGCAGTCTTCATCATTTACCGTGATACTCCAGTAGTCAAGTCCTCCAGCAGGGAACTCTGCTACATTATCCTTGCTGGCATCTGCCTGGGTTACTTATGTACCTTCTGCCTCATTGCAAAGCCCAAACAGATTTATTGCTACCTTCAGAGAATTGGTATTGGTCTTTCTCCAGCCATGAGCTACTCAGCCCTCGTAACCAAGACCAATCGTATTGCAAGGATCCTGGCTGGCAGCAAGAAGAAGATCTGTACCAAAAAGCCCAGGTTCATGAGTGCCTGTGCCCAGCTAGTGATTGCTTTCATCCTCATATGCATTCAGTTGGGCATCATCGTTGCCCTCTTTATAATGGAGCCTCCTGATATAATGCATGACTACCCAAGCATTCGTGAAGTCTACCTGATTTGTAATACCACCAACCTAGGAGTTGTCACTCCTCTTGGATACAATGGTTTGCTGATTTTGAGCTGTACCTTCTATGCTTTCAAGACCAGAAACGTTCCAGCTAACTTCAATGAGGCCAAGTACATCGCCTTCACCATGTACACCACCTGCATCATATGGCTGGCCTTTGTGCCAATCTACTTTGGCAGCAACTACAAAATCATCACCATGTGTTTTTCAGTCAGCCTCAGTGCCACAGTGGCGCTGGGCTGCATGTTTGTGCCAAAAGTGTACATCATCCTGGCCAAACCGGAGAGAAACGTGCGCAGCGCCTTCACCACATCTACTGTGGTGCGCATGCATGTGGGGGATGGCAAGTCATCCTCAGCAGCCAGCAGGTCCAGCAGCCTAGTCAACCTGTGGAAGAGGAGGGGCTCCTCTGGGGAAACCCTAAGGTAAAGGTTGTGGGGGGGAGGTGTGGGGCACTGGTCCCTGTAGCTGAAGCAGTGACATTTGCTTCCCAGGTCTTTTAAGTTTAAAATATCTGAGTGAATGAAAACTGTGGGAGGCAGGGTGCTGGGAAAGGGGCCTTGGCCTTCTCATTGAATGGTTTTCATGGGGTTAATTGGATGTAGAGCCAGTTACTTATGCCAAAGCCAGAAACAGAGAAGTTGAGATAAAGAACAAAAGCAGAGTTTTGGCAAAAGAGAAGTGAGGTCCAAAGGGACAGGGAGAGCACGGTTAAGTCATTAAGCCAAGGAAAGGACCTCCAGGTCCGGAGGGTACAGAGGAACATAGTGGACCAAATTCTAGTTCCCAGAACACAGTAGAGAATTTATTGTTAACAAAGATCAATGCTGAGCACAGAGTGCCAAGAACCTCACACACCTGACTGCGTTATGTGCCTGAACCTTTTCCAAGCTCAGCAGAGTCCTTGACTGTTCATCCCATAGAGGCATGTGAATGTAGAATTTATATTTTAGTTCTTAATGGGCAACTTGAACTCTTAAGGAAATGTCTAAGAATCTGAAAGGGTCAAAACAAAGGGACTTTGCATATAATCTTCCTAAACAACTAGCCAGTTTCCCATTGTGGCCCACAGTCCCACCCCATCCTTCATGCTCAGTATCCCAGGTAGTAGTTATTGGTCACCTCTTATCTGCAAATAAGCCAACAGCCAATGATTTACCCCTATGTGAGGCACTTCTCTAAGTGATAAATGACACCTATAGCACTTCAAAAGGCAATGAGATCATCTTTTTTTTTTTTTAGCCAATTAAGATCTGTATCTTTAATAAACATCTGGAGAACACTGGCAGCATAGATTACTATATTCCATGTTGTCCCAGAGAAGTGTGGTTCCTTAAAGTCTGTTTAAGTATGACAGACTCTTAAGAACTGAAAGTGTAACCTATCATCCCATAGAGCTGCTCAGATCACTTGCTCCTTCCCTGCTTCTCTGAGGAAGGGGAGATGGTGGCCTCTGTGCACAGCTGATATGAAATTAGTTCAACTAATAACTTCCCAGTATGAGGGCAAAGAGATCAGTGGCTTGGGAACAAATTTGGAGGTATTAAAAAGGCTACATAGGGTGTTACTGGGATAAGGACTTCCTCCATTTAAGAAGGGCATATCAGTCAGAAGAGCTAGTCAGAACATTATCTGCTCACTCTACAGAGATTTGATAATTTTCCTAAAATCTAGATAAATAAGTGGAAGACAAACCACTTACAAGTGGAAGATAAATAGCTAAATATTGTTGCTTGAACAGTTCTCTTATACTATCATTTAGCCTGCATGGAAAGTCCCACCTTTCCATCAGGCCTAATTCTTCAAAGCCTGAATAATGGTGATGATAAAGATACCATGTCTTCTGAGGATTGAAAAGCACTCAGAATACTTAATCACGTAGCTTAATTCATTTGCATTATTAACTTCTATCCTTGCCTCTTTTATTTTTTTTTTCCTAATTCTTGTATGCCTCTCATTGCTTTCCATGTACATTGTTCAAGGTATTTAACTAAATTGTAAATCTTGGGGAAAACAACAGTGTCTTCTCCTACTTCAATAAATTGTGACAATATCATGGTCTGTCCACAGAAGGCCCTTCATATATTTAACTTGCCAGAATATTTTCCATCTGCTTTCTTAACTCCTCCCTCCCTAAAATATTCTTTTTCTGAAACTTCTGCAAGATCAGCCTTTTATTTTGTCTAAGAAAATGTATTATATATATATTTTTTTAATTTTGTAACATTTATTTATTTTTGAGAGAGAGAGAGAGACAGTGTGTGAATGGAGGAGGGACAGTGAGAGAAGGAGACACAGAATCTGAAGCAGGCTCCAGGCGCTAAGTTGTCAGCACAGAGCCCGATGCGGGGTTTGAACTCACGAACCGTGAGATCATGATGTGAGCTGAAGTCGGACACTTAATCACCTGAGCCACCCTGGCGCCCCGAGAAAATGTATTTTTCAAACTTCAATTTTACCAGCCTTTGTTTAAACTCTTTCTTCAAGTAATATGTACATTGTTCAAGGTACCTTCCAAGGCACCTTCCAAGGTATCCTGTACCTTCCAAGGCATCCTGATAGGTATAAAAAAAAAGGTTGCCAGAGGGATAGAATTGTGAGCTTGTGCCTAAGCACCCCAAAAAACTCACTAGGGCAGGCTACTTAGGCAGTGTGGAGCAGTGGTGAAGAACATGGTTTTGTAGCCAGTTTCTCCTGAGTCTGAATACTGGCACTGCCATTTCTTCTGTCTGAGGCTTAGTTTCTTCATCTGCCACGTTAAGATCATATCATCTACCTCAGAGGATTGTAAAAGAGTGAAAGAAATAATATATGTGTAAAGGCCAGGTACACAGTAGATATTTCAATGAACATATCAGAGTACAGAGCTAGGCAGCTCTGGGATTGAACATTGGCAGCATCGCCTACCAGCTGTGGGACCATAGGCAAATCAGTTAACCTCTCTATGCCTTAATTTCCTCCTCTGATGAATGAAGATAATGAAATACAGACTTTACACAGTGTTTGTGAGATTAAACGAGTAAATACATGTAAAGTGTATACCATGCAGGAAGCACTTCTTAAGTGTTTGTTTGCTATTATTTTTAACTACGTTAACAATTGTCAGTCTTCTTCCACACCTGAAAACTTCTGTGTCAGGTATGCAAACAAGATGATCCTAATAACGAAGAGAGCATCATAAAAGGCAGTATAGATCTATAGACACATTAATTACACAGCCTGAGCTTCCAGAGTATCTCCATTTTTACATGGTCTAGTTCCTTGCCAGATTGTAGAGGATATCGTTCATCCTAATTTAAGCAGAATAAGCTCCTTGGGAGTGAGAGCCTTCTCTATCTTGTCATTGCTGTGCCTCCAGTGCCTGGAAGTCCCAAGAAGGGTGCTTGACACATAGAAGACACTAAATAATCTTTGGTATATTTATTGAGCAAATAAATTTGGCAAGGTAGTAATGCATACCCTGTACTACTATCCCCTGGTGGTTCTACCACCTTTTATAACATTAAGCCTACTGTGATCTGTATTATAAATATCTCCTGCACTCCTATGGTCCTCAGTTTCTGCTCAAGAATCAGGTCATTAATCCCATCCACTGATCTGATGCATTGCTATAATTCTAACATAGCTCTAGTAACATTAAGTTACATTTTCAACTGTTTTCTTTATACTTCAGTAAATAAGGGGCAACATAAATAACAAAATTCACTAATAGTGCCAATAGAAAACAGAAACTCTCTAGATTTGTGGCAGTACTTTAACTTGTGTTCGTTACATGGCTATGTAGTCCTTGATGATTGGATTTTGCATTCAGCATTATTTGAGTATGAAAACATCAAAGAGAATAAGGAGGGACCTTTGGCAATTGTTGGGTTTTCTGCACGCAGTCTTGTCAAATGCTGGTCTGTATGATTATAGCTGAGACAGGCTATAGTCTGATTATATAGTGACTTCTTTTTTGCCCTTAACCAGCACACTCAGACTGGAACCTGCTTTCAATAGAAGAAAGGCCAGAAAAAACTATAATACCCTTGCATCACACAATCCCCTGTCCCCTTCTTTTAAGCTATAACCCTAAAAAATAAATTAGATCCAAACTAAAACTATTTTCCTCTGTGTTTCCCATGAGCTCTCATATGAAGTATTTCATCTCTGTTATCCAACACCAAGATGTTTAGAATCTTAATATAGTATTTATCACATTGCAAGACATAACTGGCTATGTATGCATTTATCTTCCCTTTTATTTTATAAAGGCCAGTATGTATAACATTATCTACCTCTATGGCTTAAATAATGGGGAAACAAGTGAACTCAGAGCTTCTAGTATTTTCACATTTTATTCTAAATTACTTTCATTAGTTGGGCTTCTCAGACTTGAATTCTGTAATATGCCAATAAACCTATCTATTGGGATCTATGGTGGGCTTAAGTAGTTAACTTAACTCTCTGACTGTAGGTCTCTGGGGAAAAGCAGCTGCTATGCAGGACCCAGCCTGGTTCTGCTTTCTTACATCTGTTACATGGAGAAGTGGGCTCCTAGAAACCCAGAGTGGGTCTGGGCCCTGTTTGAAAAGGCCTATGCATATCCCTTCCATATCTGATGGCAGAAAACTAGGGCTCCATTTTGAAGATGGCACTAATTTCATACTCTAGAGTGAAAATAATACCTCCCGAGATTATAGTGACTGTGTTTCCAAAAGTTAGGACACACTGTTGGAGCAGTAGATGCAGGACAGTAGATGCAAATACGGAAAGCTAGTTTATAGTTCTGGCTTTGGAGCCACACCTGGAATGAAATCTAGCTGTGTGAATTTGAACAAGGTATGCCAGTTTGTCTCCTTAACTGTAAAATGGTAGATAACGATCCCTGTTGTGAGAGTAAATGAAGTGATGAGTGTTAAATGCTTAGCTATTAGTGCGTTAAAAGCATTCAATAAGTGGTAAACTTTTTAGAAATGTGTTCAGCTGCAAGTAAGAGAAAGCCTGATTTTGAGAGACTTATAGGATTTGTATGGGTTTTGCTTTCCTCACGTTACAAGAATACGTAGACAGACAGCTCCTGGTGTTCCTCCAATGCTCTCAGTGGTGCCAGAGCCGACGTCTCTGCTGTTCCCCAGGCCTTTTACTAATGGTTCCACAACAGTTCCATGCATTGCATCCTTTTATTAGGGAAAACAACAGTCTTCTCAGAATCTCATAACAACTGCCTTTATGTCTCATTGGCCAAACTGTCTCATGTAGCTACCCCTGGCTGCAAGAGAGTAGAAAAAAGCTTGCATTGAGCTTTTACACCTTCTATAATGGAAATGGAGAGGGAGGAGGGAAATGGAGAAAGAGAAGCAAGTCAAGTGCTTGTGGGATAAGCCCATGAATAGTGTCTGCCATGGAAAGTGGTAGTACCTAGCAGTAGTAGTGGCAGTAGTAATGGTAGTAGAATTATCTAGTGGTCACAAAATATTGAAAGTAGAAGCAATAATCTTTCCCATTTTTCAAATGTGGAACTGGGGGTCCAGCATGGTTAGAATACTTGCCCACAGTCTTGTAACTAATTAGTTATACAGCCATTCTTAACTCAAGCCTTAGCTTGTTGGCATTAGAAGTCAGCATTCCCCAGAATGTATTCTTCAGAAAGCTAGTCTCACAAATTGTTCCACGAAAAACAAAAATTATTTGGTCAAACAAGTTTGAAAAAACTCTGACTATTCTTTTAGAACCTTGTGACTTAGGGATAAACACTGAGAAGTTCTGCAGCATAGGAACCATTCATTTGTTAATTCTTTTCCATCACTTCCCAAGCTGGTTGAACACAAGACGATTTTTTTCAAGTAATCTCTTAACATTCTGGAGAACCGGTAGCACAAAGGGGACTCACTATGGAAAATATCATCAGAGCCGAAGGGAAGACACGTTTCTAGGGGACCAAAGAGTAATTCATATCTTCAGTGAGAGGGGGACCAGAAAGAGCCAATTTCCACCTCTGGGCATGGAAAGAGAATCACTTTTGTTCTCTGAGCACCTAAGGGAAAAACAGAGCTAATTCTAACAGATCTAGCAGTTTTCTGGGAAGTTAAATAGGCTCACCCTAGAGTACCAAAAAGAAAAGCACCCAAGAGTCAGTCATTCAATTCACTGAAATAGCAAAGGGAGATTTTTATTTAAACGGGAGTGAGTCACTATAGATTTCTTTTTTTTTATATATAGAAACGTACTATTTATGCCATCAATGTATAGAGGTCCCTGTGATTAACATTTTGGTTCTAGACACTAATTCTCCAGCACGACATGGTGCAGCATCAAATCACTGTCAAGCGGATAATGCCATGCTTCCATTTAAGGCCTTCACTTCAGCTGCAAATTGACAAATGAACACAAAACCAGTTCTGACCTAAATAAAGCATTGAATTTGATGAGTCTAAACTTCTGGCTCTCCAAGATTCAGAATTTCCACGGTCGTGGGGCTGAGTTTCTAAGATGCAGTGGGCATCTCATGGTTTCATTAACAGCAGAGGCCTGTAGCTCTAAATCATAAATTTTCTCAGAAGGTAAAACCCTCTCTGGGCATTCTACTAAGGTGGCAGAAACATTAGCATTGCCTCCACCTTAGTTTTAGAAACTATCATTTGCCACTTTTGTTTTAATTAACTAATTAACTCTGCTTTCATTAAGATTGTCATGAGAGCCCAGTTAGACTGTCTGCTAAAGCAACTGCTACCCTTTCACATGTATCGTCCAAATCATAATGTGCCTGGAAAATTAGTTCTCTTGGGTGAATTCCAGTATACCTGGACTATTATCCAAGATCTGATGATTTCCAATTGTTTAGATTTCATTAAGGAATTATTAGTCTGTATGAAGTGATTTTCGTGTGATCCTTTCTCTTTAGAATCATCTGCTCTTTCCTTCCATCTTATTAGGGGTTCCCAGCCTATCAGATTAAACTATCTCACAGATTTCTCCTCATCTGGACTCTCAGAACATTTAGCACACATTCGTCAAACCTTTTTTGTTTATTATTAATTCACAAACAGAAGTGAGCACTGTCAGGCACTGGTAGGCCAGGGAGAGTTGGGGGTTGTCTTGTATATATATACAATATTTTCACAACTATCTAATGCTGTCTTAAGAGTATTTATAACTTCCTCAGTGCCTAGCCTAGTGCCTGACATAGGAGTGCTCAGTGATGGATTCTGAATCTGGTAGAGAACAGCTTTCAGGGCTCACACTGCCATTACAGGGAGCAGAACCACTCACTGTGGACTTGATTGCCCAGATTTTATCTGATAATGCTTTGTTCTAAAAATATAAGAAAAAATAGTTTTTGCTAAAAGCAACCTTTTTGTTTTCAATCAAGCTTCCATTGAGTGCCAGCTCTGTGCCAAGCACTATTCTAGATTCTGGGGATACAAAGATAAGTAAAAAACAGTCTTTGAGGAGCTCTCAGCCTCCCAAACCTGCAAACAGGTTAAGTTCCATAAAGTGCTATAGTGCTGTGATAGGAGTCCATGGGAGAACCGAGGGACCCAGAGACAGAAGCAGCAAATTCTACATGTCAAGAATTAGAAAAACCTCCCAAAGGAACCAGTTCAAACAATAGATACTATTTAAATGCTTTCTCCCTGGGGTGCCTGGGTGGCTCCCTTGGTTAAGCATCCAACTCTTGGTTTCTGCTCAAGTCATGAGCTCACCATTTGGTGGGTTCAAGCCCTGTGTCAGGCTCCACACTGACAGTGCAGAGCCTGCTTGGGATTCTGTGTCTCCCTCTCTCTCTCTCTGCCTTCCCCCACTTGCGCTGTCTTTGTCTCTCTCAAAACAAATAAATAAATAAACAAACTTAAGTAAATGTTTTATCCCTGCTTAGATGTCCTCAGGGGTTCACCAGCTGGGAAAGGATAGAGCCAAACTTCCTTATGTGGTGGCAGGAAAGACCCCTTGTGGTATGACCACTCCCTCCTCCCCCACCCCTGGGCCAGCCTTGCATCTAGTCACTCCCTGCTTGGATTTCCATTCTGACCTATTCAGTTTTCTTGCTTTCAGGCCTATACCAACACAGCTAATTCATTATAAAACACACCTGTCCCATCACCCTCAAGTCTCACTCAGCTAACTCACACTCCTCTTTGATACCACTTTTACTGGAAAGCCTGTCCTGACCCTCTGAGACTACATTAGATCCCACTCTTCATGATCTAAATGAGTTGTGTTCTTCTCCTCTACAACATTCATCATCCTGTGTTATAATTACATGTTTAATTGTAAGACTCCCTTGTACACACACACACACACACACACACACACACACTATACTGTGAACTTACTAAGCAGAGGGTCCATGTCTTTTTTATTTTCTGTGCCATTAGTAACCAGCACAGTGCCAGGCACACAGTTAGCACTCAAAAATATTTGTAGAATAAATGGATAAATGGATGGATATATGAATAATGACATTTGAACTACACTGGCATTTGACAGAGAACATAAAGAAGGGCTGAAGATAGTGAATAATTATATTCATTGAGCACTTGTGATGAGCTACATACTGCTCTAAACTGTTATATGTATTAATTGTTTTATTACTCAAAACAATCCTCATCTTACAGATGAGGCAACTGAGGTAAGCAGAGGCTAATTCTCTTGCTCAAATCCATAGAGTACATGGAGGAGGCAGGCCTCGAATAAAGACAGAATGGCTTCAGGGCCCACAAAGGTAACCATTAAATAATGGTTCTCCATTCCAGCTTTTCATTTTTTACAACCTGAACTGAGAAAAACTGGAATTGAATAGGTGTGAAATGTGACTTCCCCCCAAGAGTTTCCCTGAAAACTGCTCCTGTGGAACTTTATGGTGCTGTACTTTCTTGACATGGTCATGCTTCCAGCTGAGCCTGATCTGACTTGTATTTTATCAACTTTAATGGCTGCCTGACATCTTTTCTATTTAGTGGTTTTTTTTTTAAGTTTATTTATTTATTTGAGAGAGAGAGAGAGACAGTGTGAATTGGGGATGGTCTGGGAGAGAAGGAGAGAGAATCCCAAGCAGGCTGCATGCTGACACTGCAGAGCCTGAAGCAGGGCTTGGATTCACGAAACCACGAGATGGTGACCTGAACCAAGAGTTGCACACTTAACCGACTGAGTCACCCAGGCGCCCCTAGTGGTGATTTTTAACTATCTGTATAGATTTTGTGAGAGAAAAATCTGACTGATTTGTTTTTACTATTTATAGTATTTATTATACTCATTAATATTACCATCTTATTATAACTAGGAATTTTGAGGATTTACTAATTTCCTGTATAATTTTTTGTTTGTTTTTTTGGTATGCCTAATCTCAAATAAAATCTCACAAAATAGGCATGGAATCCTAATGTTTCCACCCTGAGCCCAGTCCATTTTAATTCCAATTAGTGTTTAAACACTGTACACTAAGTACATCACTGAATTCTAGGAATATAAAGATAAATAAGACACAAACCCTGCCCTTAGGAGCAGCTCATGGAGTAGTGAGAAAGACCAAACCATAACCAAATCACTAATTTGGGGAATGTATGAAGTAGTAAAGGAGACTATACTCACGGAAGTCAGGCTCAAAAGGGCACTTTGCCCAATCTGCAGGTTTGCGGAAGGCTTCCTGGAAGGGTGATGCTTGCACTGAATCCCAAAGAATGAAAGATTAAGTGAACCGGGTGAAAATCATGGGGTACACAGTTTGGGGGAACAGATGAACAACAGCCCAGATGGATGACCCATCATGATGTGGTCAGGGAATTACAGCATATAAAGTGTGTGTGGGCAGGTGGCAGGAAATGGATTGGAGAGGCTTGTAGGGAAGGGGCTTAGCCTGATCAGAGGGCTGTGAGCTGACCACCTTCCGGCTGTCTCAACTTCCTTTCAACAGCCTTTTCTGTTTACCATCCAAATTCCTCATACTCATGGCTACTTCTCAACACCAACGTGATGCCTCCCCAGCTATCGCCAACCAAAACTTACGTGTCCTCACCCTTCCTCTCCACTAGACAGCAAATTCATTTGTGCTTTTACAGTAATGATCATTAGTGACCTGCTTCATCCTTTATGCATTAAACACTTATTGAGCAACTACTTTATTACAGAGACTGTGCTAAGTACAAATACATGATCTCACAGGATCTTCACACAATATTTTATAACAGAAAGTGTTATCCCCATTCACATATAAGAAAAAAAAATAACTGAGGCATGAAGAAGTTAAGCAAGCTTTATTTAGTGCACAGTTAATAAGTAATAAATTTGGGATTCAAACCCAGATCTATATGGTTCTGTAGCCCTTTTTTATTTTAATATTGCTTTTTTGATGGATTCATTTTCCCAACCATGTATAATCCACTTTGTCATTGTTGTTGATAAAGTCACTGTGATTATATTTCTGCCAAATAAAATATTAACATTTTGATTCTAATTTTTACTCCCAGAGAAATGACCCTAGAGGTGACTTTTTTTTTTTTTTTTTTTTTTTTTTTTGGCATACAGGCAGATCAGTCAAGGCGACATCATGGAACAAGTAGTCTGTCAGTGTCTCTCATGTTATAACTTGGCATAAGTACTGTGGTATAGGAAGTGAGCCTTGACAGCAAAGATATGGATTCCAATCCCGGCTCTGCCATTTACAAACTGGAACTTTAGACAAAGCACTTAATTCTGAGAGCCTCTGGACAATGAGGATGATAATACTCGTCACGCTCTTTATTATGCACACAATGATCCTGTGATCCTGTGATCATTGTGCACATAATACAGCATCTCTCCCATAGTCCAGGTTCATGTGAAGTGAGTTTCCTTTTTCCTAATCAGGGGGTCATCTCAGTTCATGTCCACCCAATATACAGCTCTGGTGACATAATATGAGATTCCATGACATCATTCTTCAGGAAATTTACTGGAATGGAAATATCTGACTTTGGGAATCTGGCCTGAATTACTAGTAAATCATTGCTACATCCTGGGAGCCCACAATTCTCTAAATTTCCATTATATTATTAGGCAGTAGGTTACAAAGTTTGTGTTAGTGCTTTTTCAGAAATCAGGCTTTCCTCAGAGTTTGAAGGTGATTTGTGTTAGCCATTTTTCTCATTCCCCTTGTGGTGTTGGCAGTGAATTTATATTTCTTCATAAAAAAATATTTTGACTTTTAATTTGGCCCAGATGAATCTATTTTAATTAATGTTTAGAAACTACATGATGAATCACTATGGTAAATTTTGTACATAACATGATATGAAGCTCTGTTTGCTAAGGCAAGTGTGTGCTCATGTTCACTTACATTTAGCCAAAAAAAAAACAAAAAACCAAAAAACCAAAACAACAACAACAACAAAGCAAAACAAATAAAACAACTGACAGGCTCGCTGCCTGGCCTTGTTCTCAGGCTTCACGACTGCACACTCAGGATAGCAGGAGCTGCCAGAGAACGTGACTCTCTCTCTGCTGAGTTAAAATGACACGGCCAAAATGCAAACTAATGACACTGTTTTCTCTAATTTGTTACTCATGTGGCTTTTTTAGTTGGGAAAAAAAAAAAGAGAGAGACCGTGACTTGGTAAACAAACATAGATCTGTCACTGACCTTGCTCTTCCAAAACAAACAATAACTGAAAAACAAAGTTTGGTAAACTTAATGAAGCTCCCAGAGAAGATAAAGATAATTATAATCAACATTTGTTAAGGAACTACTAGTCCTGTGTGAGACACTTTACCATGTGTATTACACACCATTGTCTTATAGAATAAAGCTCTCCAACCCCAGAGTTTCCGAGGCAGTATGTCTTGGGTGGGGCCAGAAAGTTTGCATTTGTAACAAGCTCCCAGGTAATAATGATTAATATTGATGAATGAATGTTCTGGTGACATAGGGATCACAGATTGAGAACCACAGACTTAGATATTTTCAGCTAACAACAACCATGTGAGTTAGATAATGTTATTATTATTCTCTGTTTTAAAAGTGAGAAAACTTTAAGTGCAGTGAGGTTAAGTGATTTGTCCACAATTGTACAGCTCTTTAGGGATGCAGGTGGGATTCAAACCCAAGTCTAAACACCCTGGCTTCTTCCACAGTAATTTGGCTGACAAGCTTTCAAAAGGATATATCAAGTGGGTAATTGTTATCAAGTATGGTAATTAATCCATACTAGGATCTTTGCTGTGTGGACTCAAACTCTAGGGCATTGCCTGCCCACCTAGGCATAAGAAACTAACACTGCTATTGCAAGAGGCTTGCTATTGGTTGGGTTATTAAGCATAATTTCCACTCTCTGCTCATAAATTCTACAGCAGTCTCAGAGAAGACTCTAGAATGTCCTCCCACCTTCTTCCCATATGACTGAAGGGCATACACTTTTGCCTCAGTGGAGCCAATGTCCAATCAGGAGATCAGCTGCCATTCCTCTACACTCAGGTCCAAACAAACAAGTGTATCAGTGCCAAATGGGAGGGCATGGTTAACTAATGGAGGGTGTGGGGAAAGGCCTTGGCATATACATTGACTAGTATTTCAGTGTTTGATCACCATGTAATATTGCCATAAAAAGAAAAGCAAAAGCAAACCGGTGGAGCCACCTTCTTCAATTTTAAATGGAATGGGTAGAACAAGGAAGGTAATGGAGCCGTGTAATATCAACATGGATGTCCTCTGTAGGAGGCAGAACAATAACCCTCAAACATGGTGACATTCCATTCCCTGGAATGTGTGAATATGTTACCTTACATGACAGAATGGACTTTATGGATGTGATTATGTTAAAGATCTTGAGATGAGATTATCCTGGATTATTCAGGTGGAACTAAGGTAACCACAAGGGTTGCTATAAGAGGAAAGCAGGGGTATCAGAGCCAGAAAGAGATTTAAAGATGATACTCTGTAAGATCTGCAGCTCAACTAAGTGATTCTATTCTAACCATAACATTCCTTAAAAGATATCTTGGCTCCGACAGAGAGAGAGGAGATACTGGTCTTCTCTACACAAAACTCTGGTGAGGTTCCATGACATTCCACAAGGTTTTACTCTGGTCATATGTATCACACATACACACACATGTACACATTCTAGCAGAAATCACTGAGGGCAAGAACAATTTCTTATTTATCCCTAAGGTGGCTCTGGGCAGAAGCTCAGTAAATTGCTACTATGGTCACACAGGAGGCAAAAAGGAGATGGAGCTCTACTGATCCCTGCTACTTATTATGATCCTCAAGGGAGAAGAGGTCCCCACTGCCCTACGTTGACCATCTGTGTGATGTCCTGGTCATTTCACTCTGACCCCCACAGATGACTTGGTCAGAAGCTGAAGAGAGCAGTACATACTTGACCCATTGGTGGGAGTCAGGCACACCAGACAGTGGGTTCTGACTCAGGGAGACACATTATGACATTGAGGGGAAAAGGCACAGTAGGAGCATCTGAGGGAAATGAGAGGGAATTTGAGTTCAGAGTGAAGAGTGGATGCTTCTCTCAGGGACTATCCAGCCACGGGGTACAGCCAAGTGTGCAGCCCATTGCTGGAGAATGGACTGGGGCAGAAGTACACAATGTCTCCTCCATGCACAGAGCTAGTGCCTGCCAGGACAGCAAAACGAGAACCAAATGTTCTAGCCCAAATGGACCAGCAAGCACTTTTCCCTTTCATTGGTTAACCGATAAAAATATAAGGAAAAATTGATTTCAGCATCCACTCATAAGAGAAGTCTAACTTTAGGACTTCTTTTAATCTAAAAGATGTTTGAAATTTTTGATGATACTTGAGAAAAACTGAGCAAATTGACTTCAGAGAGGAACTTACAAAGACACATTAGCAGAATGCTAATGTGCTGAACTGGAGCTAAACAGATGCAGACTTCTGATGTCTTGCCTATCTTTTTCACCTTCAAACTCCAAATCCCTGCATCAAAGCACATGTTATCTAATTTCCCCTTGGACATTTCCAGAGGCTTTCATTTAATTGTATTCACAGTGCAGACACTGCTTTGAGACTACATCTCCAGGGAGAAAAGTGCCAGACAGAGAGCAAGTCGAGAGCTGACAGGAGCAGACAGCCTTTAACTCCAGGGCATTTCTAACCAATCCTCAGTGGTGCCAGTGAAGAACCAGGCTCTATGTGTCAATTGTTTACAGACTCTCCCCTTCTTTCTTCTTTTCCTTGCCCCCACAGCCCTCAGGCCCACCCGGAGCAACAGGGGACTGGTCCCTCTTCTGGCCAGTAGGTGGCAGGCTGGGTTCTCTGGGCAGCTCCAGTGGGAGAGAGCATTTCACCTGGCTTGTGCAACGATAGAGGACTGCCACTGTGGGCTTGTACAGAGAGCTTGATGCAAGCAGCTGGAGGCAAACTTTTGTAGGAGCAGTGCTAACAGCAGATGTGCTGATTCCCAGATGCATTGACTGAAGAATACTCCTAACACAAACTTGTTGGTTTTCTAGTCATCATTGGTGACACATTCCCATACCTATAAAAATGGTGTGACATATAAAAGCTGAAAAAAAAAATCAGCATTGCTTCCTAGAATATTGATGCTAGATTTTAAAAACATATATGTTATTTTCATACACTGTAGAGGTGCCTCACCTAAATATTTTCCTGCCACACACTTTGCCACCAGAAATGCCTTTCAAATTCAGTTGATCATGCTTCCAGTGTTTGTTCTTCTGGAATCAAACCAACTTTTATCAAGATCTTTGGTTTATTGGGGATGCAACAAGTGCCCATGCATACTATTTATTTAATGCAATTCATTTTTTTAAATTTTAATTCCAGTATAATCAATATACAGTGCTCTATTATTTTCAGGGGTACGATATAGTGATTCAACAATTCCATATAATATTCAGTACTCATCATGACAAGGGTACTGTCATCCTCTTCACCTATTTCACCCATCCCCCCACCCACCTCTGGTAACCATTCCTTTGCTGTCTATATAGTTAAGGGTCTGGGGTTTCTTGTTTGTTTGTTTGCCTCTTTTTTCTTTGTTTTGTTTCTTAAATTCTACATATGAGTGAAATCATATGGTGTTTGCCTTTCTCTGACTTATTTCACTTAGCATTATGCCTTTTAGATCCATCCATGTTGTTGCAAATGTGACTGAATATTCCATTGCATATATATATATATATATATATACCATCTCTCCTTTATAAGTTTTTTTTTATCTATTTATTTTGAGAGAGAGAGAGAGTACAGAGGGGCAGAGAGAGGGAGAGAGAGAGAGAGAGAGAGAGAGAGAGAGAGAATCCCAAGCAGGCCCCCCACTGTCAGTACAGAGCCTGATGTGGGGCTCAAACTCATGAACCTTGAGATCATGACCTGAGCTGAAACCAGGAGTTGGCTGCTTAACTGACTGAGCCATCCAGGCACCCACATACCACCTCTTCTTTATCCATTCATCTATCCATGGACACAAGGGCTGTTTCCATATCATGGCTATTATAAATAATGATGCAATAAACATAAGGGTACATATATCTTTTTCAATTAGTATTTTCATATTCTTTGGGTAAATACACAGTAGTGGAATCACTGGATAATATGGTGATTCTATTTTTAATTTTTTTGAGAAACCTTCATACTGTCTTCCACAGTGGTTGCACCAGTTTGCATTCCCACCAACAGTGCATGAGGGTTCCTTTTTCTCCACCTCCTCCCAACATTTGTTATTTCTTGTGATTTTGATTATTACCTATTCTGATAGGTGTGAGGTGATATCTCATTGTGGTTTTGGTTTGTATTTCTGTGATGATTAGTGTTGTTGAGCATCTTTTCATTAGTCTGTTGGCCATCTGGATGTCATCTTTGGAGAAATGTCTGTTCATAGCTTCTGCCCATTTTTAACTGGATTATTTGGGGGTTTTTTGGTGTTGTATAAATTGTTCATATATTTTGTATACTAACCCCTTACTGGATATGTCCTTTGCAGATATCTTCCCCTATTCAGTAGTTTGTCTTTTTATTTTGTTAGCCCAATACTTTTCTTACACCCACCCTGCTCAGAAGGCTTGTTATGTCCATTATACCAATAAAGACACCAAAGTTTAGAGAGATGAAGACACTTATCCAAAGTGATGAGTGGCTAAACCAGTGTTTGAACAGTGCTGATGCAGTTAAGAACTTTAGCCTTAAAATGTAAGGCTTTCTCTAAAGCTTTACCTTCCGAAGGAGAAGCAAATCTGCCCTGTCACATGCTTAGTCACACCATTTCTGGAGGGCAATAAAGCATGAGGAAGGGGCAGGTAGCGTTTTACTTCAGTACAAGTTAATGAGAGTCTGTAGTATTTTGTACCTGAGTGTGCTCAGTGCAAGTAAGACGGGGTTGGGGTCTGCCAGTGGGAGGCAGATGAAAAGGACCCCAAGAACGGGGTGCGGCAGTCACTACTACTACTGGACTTAAAATCAAGCTTTTAGGCACTCCAGCCAAAAGTTTACACAGACAGAAACTATAGAAGACAAGGTGGAGTGTAGGATGTGGAAAGAGGATATCACAATGATGAGTTTGACGCTGATAGCTGTTCCCAAGCATTTATGATGTGGCAGGGACTATTATCAGTGCCTCATAAACATTCTTCAGATCCTATTCAGATCCTAAGACAACCCCATGAGGTAGGTAACATTAGGATCCTCATTTGATAAATGAGAGAACTGAGGCACAGCAAGGTAAAGCAAATTGCCCATGGATAGATATCTGAAAAAGGTTGGACCTTGAATTCTAATCCCAGGAGTTTGTTTTTAGAGTCCACAACCTTAACTACCAGAAATTATAAACGCTAATACTATATTTGAAATTGCTGTAAAGAGTTTGTAGGAGTCAATGAAAGGTCGGGATTGAAAAATGACATTTGTAAAAGTGTGACCTTCACTCTATTTTGATTTAGGTCTGATACCCTCCTATTTACCACCCTTGACAAATGAAATGATTATCCATTGCCCCATTTTCTTTTGTGAACACTTTCCTTTAGTACTTGCTCTTTCTGTGAGACTTAAAGCCACTGTCTGGTGTACTCTGCTGAGTTATGATCTAGTTGAGATCCAAACCCAATACGGTTTGATCATCTAAACAAGAATGCACAAGGACATTTCAGTTTTTCTTAAGTTTATTTATTTATTTTGAGAGAGAGAGAGGGCAAAGGTGGAGGAAGGGCAGAGAGAGAGAGAAGAGAGAGAATCCCAAGCAGGCTCCACACTGTCAGCACAGAGCCCCGTGTGCGGCTCCATCTCACGAACTGTGAGATCATGACCTGAGCCAAAATCAAGAGTCATATACTTCACAGACTGAGCCACCCAGGTGCCCCAGGACATTTCAATTTTTGGGGGGCTGAAATATCTACATAATACAGATAGCACTTACTTGAATTAAATTAATACAATGAATGGGATATGTTTCCTAAAAGCAGATTCAGACTAAGTACATGGTTACATTTTTACCAGTTATAATTTTTAATGATTTATTTTTATTTTCTTTCTTCAAATAAAGACTATTTCTAAAGTTGTCAATATAAAAACATGTGAGACAGTGGAAGGTATCTTTTAATAAGTGGTCAGGTGTGGTTGAAATTTACCAGCTATTTCTTAAGCACCTATTTCATGCAAATATTTTGGTCAATTTTTAGAATTCAGTGTTTTTGATATCTTGGGTAATTATAATATAATATATAAGACAGGACATCAGAGGAAATATTATTTTATTTTATTTTTTTTATTTTATTTTTTATTATTTTTTTTATTTATATATGAATTTATTGTCAAATTGGTTTCCATACAACACCCAGTGCTCATCCCAAAAGGTGCCCTCCTCAATACCCATCACCCACCCCCTCCTCCCTCCCACCCCCCATCAACCCTCAGTTTGCTCTCAGTTCTCAACAGTCTCTTATGCTTTGGCTCTCTCCCACTCTAACCTCTTTTTTATTTTTTTTCTTCCCCTCCCCCATGGGTTCCTGTTTAGTTTCTCAGGATCCACATAAGAGTGAAAACATATGGTATCTGTCTTTCTCTGTATGGCTTATTTCACTTAGCATCACACTCTCCAGTTCCATCCAAGTTGCTACAAAAGGCCATATTTCATTTTTTCTCATTGCCACGTAGTATTCCATAGTGTATATAAACCACAATTTCTTTATCCATTCATCAGTTGATGGACATTTAGGCTCTTTCCATAATTTGGCTATTGTTGAGAAATTATTTTGACCAAGAAATTAAATAATAACCTCATCACCACTTCTCTAGATATTGTCATTGAAGGCTCTTCTTATTTTTACATTTCCTCTCTGGATAAAAGCTACACCTTCAACCTAGTTGCCCAAACCTGTGTCAATCTTGACTCTTCACTTTCCTTGATAAGACTTCACAGCCAATCAATCATAGTCTCTGCTTATGTTATTTTATCTTTTACATTCTCACCAATATTGCCATGGATCAGAACTCCATAACCTATTGTCTGTACTGACATAATATTATAAATCTCCATTATTGATGCACCAACCTGTCCCAACTGCTGCCAGAGCCATCTTCCTAAATTGCAAAGTTGATCACATGACCCAACCTGAAAATAGTAGGTATACAAGTCTTAAAATATAAAAATCTTAAAACTCTTTTACATGACTCACAAAGCCCTTAAAGATCTGGCTGGCCCTTCAAGATTTAACCTTGAGGTCTAGGCACCAACTTACTGCACCAATCCCCCAATGTCTCTTCCACCAGTGGTCCTCCAAACACATTATTACATATCCCAGCAGTACCAAACTGCATATAATTCCCCAACATACCATGCCTCAGCTATTTCTTTGTTTGGTATGTTCTGCCTATGTATATTCTATTTTTTCTGCCTCTTCTAATACCAGTATTTATCTCCCTTTTACCTATAAAATACCTTCTTACCCTCCAATTACTAACCCAAATATTACATCTCTTTTATAAATTGCATTTCCATTGGACTTGCTGGGTCCCTTCATGTAGTACTTCTTAAGTTGTATTAAATTTGCATGCTTTTCTCCTGGCTAGACTGTAAACTTCTTGTAGGCATTGCTTTCTCTGTCCCCATCATCAGCAACTGACTATTTTTAAAGGTTCTCTGGGGCACCTGGGTGGCTCAGTCAGTTAAGTGTCCAACTCTTGATTTTGGCTCAGATCATGGTCTCACGGTTCATGGGATCGAACCCCACATCAAGCTCTGTGCTGATAGTGCAGAGCCTGCTTGGGGTTCTCTTCTCCCTCTCTCTGTCCCTCCCCTGCTCATGCTCTCTAACAAAATAAATAAATAAACTTAAAAGAAAATTAAAAGTTCTCTAATAAATAAGTGAGTGAGTGACCAGCAAACATTCATTTCTCTAGCCTCTGGTGAGGACCTAGTTCTTCCCCTAATGGTGAGTCAGCACTCAGTAGTAGTTCATTTTCCAGGAGAGTAAGTCAACTTGCCACTGCCTGATAATATACCATTTAAATATATCTCTGTCTCTCACTGGGTATGTAAAGGTAAAAGCTAAGAAGATTTAGATCCGGTGGATTGTAGTATTATGAAGGATCTGTTTCAGGTATTTAATTTGGGGGAAGAGAAATGCTTTGAAATGATTAATTAAATGGTTTGGCTCTGCAATAATTGAAGTATATTTGTGGAACTATAAAAGACTATGTCTGGATGATTTTGATGAATTGCATCTAAAACATTCCCTTTGTATAATGAATTGATATTCTTGAATGCTGTGATTACAGTGAATTTTAATCTGCATGTGATGTTAGTGATCTCATTTGTTACTATGTGAATTTGATTAAAATATTTTCAATTAATTGACATAAATTGTCTGGGTGGTGGGGTAAACTAAGCATTTTTTTTTCAAAATTCTGTTTCCAGAAATATTCCTTTTATTTGCATTAGCCCTGCTTGGAAGTGAACTAGCTACACCACATGTGGGGCATGCAAGGCCTGTATCTTTCAGAAAATAACATTTCATACGAAGAAAGTATGCCTTAGGCATAATTCTGTGAGTTAATGATTCTTTCTCTTCCCTCAAACTCCATTCCCTTGGTAAAGATGGAATTGTCAAGGAAGAAATAAACAATAGAAAGATAGGAATATCCTTTTCTCTAACTTCTTGTCTAAAAGAAGTTTTCCACCTTTCTTGAGTCATTTTGCCACCCATTTCTCTAGCATTCCTCCCAATTTCCCCCAACACATACATACACATGAGAAGAAGAGAACAAATATTTACCGAGCTCCTTCAGTGTGCTCTGTGCTATTATATGTCATTTAATTTATACAACAATCTTGCAAAGTAAAGATATACCAGTTTTCATAGCTGTAGAAACTGAGACTTGGAGATGAAATAATTCTTCCAAGATTGTACACTTAGCCTGATTGAGCTGATTTAAACCCATGACCACCAGGCTACTCCTCATGCTCTTTGTATTGTGCCTCATTATATCCTCCATTACTCTTTAGCTGAAAAAAAATATATTCCTGTTGGAACAGGGAGAATCAGTTATCAATTTCAACTCTCAGTGATCTACTAAAGAAATTAATAGAGGAGGTAGCATTGAAAAGAAAGATAAGTAGGAGTGTTTGAGTTGCTTAGGTAGGGGAAGGCATGCCAGCAAGAGATAACAGGCACAAAGGTACAGGGTTTAGGGCTCCTTGGGGGCCACTTCCTGTCTCCTAGTTGTAAGGTATTCTCTAAGATCAGTCCATGGTCCTTGGCTCTTTTGTCCTTGTGTTCTTTTCTTTGGAGAACCCAACCATCAGTGTACTTTCAATTCTGAGGTATTCTTCCTTTAGCTCTAGTTATTAGTCTTCAAATGATAACTGGATAGTACCATCTTGATATCTGGCACCATCTCAACCTCAACACATCCAATACTCACTCTTTTGTATCAAATAAATTCTTCTCTAATAGTTTCATTATCTCTGTCTTCCTGTCAAATGGAACAAATACTACTTCCCAGCCTTAAAATGTTAGACATGCTTAATTTGTCCTTGTCCTAAAATTAAACATATTTAATTAGATATTAGATGCTATTGAGATATTAGATGCTATTATAAAATGTTTTCAAACTAATACATAATATATATTTTATATATATATATATATATATATATATATATATATCCCCATTGAAGATCAAGCAAAAGTTATATGAGTTATATAAGGACTTGGATTATATTTTAATACCCTGATATTATTAGCCAAGTATATCTAGCAAGTATTGAGAATGTGCTGCATACCAGGAACTCCTCTAAACTTTGTTCATCATAAAGTGGTGAACAAAACAGAATCTCAGCCCTTACATAATTTCAATTATACTTGGAGGATGATAAGAAAAAAATAAACAAACACATAATGTAATTCTAGATATTAAACAAACACATCATATAATTCCAGAATAAAGGTGAGGGACTACAGTGAGGTTTGGTGAGTTACTTGAAATATTTTTGGATATGGTGTCATGAACAGCCTCTCTGAATAAGTTGAACAGAGAGCAAAATGAAGTAAGAAAATCAGATACATAATGATCCAGGAGGTGGAGGCTAAGTGTTTCAGGCAGAGGGAAAAAAAAAAAATCTTGAGGCAGGAACCAGACTGTCATCTTAGGGGGCAAGCAAAGTCCATCATGGTTGTGGTAAAATAAGAAGAGGAGAGAACAGTAAGAGAAAAACGCAGACTAACACTTAAGGATCAGAGTAGGTGACGTGCAGATTTTTGTATTTTGTCTTGAATGTGATGCAGAACTTTGGAAGGTTCAAGAAATTACATGATGAGATTAATATGTTAAAGAGATCCCTCTGGTGTCTATAGATAGAATAGAATGTAGAGTAGAAAGAAGAGAAAGAAGAAATCAGACATCCATTGTGACAGGCTAGGTAAAGGACTATGATGATTCCAAGTGGAAAGTGTAATGATAGGACTTAATTGCTAAGTTGTTTGTAATGGAAAGAGAAAAATTAAAGGCGAGTCTAGGTTTTTGACCTGTGTAAAGGGGAGGATTGGGACCACTGTAATTCAGATTTGGGGAAGAGTTTTGAAGGGTAAAATCAAGTGTTCTATTTTGGACACATTAATACTATCTCTTATAGCTTAGAGAAGTCCAGGCTGGAGATTAAAATTAAAAAAATAGAGGGAGCCATCCACATTTGATGATAATGGGACTACATGAGAAGTAATTTGGGACCAGAGATGATAAGGTAAAGGAGAGAAAGTTTGAAGAAAACATGAGTTTGGTTTGGGAATTGTTAAATTCAAGATTCCCAAGAGAACGTCTAAGTGAACAAATCCAAGAAGCTGCTGGGAAAACTGGCCTGAAAATTGAGAGTTTGCTGTTTGAAGTACAATTTGGGAGAGTCAAGGGCAGAACCAGAGAATAGAAAAGAAGCAAATCTGAGAACTCGACAAAATTCCTGAATGTTGGACTAGGTACACCTGAGCCCCAGAGTGAAGTGATAACACAAAATGAAAAGGAGTGATTCGTAAATGAAGGCGTGGTCAGTAGCTCCAATGTTACAGAGAAGTCAAATTAGATAAAGTGTCATCATCATTGGATATGGCAACCAGATGTTGGTTTAAGCTTTAACAAAAAGCAATTTAGGCCCCAGACAAAGACAGGCAGGCCCCAGGCAAAGACGGAAATCACTGTTTATTCATCAGGTAGAACACTTCCATTAGTCAGCTCCTGGATTCCATAGAATAAATTTTGATGTAATATGTAAACTACCAAGAGGCAAGTGGAATACCCATA
This sequence comes from Herpailurus yagouaroundi, assembly GCF_014898765.1. Taxonomy (NCBI): domain Eukaryota; kingdom Metazoa; phylum Chordata; class Mammalia; order Carnivora; family Felidae; genus Herpailurus; species Herpailurus yagouaroundi. The sequence continues at coordinate 17,173,860 of NW_024412411.1, read as the reverse complement.
ATCAAGGATCCCATTAGTACCAAGAGCACTAAGACCCCACAGCAGTCTGCTCAAAACCTCCACTTGTAAGGGGTTTCAGTTACAGACATCCTCCTAGCTTGCTGAAGCCCAAGTTTCGTATCCTTGAACCACTACACTACATAGCCACAGTTTGTGAGACAGGGATGACAAAAGCAGGCAGAGGAACCCTAGAAGCTGGCAGTCCAGCCTTGAGTCTGCTGGTCCCAGCCAAGGACCGTGCTGCGAAATGCAGATCAAACTGGGTCCTGAGAAGTGTGTGATGAACAAGGCCCCCTAGAGGGCAGTAGAACCTCACAGGAAGGAGGAGAAATACCAAAAAGGGGTTCATGGGGTGTTTTACTGAAGGAGACACAAGGGGGCAATGCACACTTTTATGGAGAATGGGATCAAATTAAACTTCGTGAATTGAAGTCAGTAGAGGTAGGGCGATCTAAGTTGTATACCAGACCAGAAAAACAAGTTGGCTAGAAAGAGCTGGGAGGAAGTCAGTACAAGAAAACAAGGTTCTCTGCTCAGTGAGTGTTTATTATCCCAACAGTAGTAATAAACAGGTACTGTTTGGTGAGAAACTATTATACATCACGTCTTCTGCTGTGAGCTAGATGGTATTTTAGACACTGGAGATAATAAAGATGAATATAACACTGTCCTTCCCCTAGATAATGCCTGTATCTGTAAACAGGTATTGTCAGTAGATAGTTGTGTTTCAGGTCTTTGTGGGGGGCACTGTGGGGCACAGAAAAGGAAAGAGTTAGTTAAGAAAGACAGTAAAGTCCTCAAAGAGAGGATAACATGATAGTATGGGTCCTGGTTGTGTTTTTTTCTCTTGCCTGTGATTTCTCTAGGTCTTCCTTGAAATAATCTTTTTTTTCCTCCTTCATTTATTCTTTGAGTCAGCACATTTCTTTATTAAGTCCTGCCAGGTTCTAGTCACTCTTGTGGGCACAGGGATACAGATGTGGCTCTGACATAGCAATAATAGGCAGAACAGTGAGCTTGCCCTATTGCTTTTCCTCTTCCTCCCCCTCTCTGCACCCTCTCTCTTGGGATGAAGGAGAAAGTTGAGCCCTTCAGTCTAACAGGTCCTATGTGAGGAAGAAAGGTAATAGAAAAATAACATCATGTCTTTTCACTTATGCATTCAACAAACAGTGAGTGTCTGCACGATGTACCTCTCAGGCCCAATTAAGTTCAAATTCCTTCATGGTATGTGCCATTTTAAGATGTGTCAGTCTTGGCCACACTTGGTGTTGTTATCTTCACCATGAATTTCATGTTCTCTAATTGTTTATGGTATCCATTTTTGTCATTCTCATTAGATTATAAACTCTTTGAGGTCAGAGGCTATGAAACATGTTTCCTTAATGTCAACTACAGAACCAAGGACTATGCTGAGTATCTAGAACACACTCCATATGTGTTTGAATATATTATTTATAAGAAGGACCTAATGTTGAATTCCAATATCAATATTCATCAGCTATGTAAACTATAGTTCTCTTCTGAATAAAGTCATTACTACCCTTCCCCAGGGTTATAAGGATGCTTGAGACAATATATAAAAACTCCTAACACAGAACCGGCACTTATGTTTGCCCTGTCTCCTTCTCTTCCTATTCTTTGGCTTCTCCTTGATTTTTTAAATTGAGTTTTCCTTTCCCTTTTAGTCATCCCTTTGTTAACTTTGGTTATAGTGTTTTAGAATTCAACAGCTCAGATATATCTGGCTTTGCCCCCTCTTATTGTGTAACTTTCAGCAAGTTATTAACCATTCTGTAGCTCAATTTCTTTATCTGTAAAGAAGGATTATAATAGTACCTACTTCATAATGTCTTTGTAAAATAAAATGCTAAAATCCTCATGTAAAACATCAATGCTACGAGTTAAGTAGCATTATTCCTATTATTCAAAGAGGAAAATTAAGAAAAGTTACATAAGTTACCCCAAACCATTGGAATCCAACTCAGGTTGGCTAACTCCAAAGCCAGTACTCTTAATTGCCCTGATTTATTGCCTCTCTCAAGCAAACTACAGCCCAATCTGTTTAGAAAAAATTTGGAGAGCTATTGTATATCTATCTCTATGTGTTTGTTTATGTATATAGAGATGTGTGATTATGTGTGTGTGTGTGTGTGTATATATATATATATATGTACGTGTATACATATATGTGTTTATGTTGTATAAATCACATATATACATATAATTTTTATGTAATGTTTCTTTGAGTATCTCCCATTGTGAAATCTTTAAAATCTCACTTTCATCTTACTGTGATAGACACTGAACAATGTGGAATCTGCTCAGAAATGGCAAAATTAATAAATCCATCTGTTGTAGTTATATGTGACTATAATAAACCATAAGACATCATCCTAAAACCAGGAGGAGTATAATTCCCTTTATTAAAATGCTACTATTAAAACAATGAAATGAAAGTGAGAAGGGGGTGGAAGGGCAGTCCCTAGTCACAGACTTGTGATTTTAGTAAATTTTGTCCCATGCAATAGAGTGGAGATGATTTTTTGAAGCTTATGTGAGTCAGAGCACAACTTGGCAAACCCAGGATTGCCACAACTGCCTCCCTCTCTTGGGGGAGAGGGGTTGTCCCTGCTCTCAGGCATGTAACTGTCACAGAAGCATGGCCTCCCTGCCCTCCTCAGCCCCTCACATGCACGCAGAGACCAGGAACCCTCTGTCACCACCACCTCCTCTTGGTCTTGTCAAAATCAAGCGATTTTAAAACCTGAGAGAAATGGGAACTAAGATTCTTGGCAACACTTGGAAACACTTTTTCTTTGTCCCTCAGGGGTCAAGAGACAGACGAGTAAAGGAAAAGTTTGGTGTGTGGCTATGGTACCTGAGCAAGGAAGGTGAAGGAAGAGGACAGAGGAAGAAAGGAGGGTGGGGAACAGAACAATTCTTTGAGAAGAACTGGTGAATGACTCTGTGTACAGGAGGAGAAAGCCAGTTTGCACGGAGCTAGGTTTGGATACAGATTACCGCCTCACCTTTGATAAATGTTCTTGCTTTTACCGTTTCTACAGCTGCAAAAAAGCATGCAAAATTCATGCAAAAAAGCATCTGCCATGTTGCTGCTGTATACCAGGCCCTGCCTTAGTCACTTGCAAAAGGAACGCACGTGCCCTTGCTCCTGTGCAGTTTACAGTTTAGTGAGGAAGATAGCAAGCTAGGGAGCAAACTAATATCTAATTAGAATTTGAAATAAGTGTTCTGAAGGAAGAGAAGAGGGCGCTAATAAAGACTAACAGGAGAGAAGGGCTGAGATAAAAGGAAAGAACCTCAGGGTTCCTGGGTGGCTCAGTTGGTTAAGTGTCCAGCTTCATTCAGTTCAGGTCACCATCTCACAGTTTGTGAGTTCGAGCCCTGCATTGGGCTCTCTGCTGTCAGAGCAGAGCCCACTTCAGATCCTCTGTCCCCCTCCCCCTCTTTCTGCCCCTCCCTTGCTGGCTCTCTCTGAAAAAATAAATAAACATAAAAAAAAAAAAAAAAGAAGAGAAGAGAACCTCATCTGTCTCCATTTCATTTTCAAATACAGCCTAAATTCTGGCAGCCTAAGTTAGGGCATGTGGGAGCAGACAGATCCTGTGAGCTAGGTCTAGATGGTAGTAAAAATTAAAGATTCACTAACCCATAGAATGTAATGGAGATCATACAGATCATGTCCCATAGGCAGACTCATGGCATAATATTCCTAAGTATTAGGGGACAGGTGGAGAAAACAGGACAGAATATTTTGCATCAGAATTATCTGGGAAAAACCTGCCTAGTTATAGAAGTTACTAGAACAGGGAAAAAATGACAGGTATAAAAGTACCACTAATATGCACCTATTAAAATTAAGAATTTTACATAAACTATGTTACCTGATCCCTGACATTTCCATTTGGCAGATAGGGAAACTATAACTCAGAAAACATTAGCAAGTCTACTAATATAACACAGCTGGCTTATGGTTTCCTTGTGGGATAGGAGGCAAACTCTGGGAAGCAGTAGTAGATTCGAGTTTTTGGAGACTCAAGGTCATACAATTTGGGGAGGGGACTCTATTTAAGAATAAAGGTAACAAAATATGAATACAAAAATAGGGACAGGGCCTTGCAAGGGACTGCTGTGAGGGTCTCTGCTTTCCCATTACTTTCAGAGCAAATCTGCTTCCACAGAGAAGCACTGAGGGCTGGGCTCCAACCAACCCCAAAGTGAGAAAATCAAGTTACTTCAGTGCAGATTGTAACCAAGGTCAGTACCAAAGAGGGAAACAGGGATCAGGTTTCCTATCCAGTAGCGGTAAAAAGGGTCAAGACAAGAGCAGAGGCAGGGGCTCAAGCCAGCAGATCAGGAAAAAGGTAAAAAGAATAAAAAAATAGCACAGCTCCCTGTGTACTTTCAGCCATTTGAAGACAGAAGCAGGCCCAAGAAAGGGCCCAGCTAGTATCTGCAACCAGCATTTTAGTGAGAAACAATATACATCAGAGTTAACCAATCCGCTAACCTTGGACAAGTTACTTAATCTCCCTGTGTGCTGGCTCTTCCTCCCTTGTAAAACAGGGATATGAGTAGTACCTAATCCCTAGGCCAGTTGCAGAGATTCATTCGGTAAATAAATTTGGGTGCTTAGCATGTGTGTGGTATATTCCCAGTGCTTAGTAAACATTGGCTTTTCTTGTCATTACCCAGCTTGGTCTGACTCCAAAGCTTTTCCAGTTGTTTATGCACAAAAATGTTAGAAAGAATTCCTCTTGGAAAAGTACTCATCTGATTTCAGGAAGAATAAATTATTTTGTCTGAAAATCCCTTAGTCCTAAAATAGAAGGCAGTAACTTTTAGTTAATACTTTGCTGAAGCGTTTATTTAGACTGATCCTATTCTCATATAGAGATCCTCTGCCTGGTCAACGTGTTGTTCCTCCCCGAAAAGTTTTCCCTATTGAGGAGGTTGTGTAAGCTTGTAAAGTACTTTAGAATTAGTTTTGAAATCTGTATCTTCCTGGGTTTCTATTGATTGTGAAACAAATAGCCAAATCAAAAGAAAGCACATGGCGAAAGGCAATGACTTAAGATGATTCATATTTGAAAACAAGTTCTCATCATAAATGGGATTAAAATACATCCTTGGGGAATTCTCTGGAAGCTAAATGAAAGGCTTTACTCCATACAAAATTTAACACATTTCCATAGTAGTGCTATGCTGTAATTTATTAAACTATTCTCTGGTGGTTTGTTGTTTTGTTTCATTTTTGCTATTTTTCTAGAACACTGAAAGAAAAAATCTTTGTACAGAAGCCTTTGAGCTTCTGTTGAATAATTTCCTTAGAATAAATTCCTATGACTAGAATTACTGGGCCAATGTAGCTGATTCTTTACATTTTAATTGTTTATTTGCATTGCTTCCCACCTGTCAACTTCTACCTTCCTTTTATTTTATACAGGACAGGGCAATATGTTCCCTGGCAGCTTCTCAAATTCTTTCCCAACTTATGTTCATTTCTGACATTATTTTCTCGGGCTGTTAATCATGCTTATTTCTTTTGTTTTTAATCTGAAATCTCTGAGTGAATCAACTTGACATTGCAAGTCTGGACACAAGCTGTTTTTCTGGATAGGGAGACCACAAGATCTGCCGGAACAAGTAGTAAACCATCTGAATATACTTACTTGCATATAGACACACGGAGGGCAGAAGGAGGAGACTGAAGTAGGGAATGACTTCATAATCATGAACTAGATTTGGCCTTACTCCCCCCTCAAGTGAAAATCCTTAAGGACTTCTCCTCTGTCTTCATCTAGAATTCTCCCCTGAGCAATCTAACCTGAAAGATTGCCTTGGGACTTCCTTTGGCTGTCTTTGGAACACTTTAGAGTTGTTGGAAAGTCTACCACCTCATCCTGTCTTCTGATATCACACAGTCTCCCATACTTTAACACTGATTGACAGTTACTCTTAGCAATGCCTCTCTGACTTTCAGATTTTTGTGAATTGCTGTTGAGGTAAACTCCAGTCAGAGGAATGGCAGTCTGTTTCCATGTTAGCAAGAGGCCTGGAGGGAGCTCTGTTCTACTTGGCCATTGGGTAGTCACATTTGACCTTTGAAAAAAATATGCCTATATTGTGCCCAAAGTCCAGCTGTGTTAAAGTACACACTATTCCCTTCATGTATGGTATTTTCAGTCCCTCAAATAGGTTATCTGATAATTGAAATAAGTTTTTTTTTTTTAGCATAAAATGAATTTAAGAAGTGAGGTGTTAATAAAAACCATGATGTTTGGAGGTAAAACATGTGGTTTCTCGCCCTGTTTCTCTAACCATTTATGGAGACTTGGCCAGACAGTGAAGCTTTCTGAGCCACAGGTTCTTCTGAAGGATGAGGATAATAATTACTTAGTTTGCTGAAAGAATCAAATCGTACAGGAAGTTTTCTACAATAGTGTAAAAGCTATTCAAACACATATCATAGTTTCTGTCCTTACTTGATGACTATCATGATCCAAAATTAGGATAGTCCTAAAGATAATGTATCAAAAAAATCTGGAAAATAAAATGCAAAGGGTTGCACTCTGCCTCATACAGATTTAAAATTAGAAGCTGTGTTTTTGGATGATTGCTAAAGATGTTACCTATGGGCAGATGTTTGATCTGAACTTTGTCTAGAGCCCCAAAACTGAGGGTAGGCTGGTGTTTGAGGAACCAACATGGGAAAAGAGTTGAATATTTCCAAAGCTGTTTGAAAGGTCTCTGGTGGTATGGAGGGGAAATAGAAACAATGACTAAAAACCAAAAGCAAAACTCTGTCTAAAGCCAGGGAGGGAAAAGGAAAACTAAGAAATAAAATCTGGCTCCAAAATTTGCTAAAGTTAGCCTCAAATATGATGGCACCTAGAAGAGAATTCCAAAATCATCAGAGCCAGGACCACTTTTACATGGGTCTATAACTGGACGAGGTAAGGGATGAGCACATAGGGACACAACTATGTATTCTTTATTTTGTTTTTCTTGATACTTTCTTAGTCTAGTGACAGGAAAGGTAATTGAGGAGAATCTTTGACAAATACATGCACAGCAATGCCAGTTCTACAAACATGTGACCAAAAGCTTTATGGAAGTACTTACAAGTGCTATGACTTATGATAGTTCCCATTAGGTAATCAGTTTGAAAATGCAACACTAAATCTGTAGTAACTAGTTATTTTGGGTTCAAGGACCCAATTCCAGTGTGAATGTGTTGGTGTGGGCAAGTCCCATACCAACAAGCAATTCTCTTGACCAGCTGGGTGTCTTATAATTGAACTCAATTCTGGCACTATCCACCTGGAGATTCCACAGGTTAAAGGTTCAGTCCTACAAGATTCCTGCCCCTCCTCTTCATGCCACTCACGAGTCCAGACTATCGCTTTTGCTTCTGTCTGAGCTGTAGACTGGAGGTTCTAAGGACCTCCTCTTTAAATTTCTGAGCCAGCTTCAAGTCAGGCTGTTACCTATATTTCTGACCAACTGGCTGTGAACCAGAGATTCTCATGACCCTCTCCTCAGGTTCTAATAATTTCCTAGAGTGGTGCACAGAACTCACAGAAACATTTTGCTTACCAGAGCAACGGTTTATTGTAGGATATAACTCAGGAACAGCCAAATGGAAGAGATGAGTAGGGCAAGATATGTGGGAAGGGACACGGAGCTTCTATGCCCACTCCAGGCACACCACACTCCCAGCAGCCCCGTGTGTGCACCAACCCAGAAACTTTCCAAACCCATCCTTTGGACTTCTATGGAGGCTTTATTACAAGGCATGATTGATTATATCATTGACCACTGGTGATTGAACTCAGTCGCCAGCCCCTCCCCTCTCCTTGGAGGATAAAGGGGTGGGACTGAAAGTTCCAACCCTCTAATCACATAATTGGCTCCACTGGCCACCAAGCCCCGTCCTTAAGTGCTCTTGGGAATCACCTTATTAACATAACAAAAGGCATCTTTAGGACTTTTAGCACTTATTCCAAGGTTTTGGGAACTGTGAGCCAGGAACAGTGGAAGAAGACCAAATATATATAAGAAATATATATATTCTCACATATATTTAGTCATCTATATTATCTATATTTGGTCATCTGAATAACCAAATATATATATTTATAAATCACCATATCACACTGGTTAGGGCTATAATTAGCATAGCTTCCAGTAATTAGGAGTGGAGTCTGTACCATGTTATAAGAGCCAGTTGTTTAGGTGTTCTCTAAATGTGGGCTATTGAGAAAACAATCCTTTGTTTTTTCCCAGTCTATCTCCCTCTTATTCTACCTATTCAAATCTAACTCTTTGAAGACTCTCCTACTTTTTCATATACAATAGTGTGTATAAAAAGGAATAATATTTAAAAGAAGACAAATGATTAGGTAAGACTAAAGCATTTGTTAGTAACTTGCTTTAGGGTCTTCATAAACACACACACAGGCGCGCGCGCGCACACACACACACACACACACACAGAAAAAGACAGAGAGAGAGAAAGAGAGAGACAGCTTACAAATATCCAAACCAAATGCTATAAACAACCTTAGACATTCTAAGACTCAGCCTTGGTATGAGAAAGTAACAAAAGTAAATAAGAGGTAGGGGGATTTCAGTATCAGAGAATCTAAAACTTAATTCAAAGTGGCTGACATGATAAGATTCATATAAAAAGTAATTCTGAGCTTAAACAGGTTAATTTAGTCATTGGATTGTCTAAAATCTACATTCTTCTAATCTTTCAGGCCACCATTTTTTAGAATGTTGGCTTAGACTCTCTCAAGCCTGCAACATGGTTGTAGCACTGCCAAGTACCACACCAGACAACTGTCCATAGCAAAAAGATACCATGGTTTCCAAGTGTTTTCTTGCCAAGAGTAAAAATAAGAACACAAACAAAAACAAAAAAACTGTTCTTAAAAAATCTCCAGAAGACCCTCTCTCATGATCATTGGATGAAACTGATAAACAACATACTGCCTTCTTCCCTTCCTTCTCCCACTGCACTGTGAGCTCTGTGAGGCAGGACCTGTGGATTAGTTATCTCTATGTTTCCAGACCAAAGTTCATTGCCTAGAATTAAATGGATGCTCAACTAATGTCTGTTGAATAAACTAATCCATTCTATCCATTTGGCTTGATTTAATAGGCCATTTTTATTCAAATACTAAATACTTTTAACATCTTAGAAGAAAAGAAAATTCAGAGGGAGGCCTCTATCCAGGACTAATAATGATTTTGCTTTTGTTGCACTTCTTAATTAATTTTGAGGCAGCAAGAAAAGAAACTTGTGGCAAAAATGACATTACCAAGGGTAAGCAAGTCTTCTGATACTAGGTCATTTTATCACGGCCTGTTGAATACCAGGGACTTGGATGAAGTGATATCATATTAGGCTCCAGTTTGAGAGAAAAAAGGCAATAAACCTTAAGAGTCTTGGGCTGCTGCAAGGTCTACCAGCAGTCATTCTCTACCAATGAGGCTTGTGACTTTGGTCAAGTCAGTTAAGTAAGTGGCAGTGTCCTCCTGTGGCAGTGAACACAACAGTACCCTCTTTAATTAGCCACAGGCTTAAAACGATGTATAAAAAAAGATGACTTCTGTGAGAGCATGTTGGCTTTGAAAACGGTCATTCAAATATGAAGGTTCTTCTTGATTCACCATGTAGCAGACTAACACTGGGAACCTTATAACTCATTTTAGACAAAACATCTAGTACCTTCCAGATGTGGTGATATGCCACTTCTGATACAAAAGGGGTTTGAGCTGTCTTCCACAATGTAGGCAGCCCGGTACTGACTGTTCAGCTTCAGCTTAATGTTTATATAAACCTCTTACATCCAAGAAATATCTCTTCTCTTGGCATCACCAGTCTCTCCTATAATGCTCAAACATAATACCACTCAATGAAGCTTTGTTAATGATAAGAGCAATTTATTTTATTTATTTTTGTAATGTTTATTTATTTTGACAGGGCGGGAGTATGTGCACTGGCATAAGTGGGGGAGGGGCAGAGAGAGAAGAGGAGAGAGAATCCCAAGCAGGCTCTGTCAGCGCTGAGCCCAACACAGGACTCAATCCCACAACACTGGGATCATGACCTGAACTGAAATCAAGACATCCAACCGACTGAGCCACCCAGGCACCCCAGAATGATTAAAAACAAAATCATAATGGAAGGCAACATTACTTTACAATGACTAAAAGTGTGGGTTCTAAACTTGGACCTCCCATGTTCAAAATCCTTGATCACTCTACTTAATCCTTAAAATCTTAGGTTTCTTTCCTTCAGTAGAGTAGATATAATAATAACAGAGCTTCTGCCATAAGGTTGTTGCCAAGATTAAATTCAGCGAAAATCCTAGCCCCATGTCTGGTGCATAGTAAACACTAAACAAATTCTAATTTATTGATATGAATCTTTTTCTCAGAGGCTAGGAATTGCACTCCTTTTGCCTTTGACTATTGAATGTGATGAAATCACAAATTAATAGGCAATCTGGAAGGGTAGATCGTGTGTGGTTTAACAAGAAGTAACCCTGATGTGATGCATATACCATCACAAGCATCCAATAAGTATTACAGGTCAGCCACTGCCATGAAAAGCAGACGCCTGTTTTAACACAGGACAACCCTCTGCAGCCACAGCTGTCCCTCAGCCTGGCCAGTGAAGCACACAATCATATCTTTCTGTTTGCTCCTGTCCTTGTTCATGCTTACCAGGTACAAAGACAGGAGACTGGCCCAGCACAAGTCGGAAATAGAGTGTTTCACCCCCAAAGGGAGTGTGGGCAATGGTGGGAGAGCAACCATGAGCAGGTAAGCAAACCGTGAGTGGCCCAAGGCGGTGTGAACTACATGTACGCAAGCTACAGGAACAGGTGGCTCCCTGGTCTAGGTCCTCACTCCACCGTGCACCCCATGCAGTGTGTCCAGCCTGGGCCACCATTGGTTTTCTGTGTGTGTGTTTGATTTGCAAAACCCATGCCATCCTCGTGTGAAGTGATGGGAGCCTCCTGTCCCGGATGCTGCTGTCTCCCAGGGTTGTGTGCTTTGCATGTCTGAAGCCTTAGCTCACAGCTCTCCCATGGATTTCAACTTCTTGGTCAAATGCTTCTGGAGTTTGCAAAGTGGAAGAGATTGGAGGAAATTCATGTTTCAGGAGTATCGGATCGTTTGTCAAAACAAATGCAAAAGCCTAGGACTGGTTCTGAGGGAAGGGCTTCAATGAGGGAAGATTCCAGCCCTGATCCCAGACAAACCAGGGGATTAATCTGACTTATTTTCAGTGGAACATCATCTGACAGCCAAGGGCAAATGCCAAGGCCAAACTAGCAAGGTGTAGAGTCAAGAGGCTTTTCATGAACTGAAATCAGGAAAGCTAGTCCTCCTCTGGCTACCATAGCTTTGCAGCTCCTTTATTTCTCTGTGTTCAGTGGCAAACACCCCCTGTTGCTGCGCTGTGCATGTTCCCTCATACCAGGTACCCCCAACTGAGCAGTGCCCAGTAATCTGGGTTGTTTAGAACTATAAGCATCAACTATGCTGTGTTGCATGAAATGAACGTGCTTTATTGCATGGGACTGGGTTTTAAGAAAAGGACTCCGGAGAGAAATACTGTCAAGATTGGCATTAAACGAGTACAGAATGCTGGAGCAGCCTTGAGCTGGGGAATCAATCACCGTGAACTAACTCTCCACGTCTAATTTGTTGTGCCATTTCCCCATCCACCTGTGGTACAAAACTGTGGAAGGGAAGCTCTTACAAATCAGCCTGGGCTAAAGTAAAGGGAAAGTGCAGAAAGTGCAGTGTGTACATGTGTGTGCACGTGCTGAGAGCAGAGCCTGAGATCCAGCTGCACAGCAAGAAGATAATCCTGTTGAATCCTGTTGAACTTTCACCCAAGCATTGTATTTGCTTCCTCAGTAGTTGGCTCCCTCCGGTTTTCAAAATGATGTCTAACTTTCTCCAAGGATGACCGCATTGCACAACTTCTGGGGGTGTAATTCATGTTGCAGTCTGTGAAAATGGTATGCCAAACTGTGCAGCATAGTCTGACCAATCATTTAAAGCAGCCCTGGATGAGAGGCTGGCCCACTTTGTCCCTGGCTCCCAGACAAAGCAATGAGAGCATGTATATCTGTATAGGCATATATGGTGCACATTAGTGTATTTGATGCCCTTATACCCATGAAGCCTTTATAGAGCCAGGTTTGGATCTCAGTGTGTTTGAAAGATAACCCTCAATAGATCATTCTGTGGGAGTAACTCAACAGACTGCTATCGGGCCTACTGGTTTCCTTCCATTCAGATATGACAAAGTGCCATAATTCCTGTCCTTGAAAATCAATCAAACAGCACTGGAGTTAGCTGGACAAGGTGAAAATGACTGTATCGAATGTGTTACATTGCTACAGAATGTAGAATCAGAGTGACTTCTGATTTGAAGCAATTGTCTAGGACGGGACTTCCCAAATGTGGCTCCCTACCAAACATACTAAGACAGAATCTGCAGTGTCACAAGTTTCCTAGGTCGTTTCAATTTAGCCAGCCCATAAACTGATATTTTGGAATAATCCATTTGTCTAGGATGTGATATGCAGCTATTCCCAGCAAACATCAGGCCTCAATTCTGCCATGCATTGTTCTTGGGAGTGTTTGGTCAATGCTTAGAACTCTCACATCTGATCAGCCCAGTGGTTAGATTTGCTTAAGACTGTCTTGATTGAGAATGGTAAGAAGGAGACAGCGGACAATGGGACACAGAGGGTAAGGGGACTCCAGATCAACTGGACCAAGCCTTCCTGGATCAGGTCCAGATCTACAGAGATAGCAATTCAACATGTATACACTGAGAATAGTCCGAGTTTCTCTATAATAGCAAGATAATAGTTACCTTTGTTTCCTCACTTGTTTGGATATAGCCAAGGTAATGACAAGGGCTTATTACATCCTGGTGAGGCATAGGAGACTAATGCATGCAACAGTAAGGATAGTTCTGTTGGAATGACCAACCTCAGCCCCACGGATAAGCATAATTCATTGAGAATAAATGGTTTTCCCTTCCTACTTTTTCTTCCTTACTATTTCTTTAGCATTGAATAAAAACTGATGGAAGAAAGTGAAAGTGAATGGGAGGGAGAGGGAGCCCTTCAGTGTTCTAGAAAAGATTTCCTTTAGGGAAGAGAAAAGGCCTAGAAACACATAAAAGGAGAGGCCAAAATGTCTAAGACCATTGAGTATTTTTTTCCAACTTCATATTTGTTCACATAAATACACACATACACACACAATGACATTTATCCAGGAGAAATAAGTTTATCTTTTTAATTTACTTTTATTTATTTTTTACATTTATTTATTTTGAGAGAGAGGGTGGGGGGCAAGGGACAGAGAGAGGGAGAGAAAGGAAATCCTAAGTAGGTTCCACACTGTCAGCACGGAGCCCAATACAGGGCTCAAGTTCATGAACCAAGATATCATGACCTGAGCCAAAATTAAGAGTTGGATGCTTAATGCACTGAGCCACCCAGGAACCCTTTTTATTTTTTATTCTTTGAGAGAAAGAGAGAGAGCACATGCACATGCAAGGAGGGGAGGAGCAGAGGGAGAGAATCTTAAACAGGCTCCATGCTCAGCCCAGAGCCCAACACGGGGCTCCATCACAAAACTGTGAGATCATGACCTGAGCAGAAATCAGGAGTCAGATGCTTAACCAACTGAGCCACCCGGGCACCCCAGGAGAAATAAGTTTAAAATGAATATTAAGAGAAAAGATATCAGAGAGGAGACAACTGCAATGTAAACTGTTTCTAAATAAGAGGTTAGAATCGTTAATCCCAGTTTTCTCCCTCTGGAATTGAATGGAAGGGCTGGGAAAGAAAACCTAATCAACTTTTACAGATACTTTTAACATCCACTGATGAGGTCCTTTTTCTTGTCTGCTCCCACTCCTTCCCCCAATTGCTTCCCAGGGTCACAGTCAAGCACACTCACTCTGCAAAGATCTGGGCTGGATCTCTGGCCATAACCAACCAACCAGCCCTGGCAGGGGGGTGCTGAGGGAAGCTCAAACCACCACAGAAAACCAGAGGAGTGTGTCCCTGCACCTTATTTGCCTATGTTTTCTATGTTGAAGCTATGAACAGGACAGGACCTGGTGAATTCATGCCTGAACTCTTCTTCCAGAGCCAAGTAACCAGCAGGGAAAGAGTTTTACAGTACATGTAGCCCTAGAGCTGAACACTATTATCTTCCCTGAAACAATGACAGGGCCTTAGAGATAGTCCGTCACTCCCCCCTTTTCCCTCCACCCCCACATTTGGAAAAGACTAAGAACATTATATGCATCCATAGCACACTAGCTTCCTGCAATATTATGTTGTTTTCCTTTTATGTGAATTTATTTTTTCTTTCCATCTGAATCTAGCATAACTTGTCATCTTTTCATATTTTCACAGTGGACAGTCTAAGTGTGTTTCAGATCAGAGACCTCCTGATTGCAGGAGAAGTGAAAGAGAGTCCTAAACAGGGAGGTGCTCTAAGAACCGGAAATTCTCTAAACCCTGTTATCCTGTGAGTTCATACTGAGAGAGTCCACCTCAGGGATGGCTAAAACTTCAACAATGAATGTTATTATCTCCTGTCTCAGCAGGGCCATTCCATCAGAGTGCTCACTGGCGTCTGCATTCTGAAGCACTCACGATGTATCCCATGAAGGGGGTGAGGCACAGACATTCTGAGCCTCTCAGTCTCTCTTTGAAAAAGAGCTCCCTAATCAAATGAAATAGACTGATCTACAGTGTCCCATCAGTGCTTGAAGGGAGGAGGGTGGTGCGAGGTTATTTTTACTGTTGCAATGTCATGATATCATGATATCATGACCACCTGAGTCACTGATTTTTACCTAGTAGATGCAGCATCTAATTTTAGTGGGTATAATAAATGTCTACTAGAGCCTTTAGAGAATCTAGTAACAGTGATGTCATAATCACCAGGAACTCAGATTTCAAAAACAATCCCAAATTGTGATGTCCGTGTTAAGATTGTTTTGCCTTTCATTAATTCAGTGATTTCTTCCTTGGTGTTATGCTCACTCATTAAGCACCTACCATGAGCCAAGCACTTACAGGACTCTGGAGATAAATAGATGACCAAGACTTGACTAATGCCCTTGCAAATCTATAGTCCATGGGGGAACAACATCAGAAAAGATAATTGCAATGCAGCAGTAACCCCTGTCCCACAGGAACATGTATGTGTCTAATTAAATCCTCATTTAATATCAGAAAGTACAGCTTATGCCAGTGCAAACAGAATTAAGAGTAAAATAAACAAAATAATATTAACCTGAATTGAGTGTTGAAAAGGTCTACACACAGTTATACAAAATTCAGAGCCACAGAAGAGCAACGTTCTTTCTTTCTACTATGAAGCCAGCTAGTTTCATAATGATAGGAATGCTGCAGTAGTCTTCTCTTCATTCCTCCCCAAAGTCAGTTTCAAATTAATGTTCCAACTTATAGAGACATTCTAAAACAGGTAACAAATCAGTTACTACCGTTGCTGTAATTATTATACATCAGACACTGTAGCAGTACCTTCTCATTGGTTATGCACTCAATTCTCCCAAGAATGACCTTTCCATAGTACAGATGAGGAAAATGAGGTCCAGGGATATCCAATAACCTAATATTAAAATGTTTTAGCGAAAATTCTGAAATCAAAGACCTTAAAACCTGGTTCCGGCACTAGTCAGTGTGACCTGGAGGTGCCATTTTACTTCCTTAATCTCTATTTTCTATAAAATGAAGATAATAATATAGCACTCCCCTTACTATATAATCCTGTGAAAAGTAAATGAGATAATGCAAGCACAACACTTAGCAGACTGTGTGGCACACAGAAGGCATTCAAAAGATTTTCTTTAGTATTACTGTTACCCAAGGCTACTTAGAAAGTCCCTTTTTTTGTTTGCTTTTTGTCTTCTATTCTCCACCTGCCATCATGGATGTTTTCTCAACAGTCAATTCTAGAAAAGTATGTAAAATAAAATAGTAACATCAACAAAATTAATTCAATGGTATAACTTCTATGCTTTAAAATTCATGTTCTTCCATGGTTACCTATAAAAGCAGCTAACTTTTATTGGAGATACACAAGACACTAGTATAAGTGCTTTACCTGTATGATCTCTTATTTAATCTTTAAAAAGGTAAATAATAAAGTCCACACTGGAGACAAACTCAGTTTGATTCTGGAATTCACACTGTAACCACTATGATATCTGCCACCTGGGATAAAATCTAAACCCATGCACTCAGAATAGAGGGATCTTCCCACACTAACTCTAACTCTTTGACTTTTATTCCCTCTGTTTCAGTACATGTGTCTTCTTTTTCAGACACCCCAAATTTCTTACCATTCTCCAAACACGCTGACTCCTTTCTACAATTTCACACCTTCACACATGCTGTGTTTCTACCTGGATTGCCCTTCCTTTCTCCTTGTATCCATCTTCTCCAACCCCCATTCCTGTTCTCCCTGGTAAACTCTTACTCAGTTTTCGAAACCCAAACCTAATGTCAATTCCTCTTTGAAAGCTTTCTCAGATTTCTACAATCTATTTTACATCTGACCAAACTCATAATTCTAAAGTATTTTGAGTTTACCTCTGATATTGCATGTTATCTCTGATCACCTGTCTCTTCCCACTGAACTTAAGGTTTTTAAGGGCAAAATCATGTCTTGTTCAATTTTCTACCCTCAGAATCCAAAAGTGTTCTGGGACTGTTAATTCAGTCAATCAATCAATAATAGTACAAGAAAGAAGAACTCTGTATGTAGACTGCACTGTTTTAGGGACCATGGGGTGTTCCAGAAAGTATGGAATAATCTCCACCCTAAAAAACTGACAATCTTAATAAAGGAACAAAACTCATTCTGATGGAAACTGCAGGAGCATTAGGCTACATTAAGGTGTTCAATCTGTGATCCAGGGGCACACTCTGTGAAGCATCTGACTCTTGATGTCAGCTCACAGGTCATGATCTCACCGTTTGTGAGTTCGAGTCCCACATCAGTCTCTGTGCTTATGGCTCAAAGCCTAGAACCTGCTTCTCATTCTGTGTCTGCCTCTCTCTCTGCCCCTACCCTGCTCACGCTCTCTCTCTCAAAAATAAATAAATATTAAAAATTTTAAAAAAAGAAATTTCTTAGGGAAATATTTTATAAGTCTGACGAAAAATTAGTTCAGCTAGTGTCTTGTGAATGGACTAGAAATACTTAACTTTAGTAAGTGCAACAACTACACAAATATAAACCAGAGTCCTAATTTCCTTTGCTTATTTTTCCAAAATAATCACCTGTTCTTTTGGAAACAGAAAATTACTGTAAGTATATTCTACTTCTTTCAGCCTGTAGCATAATTCAAAATAGTAATGGGACTGCTTGGTTTCCCTGGCTCTCTCATCTCACTTTCTGTCCTCATCTTGTCCTTTTTGCTGTGGGTTGGGGGGGGGTGGGGTGGGGGGGGAGGGCGGGAAAGGAGCTGGTCAAAATCTTTTGTAAGGCTGCTGTCCTTGTCCATGAAATACAAATATATGATAATGTAGTAGTTATGTACAAATATAAATATTTGTATATATTTTGAGACAAAAGATTTAATAGCTTACAATTTCCTGTAAAAGGGAAGAAGGAAATCAGAACAGTCTCTGATATGACAAATACCACAAAGGGAGCAGCCTTGGAGTTATCAGTTCACATTCCTAAGCTCTAAAGGAAGAAGTCAATGCTAGAGGCATACTCGCTACTTTTACACCCACAGCAAAATATGGATAAAATCTTGCAATGTCCACCAAATCTTACTGCCATGTTCCCTCAGGTGGATAATACCAAAATAAGGGCAAACTATTCCACAGAGCTGAATGCTCTGTAAACTTGAATCACTATTTCATCTAACTCTACGTTTCATGAGTCATTTTGAACTGACTTTTCAATGTAAGGATTATTTATTTTCTTAAATGTTAATTCACCACTTACTATGCATAAAGCTCTATGCTTCATGCTAGACAAAGATCTATGAAATAGGGTTTCTACACCTAACAATTTTTTGTCATTATACTTAACATGCCTTCAAAGGAGAGACTATGCTTTTATGACACTATGTCTTCCATACTCCTAGAATCAGAAGCCAATGAAAAGACATAGGCTTTAGTATCCTACATATCAAGATTTTACACCTTAAATATTTTCTACCTTTGTGCACATAAATCCCATGAATCTCTGTAAGCATCAGCTTTATAATCCATAAAATAGACATGATGTTGAGAACTGCCTCACATATTGTTTTGAGGAATTAAAAATAACATGTATATGAAAATACATATAGATGGATATTTTAAAGTAGTAAAATAATTTAAATGAGATCAGATACACATACAGAAGGCAGTATACTGCAAGAAAAAGACAAAAGTAAATATTAATCAGGAACACCTGTTATTTTTTATATGCACCTACCTAATTAATTTTCTGAGAAGCAGAAAAAGATTTCTGTCATCTGAGGAACCAGGCAGATTGACATAAACAAGATAATAGTGTATAGGATACATGTAAGAAGTTGTTTGAATACTAAAAGGATAGAATTTCTTTTTTTAATTGAGATAAAATTGACATATAAAATTGTATTAGTTGTAGGTGTACAACATAATGATTTGAGATATAGATGTATATATATCTCAAAATGATTACAACAATAAATTTAGTTAATGTCCATCACCACACATTTACAATTTTTTTTCTTGTGATGAGAACTTTTAAGATCTATTCTCTTAGCAACTTTCAAATATACAATAGATTATTATTAACTATAGTCACTATGCTGTACATTAGATCCTCAGGACTTATTTATCTTACAACTGGAAGTTTATACCTTTTGGATCTCTTCACCCATTTCACCCACCACCTGCTCCCTCCTCTACCAACCACCAATCTGTTCTCTGTATCTATTAGTTCAGGGTTTTTAGATTCCACATTTACATGATATCATGCAATATTTGTCTTTCTCTGACTTATTTTACTTATCACAGTGCCTTCACGTTTCATGCACATCATTCATATTGCAACAAACAGTGAGATTTCCTTATCTTGGGAATGGCTGAATAATATTCCATTGTGTGTTTGTATTTGTATGTGTGTGTATATATATGTGTGTGTATGTATATGTATTTTGTATGTATGTGTATATACACACACACACACACACACATATATATATATATATATATATCACATTTTCCTTATCCATTCATCTGTTGATGGACACTGAGGTTGTTTCTGTGTCTTGGATATTATAAATTATGCTGCAGTAAACATGGGGTGGTAGATATTTTTTTAAGACAGTGATTTCATTTCCTTTGGATAAATACCGAGAAGTGGGATTGCTGGATAATATGGTAGTTCTATTTTTAAATTTTGAGGAATATCCATATTGTTTTCCATAGTGGTTGCACCAATTTACATATCACCAACGGTGCATGAGAGTTCTCTTTTCTCCACATCCTTGCCAATGCTAATTATTTCCTGTCTTTTTGATTCTAGCAATTCTAATAGGTGTGAGGTGATATCACATTGTAGTTGCATTTCCTGACGATTAGTGATGATGAGCACCTTTTCATCTAACTGTTGGATATTTGGATGTCTTTTTTGGAAAGAAAACACATTTTGTCTATTCATCCATCAGTGGACATTTAAGGTGTTCCACATCTTTGCTACTACAAATAATGCTGCAGTGAATATGGTAGTGTTAATCCCTCTTTGAGATCCTTATCCTAATTCCCTTGGATATATACCCAGAAATGGGATTGCTGGATTATATAGTAATCTATTTTTAATGTCCTGAAGAACTTTCATACCATTTTCCACAGTGGCTGCACCAGTTTGCACTCCCACCAACAGTGCACAAGGGTTCATTTTTCTCTACATCCACCAATACTTTTTATCTTTTTTTACGATTATTATCCATCCTGACATGTGTGAAGGGATCATATTGTATTGTACACTAAAAAAAACTGTTAAGAGGTAGGTTTCATGTTAAGTGTCCTCGCCACAAGAAAGAGAGAGAGAGTGTGTGTGTGTGTGCGTTCACCATCTGAAGCATCCCAAAGGGAATAGGACTGAAACTTTCTTAGCACTTCATATCTGTGGCAGGTGCCTATTTACATCCAGTAAGAAAAAATAATCAAAAATTACCTTAAGCCAGGAGCTTCATATAGATATTAAGCACGTTGGTGGTAGATAACAACCAGGATTCAAACCTCAAAACTAAGGTACTCTTCACACATTAGATTTAAATTAAATATGTTAGGCAGAGGTACTTTAAGATCAAAAGGAATCTTTTTTCCTAAGCAGAAATCATTTTTTCAGCAACCATTCTAACAGTCTGGGGACACTTTCTTATTCTACAGTCCCTCAGTATTCATCTCTGCAATCTTCAGGTCAATTTGTTGATAGAGAGCTTTGGGATTTATGATCAGGTCATTTTATGGATACAAACTTGGTTGTTATCATTTCCCTGGATGCTCCATAAGGCTGTGCCTTGTTAGCCCCTTAGTTTTTGTGTGCACCTAGCACACAGACAGTATTGCATGTGTGACTCTGGATCTAAGGTCCTATTTGGGGCATATTGTTTTGCCTTTTATTTGACTTGGGCATATTAGTGAAGTTCCATAAGCCTTGGGTTTTGCATCTATAGTAGAGGTTAATAATACCCGTTTACATCAGGCATTCAAGGAAAGCATTCTAATTTGTTTCCTTTCCCTAACACTCCCAGCCCACCTACTCTGCCTCAGACACCACACCAAGCATTGGAAATGCTCCCAGTTACTGCCCTTGGAGTGCTCAGGTTTAATCCAGAAACAGACTTGTAAATAAGTGATTAAAAATACCATGCAATAAGTGCTATATTATACAGCTGTTGTGAAGGTCAAATATAATAAAACAGATGAAAACACCTTGTGAGGTATAAAATTCTATTCAAAGGGGAGCTATTATCATTCCAGGACCCTCCTCTTCTTAGTCATCAATCCTAATCCTATGTTTTATTCAAGGCTTTAAATCAAACTGGATTTTCCCACAAAGACTTCTCTGTGGTATCAGCCAATGGGTGCAAAATAGCTGTGTCTTCTTTTGTTCTCTCTTTATGAAATTGTAATCTGTGCTTTATAGTAATTGCTGGAAAAAATCATTTCCATTTTGGGGAAAAAAAATCCTCTAATCTTAGTTGAAGCACCTCAAGTGTAGAATTTACATCTCAGTATGAGGAGTAGTTTAGTTTGAGGTTTGAGTATGAGTTCCTGAATTTTGAATGAAAAAAAAAAATAGCTTAACTTGAGAAAGAAAATGCTCTAATGATCCAACAAAATGCCTCTGCTTGGAACATGCTTTACATCCTTTGTTAGATGCTTTCTCTTTATGGGGACGTGGGGCAAGTACCAGCTGTACTAGAACCACTGGACACTTGAGTAACCCACCCTGAATGGATCGTGACATGTCCAAAAGGCTGCCTGTTAAACCAGAGACTAGTTAAAATAGAGCCAATGGTTCTCCTCCCACAAGGACTTCATTAGAGACTGAATGCCTAGTGAGAGACATTCTCTGAGAGGATTATCATAGAAGCAGGCAGCCCCTGCTCGATCACAGCTACTTAAAAGGGAGGCGAAAGTCCACCTCACAAGGTTGTTGGAAGTCCACCTCACAAGGTTGTTGGAAGGGTTTCAAGGGGTTGGGTGTGTGGAATTACCTTCTTTGCCATATATGCAACACATAAATATTAATTGGATTTTGTTTATCCATGTTATTTTAACATTTCCCAGTCTTTAAGGCCTCGTTAATCTCCACTTTATTTGCAAATCCTTCCTTGAAACTTCTTTCCCCAGTGAGCAACCTTTTGTCTAAATTCCTCCAGTACCAAGGACAAACGTCTTTTCTTTCACAATAGTTTTAGAATACCACTATATTCCTTTTCATCATTTTTTCACACCTGTTAAGATCTTAACACTGTATCACTGCATTATTAAAACAGCTTCTTAAATCTACCCTGGACACCACTATTTTGCTTGTGTCAATCTTCTTGGCTCCTTATTGCCTGAAGGACTAATTAACCTAACAGATGTTAATTAGGTCCTAACATATTCCTGAAGTAGGACCAGGACTGGGGCCAAACAAGGAATAGGGTCAATGGATGAAGCTGCAATGAGGGTTTAAAGAAGGTTATGGCGTGATTCCTAAATTTAATTGCTTTTGTTGAGCTTGAGAAATACCAAATATATAAAATACTAAATAACAAAAAATAATTCCTGCACTAAAATAACATAGAAAATAACTCATGAGTATTTGTTTATATATTCATTCATCTATTGATCTAGCATGTAGATTTCATATATATCTAATAATTAGACCATTTCTCTGGTCAACTGTATTAGACCATCTATCTATCCCAGAGTCTAACAAGTCCAAGGTTAATTATGAATTAGTTATTAAAATAGCAAAAGAAAGGAAAAGAAGGAAGATCCTTGTAGGTCAGGGGTGACCACAAAGAATTTTTACAGCAGACAAAAATGTCCCAACTCTACTCCTGATGCTTCCATTTATTCTCCATCCCCACCTAGTAAAACTGGACTACTGATTATCTTAGAATATCCTTATGGATTCCTGAACCTATGTCACTGCTATTTTTCCTGGATGCCAATGCCTACTGCTCCTTTTGGATTTTGCCATAATCTACTAATTTTTCAAGGTGTAGATTCAATCTGTCTCTTGTACGCAAGCATCATTCCCTGGCCCCTCCCCTCCTGCTGGAAAGTTTCTTCTTGTTGTGAAGTTTTGAATCCCTTGTGATCTGTACCCTATAGTTAGTTACCCCATGAACTACTTGTTTCCATGCTCCACAATCTCTCAGGCTTTGCCCTTAGCAACTTTCCACCTGCCCATCTACTTCCTCATTTCAAGGTCCTAAGAAAAAGAAAAATAACCCTCCTGTCAAAATACTATGAGTAACTCATATTGCTAGCCTTCTATGTGCATCTTTTCTCTTGCCCTCTTTGAGG
Source organism: Herpailurus yagouaroundi (assembly GCF_014898765.1). NCBI lineage: Eukaryota > Metazoa > Chordata > Mammalia > Carnivora > Felidae > Herpailurus > Herpailurus yagouaroundi. The sequence continues at coordinate 17,150,713 of NW_024412411.1, read as the reverse complement.
CAAGTCTCATATCAGTAACTCGCCACCAGAATATCAAAAAGTACTGATGAATAGGGGTACTGATGAATAGATGGCTCAGTCAGTTAAGCATCCAACTTCAGCTCAGGTCATGATCTCATGGTTTGTGGGTTTGAGCCCCGTGTCGGGCTTTATGCTGACAGCTCAGAGCCTGGAGCCTGCTTTGGATTCTGTGTCTCCCTTTCTCTCTGCCCTTTCCCCTACTCATGCTCTTTCTCTCTCTCAAAAATAAATAAACATTAAAAAAAAATTAAAAAGTACTGATGAATCACAATCATTTGCAAAGGTATCACATATCATTTATTACCACTATTAGTTGAAATACCAAAATTTGCAAAATAGTGCAGATTTAAGGTTATCCTCAAATTTATACCATTCTTTTTAGTGGCATTTCAAAATAAGTCAGAGAGAAAATAAGTGGGCTACATTTATTAGGGCTGTCCTTATATAGGACAACTGTCTTTTACCAGATCACAGCATGGGGAAAAAAAGAGGGGCTGAAAATAATATTTATATGGTTGTAAGCTTCAAGTGCCTTCATCATTGAGGCATCCAGTCATTATCTTTGACAAATATAAGTGCTTGATCAACCTGTGCTATTTGAGGTAATGACCAAAGAGTGATATAGGGTGCTTTCTTGAGACCTCAAAGTAGATGATTAAGAAGTACAAAGACATGGTAATAGAGAATGTAAATCAAATGACTAATGTTTCTACTTGAAAACACACATCATCACCAGGTAACACCAGACGTCTTCTCTTCCATGAAATAAGGACAGCTCACTTCACAAAGCAAAGATGGGACATTGTACTGTCAGGAAAAATGGAATTGGAAATCATTTTTGATTTGGTATTGGTCCCAGGTCGCCATTATCTAACTGCTTAACTTTGGGCAAATCACCTATCTCACTGAGCCTCGATTTTCTTATTTTTGGAAGGAGGACAAAGACATTGATCCTATCTACCCTTGACAATCAGTGTCCGGAAAAGTACTTTTAAAGCACTATGCAAATATAAGGTGATATTGCTTTGATTATTGTGTCTTTGGTAGATAATTCATTTTCATTTACTCAAGTGTTTTTGTCTGTACATATATTTCTAATGCATATGTCATCGTGGCCATTTATTTTTTTTTTGTCAGCGAGATGGCTATTTTTTTTTTATTTTTTTTTTCAACGTTTATTTATTTTTGGGGGGACAGAGAGAGACAGAGCATGAACGGGGAAGGGGCAGAGAGAGAGGGAGACACAGAATCGGAAACAGACTCCAGGCTCTGAGCCATCAGCCCAGAGCCTGACGCGGGGCTCGAACTCACGGACCGCGAGATCGTGACCTGGCTGAAGTCGGACGCTTAACCGACTGCGCCACCCAGGCGCCCCGAGATGGCTATTTATATCCATTTATGCTTAACTGGGGAAATTTATATGGATGATTCTATCATTTTCTTATATATTATGGTGTATTTTTCAGTGTAATTGTCATAATCAAGATGTCATATTTTAGGCAAGGCTCAGAAAGAAATTATTCCACCTAATTTAGAATGTCTGGATATAAACAATATCCAATTCCTCATTATCTTTTAAAAACTTTATTTCCATACTTTGCAACTCAAAATATATTGATAAAAAGCTTAAGAAAATGTACAGAAAATGGAACTGCAATTGGAAACTTTCTACTTATAATATTCTTAATTCATGAAATTGTTTTTTTGGCCTAGTATTTTCTGAAGTCATTCCAAAGACATATTTGCTAGTAACATTACAAGCTTTAAAAAAATTTTTTTTAAGTATTTTCTTTTGTATTAGGAAGCTCATTATCTTACTATTCCTCTCTCCTGGCTGACCCTGGGGAAAAAAAACTTCTAAGAATAAAGGTAGAAGGTGTCATTTTGGCAGACACAAATGTAAACAAAAAAACCTAAATCTCAAATAACATGATCAAAATGTACCTCCCCCCAAGAAATAAAGAACAAATTGTCATAGTAGTAAATTCTACAGTATTATATTTGATAAAGGGTTAATTGGTACCTGGAAAGAGCACAAAGTTTTTATGTTTTTTTTTTTTTTTTTTTTGGCCAAATTGTCCTCCTTTCCAGGTGTAGCAAACCATGTATTCTGTTTCTTTCCTCCACTCCTCTTTCCTCCTCCTTCTTTTCTAATGTCCAAAATATTCAGTGGGGAAAGTCAAGTGCTATAGACCAGTACGGAAAAGTTTGCTTTCCCTTTTCTTACCTCAGGGACCTTAGGAAAAATGTATAATCCCGATGTTTAAAAAAAAAAAAAAAAAAGTTCTCAGTAATAACAACAACAATAATAATAAAGATTTTACCGCAAGTGATTGGAAGATTTTTCTAAGGTTTATTTATTTGGTTTTTTTTGTTTGTTTTTGGTTTTTTTTTTTTTTGAGAGAGAGAAAAACAGAGAGATAGAGCATGAGCAGGGAGGGGCAAAGAGAGAGGGAGACACAGAATCCGAAGTAGGCTCCAGGCTCTGAGCTGTCAGGACAGAGCCTGACACAGGGCTCGAACTCACAAACTGTGAGATCATGACCTGAGCTGAAGTTGGATGCTTAACTGACTGAGCTATCCAGGCACCCCGGAAGATTTGATGGTGAGGTCTGCAGAGGTACTGTGCTTTATAAAGTACCCTCACGTGTACCACCATTTAGTTTCTTCCAGAAATCATGTGAGGTGAGCAGGAGAGGTTTATTTCTTCCATTTTTTACCAAAGAACAAAGAGGTGCAAAGGTGTTAAGTGATTTGCCCAACATCACTGAGGGCCATACCTTAAACCCACATTCTGGGTCTACTATCCATACTGCCTCCATAAGCTTTCATTACTAAGAAGTTTCACTACACATACACACGCACACACACACAGAGAGATACATATACATATAAATTACAGAAAAGGAACAAATACTTCTTTATGATTTTCACAGTAGAGATAAAGATCTGTGTTCTTGTACTTGGTTAATGAAATATGTACTAAGTACTACTGATTACAGTGAGTTTATAAAAAGATTGATTCATAAGACAAAACAGAATTTCATTAACATTGAATTATTTTTTTACTATTGAATTATTTTTAAAACTGAATTCTACCAAAAACAATTCAGTATGGATTTTTTTAAATCAAATTCACTTATCCACTCAGTTATTAGTTCAAAATATTATTGAGCACATATCATGTTCTAGGCAATGCACTAGGTACTAAGGATATAACAGAAAACAAAGAACCCTCTGTCTGTACCCTCAGAACACTCCACCCAGCAGGTGAGGTAGATATACAGCAAAGAGTTATTAAGTGCCTAATGAAAGGACTCTGGGAATCTAACCTAGTCGGGATGGGGTCAGGAATGCTTCTCTCAAATAAAAGCAATTAAGATAAAATAAAAAAAAAATGGTAAGAGCTTAGGCCGAAAGAAAGAAAAAGGCAGAGAGGAGGGAGCACAATGAAAGAGCATTTCAGGAAGAAGTAAATTGTGGAAGAGAAATAATGCAGAATTTAGTGGAGTGGATTTGATCACCAAGGAGACAAATTAGCATGGAAAAAACCACAACAGAGCAAACCCGATGGAACTCCAATTCTTGGTACAGTTGGTCAGGTTAAGGAGGAACGACCAAAAATGTTTTTTGGCTTTACTACATATTTTACTTTGTATTGAATTCTTTGTTTCTCAACCAGAGCTCAAAACCACAAGTAAACTGTTTTTATTTTCTGAAATGTAGTGTTCACATGGAATGCAAAAATTAACACTCTTAGATACCCTCTCCTTACAAGAAGCTTTCATCTGCATGGTCTCATTTAATCCTCATGACAGCTTTCACCAAAGGATTGCTCTCTGCTTTTTATCAAGGCTTAGAGACTATTGTTTTCCAAGCATCCAGGATGGCAGATCCAGGATTAGAATCCAGTTTGAGGGTCCTTTGTCCATTGCATTTTCCAGGACACCACACAATGGTTCTTAAGACTGGTTTGCTTAAGAATCCTATTCGTCCATCAAATGCTTATTAACATCCTGTGTGCTAATGAACAAGATAGATCAGTTTCCTGTCTGTTTCCTGTGGAAACTACATTCTACTAATAAACAGATTAATGTCATAAATCAGGATTTAAAAAAAAAAAACTTTTTAAAAAGTTCTCATTTATTTTGGAGTAAAAAACCTTTCATGACCCAAGGAATGAAATGAGGTACTTACATTTGGACTCCATTTCTCTGGTGTCTCCTGTGTCCATTTCCATTGGTATTCAGATTATTTGGCGCTCTCTCTCCCAAATGACCATGGACACTATGAGCAAAGGCATGGCCAGGAAAAATGTCAGTATTTTGTGCAGATTGGCTGGTTAGGATAGTTTCCTTCTCACACATTCATCCAAAGGCTTTTCCATCTGCTGTCAAGTTTTTAGGCACTACTGCATGTGATTCCAAAGACTGACACTGTTAATACCCAGAGTTATGTTCCATCAAAACCTCTCCATGTTGGGAGCAAGAACTTTCCTAGAGTAAAGCTTAGTAAGATAAATCCAGTTATGCTTCCAGTTTATAGCCCAAGCTTTGTATTAAAAGTGGCCTCAGCAACCTGAACGACTAATTTTCCTTTCCAACATGCATGTTTCTTACCTTGCTGGTAGGAGAGAAAGGGGGTTGTTGGCAACCATCCTCCCAATCAAATCCCATAAATAGTCTGGCCCATTTCTTCTGTGCCATGTTCCAGAACTCAGTAGACACCTAGAAAGAAGAAAGTAATGCACTAAAAACATATAAAGTGGCAGGTCAGGTTAATGCAAAATGTAGAAACATTCCTTTCCTGAAACTCTCCTGGAAAGGAAAGTTAGGTTTAGCAGGGCCCATTCTGCTACCATGGATGTACAGCAACCTCCAAACCTGGAAATAATTGATCCATCCTTTGCAGGAAGAGGGGCAGGGGTGGGGGACATATCACATTCCAGAATTCTAAAGGACACCAGGTTGCAAACTATTGGGTAGATTAAGTGGAATGAGATTTCAGAGGAAGGAGCAGAAAAAGGAAGACCACAAAAAGGAAAAGGAAAGATGGAAGAAATGAGAAGCAGTATGGGAAAGAGACAGAAAGCATCCTGTTATAGGAACTGCAGAAACAGAGATCTGTTATCAAAGGCATAGGTATCTCAGGCAGAGTGGATCTGGCAGTTGAAGTCCGGTAGCCGCAAGGCAAGTGAGCTCCAAACACAATTCAGCCCCCTGCCAGGCAAAGGCCGTCCAGCAAGGAGGCCAAGGGAGCAATGGGAACCCAGAAAGAAAGGACAGCTTCTTTGGGGATGGAGTGCTTACAAAATGCATAGATCTTTGGAACCTTATCTAGGTGATCAGAATCTTCTGGGGTCAAATAGCCTGGGCTATTTGACAAATACCCTAGGTGAGTTTTAGGCACAATTAAGTTTAATCACCACTGGCCGAGATGATAAAGTTGGGTGGTCAAAGCCTTGGGTCATAGACTGTCCAAGGCTATTTCCTGGTCACAGCACCTAGGGCAGAGCTGTCTGGACAAAACAGACCC
>NW_024412411.1:17106297-17144757 GCF_014898765.1 Herpailurus yagouaroundi | reverse complement strand
ATACTGGACTGCTTCAAGATCGGAAGCGCGGGGGGCGCGGGCGGCGGCCCCGGCGGGCCGGAGCCCCCGGACGCCGGCCCCAAGGGGCTGTACGACGTGGCGGAAGCGGAGGAGCACTTCCCCGCGCCCGCGCGCCCGCGCTCGCCGTCGCCCATCAGCACGCTGAGCCAGCGCGCGGGCTCCGCCAGCCGCACGGACGACGACGTGCCGTCGCTGCACTCGGAGCCCGCGGCGCGCAGCAGCTCCTCGCAGGGCTCGCTCATGGAGCAGATCAGCAGTGTGGTGACCCGCTTCACCGCCAACATCAGCGAGCTCAACTCCATGATGCTGTCCACCACGGCCCCCGGCCCCGGCGTGGGCGCCCCGCTCTGCTCGTCGTACCTGATCCCCAAAGAGATCCAGCTGCCCACAACCATGACGACGTTCGCCGAAATCCAGCCGCTGCCCGCCATCGAGGTCACGGGCGGCGCGCAGCCCGCGGCGGCGGCCCCGCCGGCTGGGGGCGCTGCTCGGGAGACGCCGACGGCCGGGCCGGAAGCTGCTGCCGGCAAGCCGGACCTGGAAGAGCTGGTGGCTCTCACCCCGCCGTCCCCCTTCAGAGACTCGGTGGACTCGGGGAGTACAACCCCCAACTCGCCAGTGTCGGAGTCGGCCCTCTGTATCCCTTCGTCTCCCAAATATGACACACTTATCATAAGAGATTACACTCAGAGCTCCTCGTCGTTGTGAATGTCATTGGAAACCACGCTGGGTTCCGCCAAGGGAGCCAAGACCTCCCGTGTTCACGCAGACACAGTGACAAGCATAGTCGCCTGGTTAAGACCCGAGGTGGAAGATGCCAAGTACACCCGTAATGGAAACACGAGATTAATAGTGCTATTTAACATCAACCGACGAAGACACCGACCACAAATCCTTTGGCAGATTTTCTTCTAGTGGCCTTAGAAAACATGGGCTTTTAAGAAACACTGCTTATATTTTTGAGGGCTGACAAGAGTCTGTTGAACCAGTTCCATACCAAGTGCTTTGCTCTAGGGAAGCAATGAGTGTGTAACAGCATAATGGAGGGGGAAAAGCATAGTTATTAAGCAACTGTACAAAGTTTGTTTACTTTAATTCTTTTCCCAGAAGATTCTTTGATTCACCAAACATGAATGTACATTTTCTAACAAACTCAAAATCTGGGACCAAAAAAAACATCAACCTTTCGCTCTCTTTTTTTGTTTTTTGGGTTTTTTTTCCGTTTTTTTTTTTTTTTTTTTTTCTGTCCTTTAAAGACTTTGAAAAGCAGTAACTTGGGCCCAGTATTTACTGAGGCATTGTTGTGAGTGTGTCCCATGCATAACACACAACTGGATAATGAGTGCTGCGCTGATGTGTATAAGGCTTTTACCAGAGACATTCCAATTTGGTTTTGAAATCCTCTTTGAAAAGCCTGCATCCGGGAGTCCACCTAGTTATTTCAATTCACCTCCATTAACCAAGAAAACCAATGGAAGATTTCTTGACTATTTCACCATGTTGCCAATCAATACTGGAGTAGCAAAAAAATATTTTCTGGAATACTGTTTTGTAATTCCCTCACTGGGGTACCGTTGTGTAGCTGGAAATTCTCTTTATAATAATAATAATTCCTGAGCTCCAGCTTGGCTATCACTTTCATGAAATGTGGCCACTCCTCCTTATGAATGCTGTTCCATTAGCATTGCCAGCTAAAATATTAAAATATGCATTTGGGCTTCTCCATTCCTTTCTTTTGAGAACCTGATGCACAAAGAGCTCCTCTGTTCTTTCCAAGTCCCACCACTGGAAGAATGGTCTATAGACCCAGCGAAGACAGCGACATGATTAGAGGGACTGCTGTTCAAAAAGTTAACACAATCTTAATACGCTGGAAATTTTAAACTGTGTCAAGTCGGCTTAGCAGAGATTTAGCTATGCCAGTGAGCAGTGATTTTAACTTTTTTTGGCTGCTTAAAGAGGGCAGCTATGAACTATGACAAATGTAGATTTTTCAAAGCAATACAGAATATTAAAACAGAGGAACCTTAATGAATATAAACCACACAGTCTCTTAGCCATTCCAAAAAGAGGCAAAGCAATTATTAGTATTTCCTTTTTAAAATAATTATTAATATGATTTTGTGCACTTCATACTGTCACTTTTTAAATACTGCAGAAAAGAGATTTAAAGATATACTAGAAATACATGTGCTTTAATAGGCTCATATAGGTAGAATTCATAGCTCAAGACCTGCATCCACAGTCATCTCTTTCTTCTTCTCATTACAATTGTCCTCAGGTGCCAAATGTTTTTTTGTGTTGTTTTGTTTTGGTTTGGTTTCGTTTCGTTTCGTTTCATTTTAAATTTTAAAATAAAGATAGTAATAAAAGGAGGAGGTGTCCTATAAATTTAAAGTTCAGTTGATCCAGCCTTATACTAAAGCTAGCCTTATGAAAAAGATTTGCTGTGAGGCAGAAGTATATTTTTAGCAGAAAGAAAAATAAATGAAACCTTTTTCCTTGAGCTCAATATCCTTATATTGGCATGTATTTTTTTATTTCATATCTACTTTAAAAAAGGAATTGAGAAATGGAAATATATCCATTGGTGTAATTTATCATGCCCCACTTTTAAAAGTTATAGGAAATATACTTCTTGATTTTCCTTTACTTATATCTGTTCTTATATTAAATTTAAAATCAAATCTCCCAGTATAAAATGTTAAAAGCTGATATTAGTTTACTAAAATATAAACTTGAAAATCAAACTTACCATACCACATTTGAAAATATCATCAGAGCACCCTGAACCCACATATTATAATGAGACTCTTGAAGCAGAGTGAATTTAGCTAAGCTTTATAGTTTCATTGACTGTGAACTCTGCCTCTACTTAAAAAACAAATGTAAATATTTTGATTAACACCCTTCAATCCTCATGAAAAGGGTGGCATTCACCTGAGGATTACCATTTTGATTTCTTAAACATTGAAACCTTTCCAAATATACTCAACTAAGTTTTAAATTCGTTTCCCATGACTTTAGGTTGATTTCCATTTTATTCTCAAGTGTAAGTTTCACCGTGTTGACCAACAGAATATTTTTAAAAAACTTTCTCCATGATCAAATTTCTCTTCTAAATTTTTAGTAACATATTTCTTTAAAAAAATACACCACTTTATGAGAAAATTCATCAGAAATTAAAATGTAATACAAATAAATTGCTGTCTGATAATGCCATATGAAATTATAATCAACTGTAATAAGAAAAATATTCATCCAATTAGAGGAGAACAAGGTGTACTTTTCTCTGTGTTTTTATGCCCTTTGCCCTTCATTCAATACATTCTATAATGCATAATATTAGTAATGCACTTTTGGGATCTTTTATTTTGGAATGATGCTAACTCTGTCTCTTTGCCAATTCTAATACCAGGTTCCAAGTAATAAATCTACAAGGAAAACTGAATATTCATTCTAGGGCTAGGATATGAACTTCGCAATTCATTTGGGTACCTATTTTCATTGAATTTCCTTGAAAACAGTCTGTTCCTGGTGCCCAGTGATCACTCAGTTGGACCAGCATGACTAAAAGGAAGGGGAAAAGACTGAAATGCTGAGATTCAGAAAAGTGACCCTAAAGGACAGTTTGGTCCAAGGATGAAAAGAAGAAGACCTACTTTGATCGAGTTATATGGACCATCTAAGGAGTCCACTCACTCTTCTGTTCTGGGAGAGGAGTAGGGGCAGCCTGAGAAGACCCTATGTGGATTGGGAAGAAGCTTCTCTCTGGGTTAGGGGTGGGGAGCAGAAGGGAGTACGCAAAGGAAAACCATATGAGATTTGACTGAAGTAAAGAAAAACAGTAAATCCCCGAATGTACTAATCCTTGTTAGTAAAAGTCTTTCCCAAACTTCTGCTGTTACCAGCAAGTGATCAGGAAGACTAGGAGCTATTTCTGACTGTGAATGAATTGTGTAATGGCTCTGCTGCAGTTCTGTGACTTCCAAACCAGGAATTAACCACTTTTTAAGAAAAAACAAAAAACAAAAAAACAAACAAACAAAAAAAAAAAACCATTTCCTATGCTAGTCTCCCAGCAAAATGTACATGTTTTGGAGACTTCAAAAGTATTATCTGAGTTCACATTTAGCCACAGCTTATTAATAACCCTCAAGCTGTCAGAATCTCTATAGTTACCATTTACAATTTTATACTGTGAAAAAAATACAGATCAGTGAAAAACATAAAGATAAATTGAAATTCACTTTTAAGAGGGTCTGAGGCCTGGGAGATTCTCTACTATCTGTTGAAGAGTGAGGCATGTATAAAATAGTTGGCTGAATTTCACTGATCTTCCCAATGTGAACAAATATACTATGTATATTGTGTGTATTTCTAGAATTCAATGGCAGCTGCTGGTGGTGTTGTAATTAGAAATCTATATAGAATATAGATGTTTTAGAGAGATGGTGCCAATCCTAAAAGATTTGTGTGGGCTACAAGTGCTTGTACTTACTTTTTTCTGCACTTTAACAGATTTGGTTTTAAAATTGTGTGCGCGTATCTGTTCTTTTTCTGTTGTTGCAGCTTGTACTATTAAAACAATAGAGAATGTTAAATTATTTTGATGTGAATTGCAAATGATTTTTTTCATAAAGTTTAACATTTTTATCAGCATTGTTTTGCTTTGTACTTGTATAAATGTGTTTTATTTTAGCCTTCAAAAGTACACTTGCCTGTTTCTCAGTTGTCTAAATCATGTTATAGTTGGTGTTTGTGAAGTCAGTTACTTTTTGAAAAATATTAAAAAAGAAACTATGGTATGACTTTAAGATTCTTCCCCTTAAATGTTTAGAATGTTGTCTTAATAGTGTTTTCTAAGACCCAAAGAGCCATACTATTAATTAATCTTAAATTCTGAATGATATATACATTCAAATTATGGGATTGACAAAGTAGCCTATGGACAATAGATTAAATTAAAAATGTAAACCAACCATAAACCAACCCAAGATGCTGTCCTCAAAGACATCTACAAACACCTTTTAAGACAAATATTTTTTTAAAAAAACAATGAAGCATGTAGGGATTATACCTTGCTTTTGTGTCTGGAAATACAAATACGAATTATAGTGCCACAATTATCTGTGTTGGTAGAGGTTACATCATAAAAATAATATAGATTATGTGTGTTTATGTATCTGTGAATGTCTGGATGTATATACAAACAACACACATCTGTGTAGATTTTTTCCTTTTGAGTCCATCTGTGTATGTGTTTCTGTGTGTATGTTTGTTTGTGTGCGCATGTATGGGCATATCTGTATAATTTTACCAGAAAAAAAAATTACTTGTGAAATCACTTTCTACTTTGATGGATTCTTAAGCAAATTTACACTCCTTGAACACAAATTATCTGAAACCTAAAAGCATGATGTGTGGAAGAGAAAAACAATGTAGACTTTAAAACATAGCTTCTCTCTGCTTCTCTACATTGTATTATTTATACACATATAATATGTATATACATATATTCTTATACATATGGAAATTGATACAAAATATGTTTGATCTTAAAAAAGAAAACCATTTTGTGTGCTTTGTCAGACTCTCCTGCTTCAGTGTCTTCTATTGTGAAGTAATACAATTGGGCATATATTTATATAAACTTAAGGCTAAGGTGAGATGACTGAGGTGAGATATCTGGACCACATACAGCAAATCATTTTCTAAAGATTAAATGAGTCTTGTAAGACTCCATAGACTCATGGTAGGACAGTCAAAACCAGCTGATGTGATAGAAATGGCAGTGAATTAAAAAATCCATTACCCTGACCCATATAACTTGGAAAAATTACCTTGAGTTCTCTATAACTCAGTTCCTCTTTCTTTAAGTGCAGAGATGAATTACAATAATCTGTGAGATTTCTTTCATATCCAGCATTTCTGGTACATGACAAATGCTCAATAGATAATAGTTATTATTAGTGGCAATATAGCATTTATAATACAGTTAATATTCATCTTAAATATATGGAATATTACTATAAAAAATTATTGTCCCACTTAAAGTATATATCACTGTGGGGGGGGGCGGTTGGGGGGGCTGGTAGCCTGTTGAGGTTTGAACTCATGCAACCTTGGCACTGTCCATTTAGGATGACTTAGCAAATTGATCTTAAACACCACAGAAAGAATGCTTTTCTTCTGTTATAATCTATGCTGAACACTGGCCAATTTTTTGGTTATACTGTACATGAGTGATCAGTTTTTAAAAACAATTCTCAATCATTTACTTTTTAGTGTAGTTAGCTAGATACATAGGTAGATAAATAGATTATATTAATGAAATTATCTCCTTAGAAACAGTATAGTATTTACTTTTTTCTCAAAGTATTTTGTAATTCAGAATCAGCTACTAAATTTCACCCTGTTTATTATTTTTAAGAAGTATTTTGGAAGATAAATTCTGTGAAGAAAACCTGGAGACTCAGCTTATATGGCCATTCTTAGAGTCCTAAACAAAAAGTATTATAGAAAAACTTAACCTCCACATAAACGAATAGTTTAAATTAACTTTTACTCCAAACCAAGAGCATTTATTTTTGCCATGACATATGAGTGTTTTTGAGGTTTATGACCCATGTAAACATTTATATAAACAGGCTAGTCAATGTGGTATAAATATATATATACATATATATATACACACACACATATATATCAGACACATTTGGCTTATTTACATATAACTTGTATCTTTACCAGTTGTCACAAAATAAAGCTTTACATAACTATCATGCTTCTATAACAGGAAAAATGCTAAATAATAAATTATATGATATGTCTATGAAAATGACATAATGCAGTAAATTGGCTTTCTGAACTGCTAAATAGTAATAGGTGTTTCATAAAATAAAAGATTTTAGAGTTTTAAAGGTTTGGAAAACCTAATAGCTCTAAGTTAAATGGATACTTTTCCTTAAGAACTTTAAATATGCTAATGTATATTAACTCTAGAATTTTATTTTTTATGAATAGTCTCCTCTGAGTCCAGCTTCATAGAATGAATTTTGAAAATGCTGATATAAAATTTATAATTTGTACACACTTTCTTCTTTCAGTCTTGAAAACTAATTGCTCTTTCCATAATTATCTCCTAAGACATTTAGAGAAGAAAATCAGGATTGATAGTGTCACCTTCAGAGACATTTTACTGAGCCATGGGAAGTCTTAATTTTATTTTCAACTTTCCTCCTATTTGCTGATTTCTCAGGGTTCTTCCAGCACATTAACTTTACTCTTAGGGATCAAGCTGAAGATTTTCTTTTCCCTTTTTTTTTTCTTTCTTTTTTGTTTTTGTTTTCACCAGACATGTTGGATGTCTCCAACAGCTTTGGATGAAGCAATAGATGACACAGTAGCATTAGGAGATGTGAAGTAGCCAGTGGACTCTGTGCCAGGAGCATTAGAAGACTATAAGAGTGTTATCCAGAAGTCATTTTAGAAAAATTTTTCAAGTTTTTTTTTCCAATTTACCTAAAAGCCAAGTTACATAGGCATATCTATTACATATACTATATTAATGCATTTCTACTCTGACATGTTCAAATAATGATTTGTACCTTTTGCTTCCCTGTGTATTGTGGTACTGTCACATACTTGTCTCTGAAGACCCCAAATCACATCATGAACCCTAGTATATTCACCTCACCCTACACTCCAAGTAGATATTAAAAACTCTAAATGTATACAGAGAGAAAAGTTCTTATTCTGGGAGGCCAGTGCCCACCCTCATAATCTAGGACAAATCAGCAGCAAAATTAGGTCAGTAAGAGAGAAGCCAGTAGAAATGCTTTCTTGCTCTTTGCATAGTAACAAAGGCCCCAAATTCAATTCCTAAGAAATAAGGGGCTGAGACAGAGCCATTACAAATGGACAAAGTTGGAATGAAAGATACAATAAAAATACAAGTAACGATGGCTAGGCCAACAAACAAAAGCCCAAATAAATTAAAGCTGAGGCCTAAAGAAAAATAATGTAATTGTGTTACTGAATGACATAGCACCTTCAGTTAACACAATTCTTGCATATGCAAAACATTGAGACAGACAAATGTTAAATAAAAAAAAGGTGGGTGTAGGAATATTAATGTCCAACAAGAAATAATTCAAAGTGAAATTAATATAGAGGGTCAAAAGGGATATTTTGAATTGGTAAGAACCTACTCAGAATATAGAACAGTCCTAAACCTATGTGTACTTAGCAATATGGTTTCAGAACATATAAAGCAAAGACTAATAGAAATATCCACACACAAAAATTCCACAATAACAACCTTTTTAATATACTGAACTCACAAATACATCAAGAAGCCAAAAGAAAAAAAATGAAATAAAATTTAGATGAATCAAGTAACAAATACCATGAATAATCAAACTTATTTAGAGCTTTGTTCTTTTCATTCTTTTCATCATCCATGAAACGTTTATAAACATTAATCTTGGATTTTACCACAAAGGAAATCTTAACAAATCCCCAAAAACAAAAATCATATAGTCTACATTCACTGACTAAAAAAATAAATTGTGAAATTAAAGAAAAAGATATGCAGAAGAAATATGTTCATTTGGGATCTTTTTTCTGAGATCTTTTTTTTAGTATGAAGAGGAAATCTTAACTGAAATTACACCCTACTTAGAAATGAACAATAGTAAAAACCTTGCATATTAACATCCGTAGAGCCACTAAAGAGTACTCCAAAGAAAATATTTTACACTAAATGTGTACATTAAAAAATAGACCGAGAGTAAATTAAACATTCAACTGAATATGTTGAAAAATAAGCAACAAGACAAAGAAAATACAAATAATTAATACTGATTAAGTCAGAATTAATATAAGAATGCAAATAAATAACAGAAAATTAAAAGTGATCATTAAAACCAAAGTCTTCTAATTTGAAAAGACCAATACTTTGACAAACGTGTCAAATTTAATCAAGTAAAGAGAGACAAACCACAATTAGTAGTAAGAAAGGAGTCAGAGCTACACATATAGAGAGTACATATAAGGAAACACTAGGTAAAACTTGATACTAATAAATCTGAAAATATAGGTGAATATTATGCTAGGAAAACATAAATTATCTAATTGAAACAAAAATAAATAGAAAATGCAGAAAAACTAAAAATGATAAAAGATCATGAAAGAATTTTTAAATGACTCTAAAAGGCATATACCTAAATATTTTACAGGTGTATTTGATTATGGAATATAAATATAGAACATGGAAAAATGTGGAAATATCTATAACTCATTTTATTAGGCTTTTATAACTCTGGAACACAAATCAGGCAAGGTGGGAAATAGTTATATAGGCTATTCTCATAAACATAGATTTTAAAATCCCAAATAAACTATACATCAAATTGTGAAATTTGATACACTAGTAATACACCATGATAAATATAGTTTATCGTATTTTTGTTCAATATTAGAAAATCCATTACCATAGTTTACTAGATTAACATATTAAGAGAAAAAATATAACCTATATAACAAGTATGATAAAAACATTTGATAAGTCAATGCCAAATCCTGATCAAAATAAAACAAAGTAGAGACTAGAAAGTTTCTTAAGATTAAAAAGAAATCTGCTAGAAACATATAGCAAACATGATATTGATAGAAAAACATTAGAATTCCCACTAAGTCAGGAATGAGAGATGTATGCCATTTATGCACAATTTCTAAAGTGACTATGAAATTTTTGCCTAAAACAGAACATTTCTGAGAATTAAAGTGTAAGCATTAATTATGTTAATTAACACAGTGGCTTTACCTGGGGCAACTACTTGCACCTGCACTGTTCTGGGAAAACCAGATCAGGCTCACTCTAACTCACTACTATTGTGATACTTGAAGTGCTAGATAAAATCTAAGTCAAGAAAGAGAAAGTAGATTTTAATAATTTAAAGAAACAAATCTATTAGCAGATTCACTAACCTATAAGATCTGAAACAAGGAATAAAATCTTAAATGTAATGTGGAAAGACAAAAAACAAAAAAGTAGTGATGAGTTTGTGACTTTGGGCATGTGATTTCATGTCACAGGTTGTTCATGAGCACTGTAAAATCTGCTAAACTAGTAGAGAAAGTTGAAGACATAAACATAGTAATTTTTTGATTGTGAAAAGAAAAAGAACAGTAAAGTGTGCCTGACAAAGAGGAAGTAAGAGGTAAAGGTGTGGGTAAGATCCACATCTTGAAACACTTCCCAAGGATGTTTCCAAAGAAAAATTTGAAGGCTAAATAGGACTGACCCAATGCATACAACAGAAGAAAACTTTTAGGCACAAGGAACAGCACATCTACTGACACAAGAAAGTACCTGGTGTGTTCAAGAAGGTTCACCATTAGCTTAATTTGTCTAGGCCTTCTTGTGAGAATTAAATGCAAAAATGTACAGGAAGTGAAGTGCACAGTGTTTGGCAGAGTATGTTCCTGCAATGCTAGTTGCTGCAGTAGCAGTAGCCATATAGTGATAGTAGTGTTAGATGTTTAGACTTAATAAAATATCATATAAAGTATGAAACACATATGATCCTACGCTAGTGCAAAATTGGTTATTGCTACTTTTATTCCTGAGCACATATGCATCTTTCTCTAATAGTTGGAACACAAATAAATTCAACCAATCAGAATTCATAAGGATCCTAATCATCCATGGTTCTCTCTCTCTCTCTCTCTCTCTCTCTCTCTCTCTCTCTGTCTCTCTCTCTCTCTTTCTCACCCTCTCTCTCACATATGCACAAGCTCACAACCATTTACTGTAGCAAATATCAGAACTAAATGTAAGAAAGAAGTTGATATAAACATTTACAACCAAATGAGATTAAATGAAAAGGTGAATTAGTAAATCACTTCTGGTTAGTAACTAATAAAAATAAATAACTCCCAATAAGAACATAAAAGAATGGGAGGGAATGTAGCAAAGACTTGGCATTTGAATTGGGGTACTTAAAACTGGGAAGGGAAAAAAAGGAAGGACTTTAGAATACAAACTACATTGTGTATGACTTTGGTAAAGAGCCTTCTTCAGTTCTGGAGCTTTCTCCACGCAGTTAATCCCCCTTCCCTAGACCTTCTTTTTTCTTCTGTAAACCAGAACAGTTGTTTTAGTTCAATGTTTCTAAGATTTTCAGTTATGCAAGGGCTTATATGCCATTAAGAGAGTATATGTATCCATTTTAATTTCTCTCTTTTTTTATTGTGGCAATAGCATTTATCATGAGATCTACCCTTTCAAAAAAATTTTTAAGTGTATAATACAGTATTGTTAACTATAGGCACAATATTGAACTCGACCAGGAAAAAGCTCTCTAGAACTTTTTCTTCTTGTGTTACTAAAACTATACCCAATGAATAGCAACTCTTTACTTTTCCCAACCCATTCCCCTGGTAACCACCAATCTACCCTCTGAGTTTGACTATTTGAGATATGTCATATAAGTGGAATCTTACAGTATTTGTCCTTTTGTGACTAGGTTATTTCAATAGCATGAAGTCCTCAAGGTTCACCAAGTTTGTTATAAAAAACAGCATTTCCTTCTTTTTTATGCTGAATAACATTCCATTGTATTTATATATAACATTTTCTTATCCATTCATCTGTTGATAGACATTTAGGTTGTTTCCAAATCTTGGTTATTGTAAATAACTAAAAAGGAATTAAATATTTAAATCCATGTTACCCAATACCCTTCTAGAGGCTTGCTTTCTCCTTCCTTCTTTCCTTCCTTCCTTTTATTTTTTTTAAAATAAACTTTATTTATTTTTGAGAGAGAGAGAGAGAGGGAGCAGGGGAGGGGCAGAGAGGGAGGGAGACAGAGAATCCCAAGCAGGCTCCACTCTGACTGACAGGGGGCTCGAAAGCACCAATCATTAGATCATGACCCCAGCCTAAGGAAGAGTCCTGTGCTTAAGGGACTGAGCCACCTAGGTGCCCCTCTCCTTCCTTCCTTTTAAGAGAAGGCTGTACCTTTATTGGCAAGCAGGCTATAAAGCTACTGCGGTGGGTGGCTCATTGGGCCAACCATGCTTTTAAGCCTCAGGTAGTATTCAATCATCTCAGGCTGGTCTTCCACCTGGTTGAAGGCCGGGCTGTTGCAGAAGCCCACTACCTGGGGCTGGGGTCCAGATAGGCCCGCAGGTGCATTTTCCCACCTGGCCGCCTCCCAGGGCGGTGCCTCGCTGCGCCCTCTGCGCAGGCGCTGTAGCCGGGCGTCTGCTTCCCCCTCCGGCTCTGGCGGGTCCCAGAGTGCCAAGGCAGCTTCAGCCGGGGTAGGCGGTGTCGAGCTCCACACCAAGGTAGGTGAACTTGCCCAAGTTCCACTTCTTCCCCGGCTCCACTTCCGTCATCTTGTCTGTTCTTCGGGAAACTTGTTTCCACCGCATTTGTTTCACATATAAATGTTTAAAAGAATTCGTTCCCGGTTGCCCGGCGGCTCTGATCCCTCACCCTTGTGCACACAGCTCCTGACCTGTTTCCCCAGGGCCAGTTCAAAACGGAACCTGTTCACAGCCATTTTCACAGCAGGCAAGCAGTGCACGGGAGGGAGGGGAAGAAGGTCAGAAGAGGGCGGCAGTCCTGCCCGGGTTCCAGCCAGAGGAGGGCCCCGGGAGGGGACTGGACGCACTCCAGAGGGTATAGGGGACGCCTCAGGTGTCAAACCCACAATAACCGGCACCGGGAGAGGCTGCGGAGGACCCGGGAGGCGGGCTGGTGGAAAGTTTCACAATTCTGCCTTTGTGGGGACGTCTAGAGGGCACCAAGAGCCTCGCTCATCTTGGCAGAAAAATTGACCCTAGTGTTGGGAAGTCGCAGAAATGCCAGGGACACTGAGAGCAGGAGGGGATGAGCAGCTGATAAGAATGAGATGCATGGGTTCAGAACACCTTCATTCATTCCCCTAAACACTGTGAGGCCTCAAGTCGCTTTGGGTTTAAACACGAACATGTCTGGTTTAATTTAGAGACAAATCATGAACATTTTAAGTTATAAGCAACTTGATTATCTAAACTCCAAATATACTCTTTACACAAATCACGAAGGCAGGTTGTCTTTGTCATATGTAGTGTCATTTCGACCTACGTTTAAATTGCATTTAATATATAAAGTAAATATCAAATAATCTTGTCTTATTTTGTCATCCAAATATGGATTTTTCTTCCAAAATATAAATTTTAACAAGTTTTTTGATCAATGGAAAAGAGTTGAAATATCTCTTTATATGTAATTCATTCAAATAACAAATACTTAATAGGTGCATGATATGTGCCAGGGCACTTTTCTAGATTCTGGCAGGTCCAGCAATGAACAAAACAAAAATTATGTTTACATGGGCCTTCCTTTTTATTATGAATAGGAATGTATGTGGGGGAGGGCGGGGGAAGAAACCAAAAATAAATTTAAAGCAAAGGCTAGTATATATTAGAAAGTAATAAGTAATGTGGAGAAAAATAAATTGGGTAGAGGAGAAACATTCAAGAAAGAGGAGTAATTTTAAGTAAGTTCATCAGCAAAGATTTAACTTCTAGGTAATATCTGAGCAAACACTTGAAGAAAGTACAGAAGCAAATCATGAGCATACCTAGGGAAAGAATGTGCCAGACAGAGGAAATGATAAATGCAAAGACCCAGAGAAAAGAATAAGTCTGAAAATGTTAGGAACTGCACCAAGTCTAATGTGGCTGAGGGACTGATCCTGCAGTAGCTGATGATGCCAGTAAGCCCAGAGTCCACTCATATAACGGCTTCCATGCCATTAAAAGGAGTTTGGCTTCTACTTTTAGGGCTTTTAGCAAAAGAATAACTTTATATAATTTATTTTAAGAGGACCATTCTGGAATCCCTGGAATAAATGTTTAGAAGGCAATTAGTAAGCAGGGAGGTTGTTAAGAATCAATTGAAATTAACAGGCAAGAAACTGAAAGTGAATTATAAACCATGGTGGTAGCAGTGGAAGTCACAAGAAGGGGTGATACTTTGTATGTCTGTGTAGGATGGATGCCTCAAGATTTGTTGATGGACTAGATGTGAGCTGCTAAAGAAAGAAGAGTTGAGAATGACTTCAAGGTTTTTTGACCAGGATTGAGCTCCCTCTGAGTTGGGAAAGGCTGCAGTTGGAACAGATTTTGGAAGGAGAATCAGGACATGTTGAAGTTGAGATGTGTTTTAGGGAAGATGTGGATATTAGGGTTTAGAGCTCAGGGAAGAAGTCAGGGCTGGAGCTGTAAAACATGTATCAATTACTGAAGATAATACAAGAGCAAATCCTATTACAGTTGACCTTTGAACAACATAGGTTTGGGAGCTGAGAAATTACACATTCCCTTTCTTCAAAGGTGCCCACATGTCTCACATGGGCAGTTGACTATATGAGATATACTTACACAGGAGAGGTGGGTCAGTCAACTCTAATAGCTTGTCCCTTGCATTAGCCTAGGGAGACTATTAGCAACATTTTTAACCAATTATCTTTGGAATATACAGCATTACATTTCTAAGTAACTCTGACAACTGTTTATCTATATAATCCTAATTGTTTGATAACCAGGGCAATTAGTTAAACCTGTAAATCATTAAAAATAGAAGGGACCATCGAGATCACCTACCAAAGTTGATTATTAACACATTTCTGGATGTGCATGTATCTAGGAACTAACACTGTGAAGGGAACACATAGAGTCAGAAAATAAACACAGCTATAAGGCATTCATTTTTTATCAAAACAATCACACATGCATTATGGGATAGAATGCAAATAAACCCTTGTGAATTTTATTTTATTTATTTTATTTTAATTTTTTTAACTTTTATTTATTTTTGAGAGAGACAGAGATAGAGTGTGAGTTGGGGAGGGGCAGAGAGAGAGGGTGAAACAGAATCCAAAGCAGGCTCCAGGCTCCAAGCTGTCAGCACAGAGCCTGATGCGGGGCTCAAACTCAGGAACCATGAGATCATGACCTGAGGTGAAGTCAGACGCTTAACCAATGGAGCCACCCAGGCGCCCCAAACCCATATGAATTTTAAAGACAAAACAGAAGATGTGAGGTAATCTCATGCGTTCCCATTCCTCTGCCATGAGGAAGACTTTGAGAAACATTGTTTCCAATTCTCTCATTGTCCTTGATATTAGAGTCCACAAACCCAAAATGTCATTTAAAGTTTGCATACCCATTATATGAACAACCCACAGTTGACATCATCCTTATGGGGAAAAACTGAGAGTTTTACCCCTAAGATCAGGAACAAGACAAGGATGTCCACTCTCACCACTTTTATTCAACGTATTCAAAGTCCTAGCCACAGCAATCAGATAACAAAAAGAAAAAAAAGGCATCCAAATCAGTAAGGAACAAGTAAAACTTTCACTGTTTGCAGATGACGTGATACTATATATAGAAAACCTGACAGATACCACCAAAAAAAAAAACAAAAAAAGACTTCTAGAACTGATAAACAAATTCAGTAAAGTCTTAAGATACAATATCAATGTACAGAAATCTGTTGCATTTCTATACACCACTAATGAAGCAGCAGAAAGAGAAATTAAGAAAACAATCCCATTTACATTGGCACCCAAAATATTAAGATACCTAGTAATAAACCTAACCAAAGAGGTGAAAGACCTGTACACTGAAAACTATAAAACGCTGATGAAAGAAATTGAGGACCACAATTACTCAGCAATCAAAATGAACGAAATCTTTCCATTTACAACAACGTGGATGGAACTAGAGTGCATTATGCTAAGTGAAATAAGTCAGAGAAAGACAAATATCATATGATTTCACTCATATGTGGAATTTAAGATACAAAACAGATGAACATAAGAGAAGGGAAGCAAAAGTAATTTTAAAATAGATAGGGAGACAAACCATGAAAGGCTCTTAAATACAGAGAATAAACTGAGGGTTGCTGGAGGGGTGTTGGATGGGGTGGATGGGCTACATGAGTGATGGGCATTAAGAAGGAAACGTTGGGATGAGCACTGGGTGTTATATGTAAGGGATGAATCACTGAATTCTATTCCTGAAATTATTACAACACTATATGTTAACTACCTTGGATTCAAATTTTTAAAAATTAGCTTTAAAAAAGGAAAAAGGAAGTTGAGGACCACAAAGAAATGCAGATATTCTACGTCCATGGGTTGGAAGAACAAATATTGTTAAAATGTCTATACTCCCCAAAGCAATCTACACATTTAATGCAATCTCAAAGTACCAACAGCATTTTTCATAGAACTAGAACAAGCAATTCTAAAATTTGTATGGAACCACAGAAATCCCTGAATAGCCAAAGCCGTCTTGAAAAACCAAAGCAAAACTAGAAGCATCACAGTTTTGTATTTCAAGTTACATATTACAAAGCTGTAGTGATCAAAACAGTATGGTACTGGCACTAAAATAGTCACATAGATCAATGGAACAGAATAGAAAACCTAGAAATAAACCTACAACTATATGGTCAATTAATCTTCGACAAAGCAGTAAGGAATATCCAATGGGAAAAAGACAGTCTCTTCAACAAATGGTGTTGGGAAAACTGGACCACTTTCTTACATCATACACAAAAATAAATTCAAAATGAATTAAAAACCTAAATGTGAGACCTGAAACCATAAGAATCCTAGAAGAGAACACAGGCAGTAACTTTTGTGACATCAGCCATAGTAACATTTTTCTGGATAGGTCCCCTGAGGAAAGGGAAAGGAAAGTAAACTATTGGGACTATATCGAATTAAAACATTCTGCAAAGTGTAGGAAACAATCAATAAAACTAAAAGGCAACCTACTGAATAGTAAAATATGTTTGCAAATGTTATAGCCAATAAGGGGTTAGTATTCAAAATATATAAAGAATTGATAAAATTCAACACCCAAAACACAAATAATACAATTTAAAAAAAATGGGCAGAAGACGTGAACATTTTTCCAATGAAGACATACATATGGCCAATGGACATGTAAAAACTTTCCACCAAGGAAATGCAAATCAGAACTATAATGAGATATCACTTTATACCTGTCAGAGTGGCTAAAACCAGTAACACAAGAAACAACACATGTTGGCAAGGATGTGGAGATAGAGGAACATTCGTGCACTGTTGGAAATACAAACTGGTACAGCCACTGTGGAAGACAGTGTGGCGTTTCCTCAAAAAGTTAAAAATAGAACCACAATCCAGCAGTCACACTACTGGGTATTTACCCAAAGAATACAAAAACACTAAATCGAAGGGATACGTACACCCCTACATTTATAGTAGCATTTTTTACAATAGCAACTACAAAAATATGGAAGCAGAAGAGGTGGTTACACACACACACACACACACACACACACACACACACACACACACACAGGAATATTATTCAGTCATAAAAAGAATGAAATATTTCCATTTGCAATGACCTGGATGGAACTAGAGAGTATAATGCTAAGCAAAATAAGTCCAAGAAAGACAAAACACCAAACGATTTCACTCCAGTGAGAATTTAAGATACAAAACAAATAAGCAAAGGGGAGAAAAAGTGCAACAATTCAAGAAAATAGACTCTTAAAGGTAGAGAACAAATTGATGGTTATGAGATGGGGGTATGGGTTAAATGGATGATGGGGATTAAGGGGTGCACTTATTGTAATGAGTTCTGGGTGATGTATGGAATTTTGGAATCACTATATTGTACACCTGAAACTCATATAACACTGTATGTTAACTAACTGGAATTAAAATAATAACTTAAAAAAATAAAGTTTGCATGACCTTGGGCAAGAGTGTTCTATGTCTTATTTGACTCACGCTGATAATATCCACCATAAGGGGTGGTTATGAGGATCAAATGTAACAATTTATGTTAAACACTTAGCACAGTGCTTGGCAACATAGTGTCTAAATATGAGCTCTTCATTCTGGGCTCTTCTTCCACCAGAGATGAGATTGTAGAGAGCATGGCTCATTTATTCAGTACCACAATTAATTCATGAAAGAGTCAGGACCAGGAAAAGGAAAGATGGAGCATCTGCTGTGTGTCGTAACTGGACGTAGAACATATGTAATGTCACTTCATCTATACAGAAGCCCTTGTGGATTAGACTAGAGCCCATTTCCTAGCTCACATTCCAGTGGCTTTCTGCTACAGCATGCAGCTCTCTGGTTTGGATCCTCTGCCTGCTCAACATGTAATTGCATTTGCTTCCATTGACAGAGAGGCTCACAGAGACATTCACATCTAATTTGCCCTCTTGCTGTAGCCTCTCTCCTGCTTATCATACTGACAGGTGGCTCGAAAATCATAAATGGATGGGGTTCAGGAGAGGCAGAGCAGAGCAGCTGGCAGGCCAAGGTTAGGAAGACACTCTGGTTCAAATGATTTGCGAGATTGGAATCAGATTTGAAAATCTTTCTCTCAGCTTCTTTCCTAGAGAGAATAATTTAGGAAGATCCCAAATGACTTCTCACTTTTTTTTTAAATAACGAATATCATATGCTTATGCAGTTGCCAACTTGGAAAACACTAGCAGCAAAGGAGTGAGACATGCTATATAGCAGCAGTATTCTCCAGAGATGAGTCTGACACACTTCTGGCTCAGAAGCCTGGGGCAAGGGATTGTAGCCACTCCTAACATCATCCATCTGTGGACAATATGCTAAAAATCCGTTCTGCCAACAGATGGGCAAGGCTGCACGTGATAGTATCTATACACCCATGGAAAATGGTCCTCTTTCAAGATGATTCCATTATACCTTTTCTTGCCCTAGCAGGGACCATTTTGATTACTGTGTGTTAATTCCTTTTCATCAACACATGCCTCTGCTGCTCAGGAAGCACATGCAAAGCATCCAGAGAGACATTAAGAGTGCTAAGAAACATGCACAATCTGAATCAGGCAAACAACTGAATATAAATTCACCTTGCCATGCATCTGGCATTGACTGAAGTGACAAGTTGTGTTTGGACAGAGAATGGGCAGAGAGGAAGAAGGGCTAAGGAGAGAGCTTAGACATTTTTTCACTAACATTGTATTTTAGGGTTTTTATTAGATCAAGGGTTCCTGAATTCAGCCAAAATTCCTGGCAAATGAAAAAAATAGAGGGTTATCCCAGGTGTTTCAGAGGACTTAGTATGACAAGTTTTCTATGAAGAGTAATGGAATTGGGCACCTGGGTGGCTCAGTCAGTAGAGTGTGTGACTTCAGCTCAGGTCATGATCTCACAGCTCGTGAGTTCGAGCCCTGCGTTGGGCTCTGTGCTGACAGCTTGGAGCCTGGAGCATGCTTCAGATTCTGTGTCTCCCTCTCTGCCCCTTCTCTGCTTTTGTTCTCTCTGTCTCTTTCTCTCTCTCTCTCTCTCTCTCTCTCTCTCTCAAAAATAAATAAACATTAAAAAAATTTTAAAAAAAGCAATGGAATTAATGTCTTTCACTTCTGTTTACCAACAGTACCAGCTCTACTTACTGATGTCAGAATTCTCATCAGTAAGATCCTCCTTTGCAGGATGAATGGTAGCTAAAAAAATATAATGTTTGTGATCAGTGCCATTCATGAGTTGTTAATTATTATTATTAACTTTAATAATAATATTTCATCCTAAATAGGATTTGCATTAGCTTTTTGACAGAAACACCATCAGACAGCTAATATTCTGGAAAGCTAAAACTTGAACTAGGTCTTCTAACTTCAAGTCCCAATGTAAGGACTACCTTCATGACACCTGATTGCCTCCTCCTTTTAATTGAACTCTTCTATATCTCAGAAATTTGCAAAATAAGTTGCCACTTCAGGTCACAAGTGTGCGTGGCTAAGTGTGTCCATTTGCTAGAGAAGTACAGTTATACATTCAAGCATTTCTCTCACCTTTCCCTTTGTGTCTGCATCTCCCCAGAATGGCATTAGCTGTAGCTGTTTTGGTTACATAGATTGGAGTATAAGAAATCACTGTGAAAGCAGAAGTACTCTTAGTCTGAATAAATACTAGATAAACAGTAAATTAAAAGGCAAAGTATAACCTGGATGGATCTGTCAGGCCTGAGTTAAAATTTGAGTGCCATCACCAACTGGCTGTGCAGTCTTAGGCCAAGTAATTTTATTTCCCTGAGTCATAGTTTTATTTTCTGTAAAATGAGATGACAATAATTCTATCTCAAGGTTGTCCAAATGATAAAATAATGTAATAATATAAATTCCCTTGGAATTATAAAGAACTGTAAAATAATTTGCTGTTTACTGTTATACTAGGCATTAAAATACTAAAATGTTTCTGCCAAACCTGTTGTCCACTCCATTGCTCAGTCAAAACAATTGCTTGTTTCTTCTCTTTCCTTCTTTCCTCTTTCATACCTTCATAACTATCATTTGATGTACATTTAAAATACAGAATCAGAACACTTCACAGCAATCTACTTGCACCTGGTTCAAGATACCATTATCACTTGCCTGGATTTCAGCAAAAGTCTTCTAATTGGTCTCTGCTTTCACGTTAAATCCCCTCCCCACACCCCCCACGTATTTCAACACAATAGCGAGAGGGATTCCTTTAAAATATAAGTTGGATCCTGACAGTCCTTTGCTTAAAACCTTCCAAGACCCTCTCATATTACTGAGAATAAAAGCCAAATCTTTACAATAGCCTTCAAGGTCTTTTCATTTCTTAAGGTATCTTGCTAATGAATCAGAACATCTGTGTTAACACAATTCTTTGTCTCAGAAGACTACTTACAAGACAATGAAACCTTATTCACCTCCAATTTTAACCTCCCACAGGGCTTGGCTTGATCTTCTCTATCTGTTATTATTTCCTTTTTTGTTAATAAGACACAGCTTTGGATCAGGCTCTCAAAACTCTACCAACCTTTCAACATGGGCAGCATCAGGTACCCACATGGAATTTTCCAAAGCTCAGGAGAATCATGTTATAGGCAAGTCAAGGGAAGGAACAGAGTTGACCTCTGGTGTAAGCCCAAAGAGATGATGCTACAGTGTCAGACCTCTATGCCTGTGCACACAGTGCTCCCTTTGCCCAGACTCATATTTCTCTGTTGTCACTTGTCAAAATCCCACCCAGTAGTAAAAACTGAACTTAAATGCCACTGCCTTCCTAGACCCTTACCTAATCTGTCCAGTCAAGAGTGGTTGTTCCTTCTTTTGCTCCACCAAAGTTTTTCCTTCTAGTTTAGCATGTGAATCATTTTCTGCATTCTAATCCAGTGAATATGTCTGCTAAGTACTGATTGATTGTCCCTTCCCTGATGACAGAATTAGTCACAGTGACTCCTATAACATAATTCTCAAGGCAAGTAGGAAGAAAGTTCTTCAGAATTTCAGAGTAAACTAAAAGGGAATGGTAGAGGATAACACTTACCTGCAGTGTAAAATGTCTTCTCAGAGAGATCTGTGCTTTCAACTTCCCCAGCTCCCTCCTCTGCCTCTCACTTCAGTATATTAACTGTATTAGAAAAGCTGTAGATTAGACCACTGATTCCTAGAAGCAGGCCAGGGAGAGTCATTCGGCAGAATCATCTGGGGGCAATTTTCAATACATGGATTCCTGGGCTACCTCTATTTAAGTGCCTATAAATTCAAGTTAAGTAGATCTGGGCCAGGACCTAGGTATAAGATTTAGCATCGAATAATTAGCAAATTTTTGCAATAACTGACTTAGGGGCTAATTTTAATATTTTTTAAAGAGAAGATGGGAAGTATAGATGATATGGGGGAAAAGGAAAAAGAAAAAAACAAATGTGGAAAGGTCAGTATGAACCCAGCATGCCACCAGAGAGAAGGTGGCATTTAGCTAGAGGATGTGATTTTCCAATTTAAGCTCATTTTGTTTTTGTCTTACCATTATATTCACTAATAACTCTCAAATAAAATTTTGGTTTAGGGTTAGGTCACCCTCAGGGAATGAATATGTAGGCCAAGTATTATAGTGTCCTTTCCTTCGGAAGTTCTCTGTCTCAGTGTAAATTAATAATTTGACATCATAATAACTATACATTGGTCAGTGTAGGCTTGTTTACTGCAAGTCTGCTCTAAGACACATCTGTTATCATAGGTTGACAAAATCAAGTTTCAGAATCTGTAAACTTGTAGGCCTTGGAAGAAAGGACCAAGCAGAATTCGCCCCATTAAAAACCTATACATTAGTAGCTAGTAGAAACCTCTAAATATCCCACTATGTTTTATTCATTAATATATTACTAATACATGATAAATGAAAGATAGAAAAGAGCTGGAGACCTAGATACATACAGATCTTGACTCTGTGACTTATTTGCTTTGTAATATGGTCAATGGTAAATGCCGCTTAAATGCTCTACTCCTATGTCCTAGGCAGTGTCCTTGACATCTTACACACCTCATCCTATTTCATTATCTCACCTACCCTGCAAAAGACTTATTATGTGGCAGATACTACTAGATTCCTACATGTTAGTAATTCTCTCCTTTTCCTCAGAAAGGGAGCCCCAATTTGATTTTAGGTTCTCAATGCATTAAATGTATACAAAATGACTGGAGTTCTAGCAACTATCATGGATTCAGGATGACTTTAAGGATGCAAGCCACTTGTTAAGGATGCAGAATAGATATGGCCTGGGGTTCCTGGGAATACTAGAAAACACTGTATATTCCATGTATGGTCTCCCTCTGTGATTCTTTTACTAAATAAATAAATAAATAAATAAATAAATAAATAAACAAATAA
The DNA here is from genome assembly GCF_014898765.1 of Herpailurus yagouaroundi. Taxonomy (NCBI): domain Eukaryota; kingdom Metazoa; phylum Chordata; class Mammalia; order Carnivora; family Felidae; genus Herpailurus; species Herpailurus yagouaroundi. The sequence continues at coordinate 17,121,976 of NW_024412411.1, read as the reverse complement.
ACAAACTACCATAACTATATGCTGCTAGACATAATCCAAAGTACTACAGAACTAGATTCTTATTTTACATTGAGGAAACCAAGTACAAAGAGATTGAGTAACCTACTTGAGATGACACAGCTAAGTACTGAGCAGAAATTCTTCACTGGCAATATGATTCTAAGGCCAATGTCCTTGAATCTCTGCTTTATGACATAAAAAAAAAGATATTTTGCTTTTACATTTGGTATATACCAGGGAAACTTACATCTGCTGGTATTTTTTATGTGCCATACATTATGCTAGGTATTGTCAACATATACTGTATTATCTCATTTATCCATTATGCTTTGTTTTTTTTAATATCTAAAAACTAGGTGATTTGGGGCGCCTGGGTGGCGCAGTCGGTTAAGCGTCCGACTTCAGCCAGGTCACGATCTCGCTGTCCGTGAGTTCGAGCCCCGCGTCGGGCTCTGGACTGATGGCTCAGAGCCTGGAGCCTGTTTCCGATTCTGTGTCTCCCTCTCTCTCTGCCCCTCCCCCGTTCATGCTCTGTCTCTCTCTGTCCCAAAATAAATAAATAAACGTTAAAAAAAAAATTAAAAACTAGGTGATTTAAGTACATTCTCTCTTCTTTTAATCTCTTTGAACTGAAACCAAAGACCTTTTCATATAGTCTAGCAGGAAACACTTGCTAATCTATAGCCAATGGTTGACTAAGATCTTTTCTGAAAGTCATGCAGAAAATAATCTCTTCATCTTTGATAAAGATCATACATGAGATTTAAACAAGGCAAACTTGTTCTTGTCCTTTGTTTCCCTTTCAAAGCCACTCACATATTGGGGAAAACTTAAGACCTATTCAAAATAGGATAAAATAAAATAAAAGTAAGTAGCTCTCCTGCCAGAGGAAAGAGATGAGAAAAGAGAAAGGCTTGTTATCCAAAGCATCAATTCTACATTTAATAAATAACTAAATAAGGGTTAAATAAAGAAGAAACACACACACACACACACACACACACACACACACACACACACCATAAAAATAGAGCATGTAAAAACCAAAATTAGAGAATTTAGTAAACACCATACTCCACTCTATATTTAAGTAAAATTAAACTGTTGAGTATTAAAAAAATTAGTGGTGTCTTAAAAAAATAAACAAGAATAAAAGTGATTATTTAAGCTCAGTATTTAAAAAAATTTTTTTCAGGGGTGCCTAGGTGGCTCAGTCAGTTAAGCATCCAGCTTTGGCTCAGGTCACGATCTCATGGTCTGTGAATTCAAGCCCTGCATCAGGCTCTGTGCTAACAGCTCAGAGCCTGGAGCCTGCTTTTTATTCTGTGTCTCCTTTTCTCTCTGTCCTTCCCCACTCATACTCTATCTCTCTCTCAAAATAATAACATTAGAAAAAAAGTTTTAAAGAAAATAAATTTAAAAAAGATTTGCTAAGGATAGAAGTAAAGGAGATTGCAAAGGGAAAAATCAATAGATTTTATTATTAAGAAAAATTGAATACAAATACAAATGACAAGAGGAAAATGTTGAATTTTTATGAGAAGTGAAAGAATTACACATCACGATGATAAATAATTGTTTCTAGCACATTAGCAAACATTTAAATGATAGCACTTAATATTAGGAGAAAGGCAATTAAATAAGCATCTTTATACACTGATAGTGGGGAGATAAAATATACAGCTCTAAAAACAATTTTGGCAATGGCTATTTACCCAAGAATTTAGAACAAAATTTACATGCAAGTATTTTCGTTTTTACAAATATTTTACCAAGTGTGACCTTTGACTCCTTTTTTATGTATAAAGGCCACTCTTAAATTATGAATATTTACTTCCATTGAAAATATTTATTTAACAAAATGCACAACAGGCTCTCTAGACTTTCAGGAAAGATTTGGTAATGATAGGTTTGTCAGCAAAAGCTTAAAGTTCCCCAGTGGACTACTTAGAAGTATTGTAAAATCCTTTAGAGTATGAATGTTCTAGTATGACTGGGAGAAGGGTCTCATTCATTCATTTACTTATCCATTCAACAAATGGTTTTTATTATATGTTGTGTATGAAGTATGGTGCTAGGCACTAAGGATGCAATGGTGAACAGAAAACATGGGAAGGTGGCCACCCTTGTGGGGGTCATCTAGTCCAGTGTTACAGATAAATTAATCAATAATTACACAAACTAATAGGAAAATGGCAACTGTAGAAATACATGCTTTGAATGAGGTTATAGGGTACTCAGAAAACAGACAATGGAGAAATGAGGTGATGACAAATTCTTAATTCGTTGTGAGTGTAAGAGAAACTTTTCATTCACAAATTTAATGGTCTTGATTTCAGCTATTCCATGATACACTTGAAGGTCTCTAATGTTTAACTAATGAATGAGCCCTCCTCACTGTGGTTTTGTTGTTCTCCTAGTTTTGAGGAATTTGTGAAAATCTCTGAATTCATACCTTATGAATCATAAGGGTCTTTCCTACAGTTAATATTTCTCCCAGGATTGGAACTATCTGAAAATTTAGGCTTTGAAGAATCTACTGTCTTTAATTGCTATGAAGTCAGCATCTATTTTATCCACAGCTATATCCTTTGTACCTAGTGCCTATCATATAATAGATACTTAATACATATTTCTTTCTTGATTGAACTACTATGATGACTGGTTTAGGAGAGCCATGAGGAAGCTCTAAAGAAGTGACCTACAGGGGTGCCTGTGGGGCTCAGTTGGTTAAGCCTCCAACTTCAGCTCAGGTCATGATCTCATGGTTCATGGGTTTGAGCCCTGCATCGACCTCTATGCTGACATCTAAGAGCCTGGAGCCTGTTTCAGATTCTGTGTCTCCCTCTCTCTCTGCCACTCCCCTACTCATGCTCTGTCTCTCGCTGTCTCTCAAAAATAAATAAATGTTTAAAAAAACTTAAAAAAAATTAAAGAATAGATAAAATGGTTTATCCCTAAGACATACACAAGGACAGTTTCCCAAATGCCTCTTTCCCTTAAATAATATAATGAGACACAGATTCTTGGAAAGGGCATGGATAATGGTTCACACATGACACACTTAATGCTTTGGGGAAAAGCACTTTTACTTCAAATCTCTATTTTTTTGTCTTAGAAAATAATTTTAAGTTTCTTTATTTATTTTGAGAGACAGATAGAAAGAGAGAAATAGAGCACATGGGTGTGTGAGCTGGAGAGGGACTAAGAGAGAGGGACAGAGAGAATCCCAAGCAGGCTCCGTGGAGGGGCTCAATCCCACAAACCATGACATCATGTCCTGAGCCAAAGTCAAGAGTTGGGCACTTAACCAACTGAGCCACCCAGGTGCCCCTCAAATCTCTATTTTGTTCAATATGTCTGAGTTATGGTGTCTTTCCACATAACTGGCATCTAACCTGAACATAACACATGCACAGGCCTTCTCCTTTTATTAAGTAGAAAATAGCATAGTTTAAACTGTCTAATGTTTACCTCTTTGCAGATTTCTTTTGTGAATTGATTTGGGATTTAAAAAAAATCAAATTCCTCAGTTGTAGCCTTTCTGCAACATGTCAGTTCACATTAGCTGAGTGATGCCTACCTACCTAATGTCTGCAAGTTTGCAGCCTACCAATGAGCAAATAAAAGCCAGAAAAAGAATATTTTGACCTGGCTTTAGTCCCAAAGTGGAATTTATTATAAGCAGAGTAGCAGCGAATAGTTATTGAGCATTTATAGTCCCACGCATTACTCTAAAAGCATTATAGTTTTCTCATTTTTTCTTCATATTGGCACTGATGAGGTGGGTACTATTGTCATCTGCATTTTACAGATGAGGAAAGTGATCCCAGAGGTTTTAACCAAGGTCACATAGCTATTAAATGATAGACACAAGATTTGAGTTCAAATAGTCCAATCCAGAGTTGGTGCTATTATTCACTAGTCAACATTTCCTTGCTATGGCTAAGTTTTGTCTCATGGACTACTCTTCCTCTCTGAGGGAATATAGCCAGCTCTCAGAAAGGGTGAAAAATAGAAACGGGAAAACTGTTGTCAAATAAATAAGTATTCATCTTTTATCTTTCATTTCTGCTTCATTAGGCACCTAGTGGAATATAGTGATGCAGGAGGAACATGGCTACTTATAGTTCCCAAGATTACATGTTTGAGCTGTAGCCATAGTGGGTTTCTCACTCTTTCTCTCTCAATTTTATTTTTATTTTTACTCTTTCCTTCCTAGATTCCAGTTCCTAACAAAAGAATACTCAATGAACTATGATTACATGCCCAAGTCTGGTCTAGTCATTGGGGGCCTGGTGCCTACTAACACAGCTGCTTGAGGGACCATCTGTGTATATAAGAGGCATTTATTTCTTGTCAATCAATGTGAATTGTATAGATAGTTCCAAATTTTCTATCATCAAACATCCTTGGACTTGAAGTTGAAAAGGCCTAGGAGGGGCGCCTGGGTGGCGCACTCGGTTAAGCGTCCGACTTCAGCCAGGTCACGATCTCGCGGTCCGTGAGTTCGAGCCCCGCGTCGGGCTCTGGGTTGATGGCTCAGATCCTGGAGCCTGTTTCCGATTCTGTGTCTCCCTCTCTCTCTGCCCCTCCCCCGTTCATGCTCTGTCTCTCTCTGTCGCAAAAATAAATAATAAAAAAAAAAAACACGTTGAAAAAAAAAAGAAAAAAGAAAAGGCCTCGGGACATCTGGGTGGCTCAGTCTGTTGAGCATCTGACTTTAGCTCAGGTCATGATCTTGCGGTTCATGAGTTCCAGCCCTGCATCAGGCTCTGTGCTGACAGCTCAGAGTCTGCAGCCTGCTGCAGGTTCTGTATCTTTCTCTCTCTCTGTCCTTTCCCTGTTCATGCTGTCTCTCTCTCTGTCTCTCAATAATAAATAAACATTAAAAAAATTAAAAATTAGAAAATAGCACACAACTACCATTAACAAGTGATTAGTTCTCTCAGAGTGTTGATTTCCTCAACAATAAAGTATCTATAATTATCTTTGCTCAGCCTACCTTGCAGGGTGATTGTGGAGACTCAATAGAATTATTCCTCTTCCTCCTAGCATAGCTAAGACTAATAAAGTGCTTATCATGCATAAGCACTATTTTAAGTGCTTTGCATATTATTAACATTAACTTTCCCATTGATCCAATGACATAGATGCTAACTTGTTCCCATTTCACAAATGGGGAAACTGAAAAACAGAGAAGATAAGAAAAACTTGCTCAAGTTCACACAGCTGTAAGCAATGGATCAGGAGCCATAGCTTTTGAGTCCATGTTCTCAACAACTTCTAATGTGGACATGAAACACTTAGTAAATGACAGAGCACTATTCAAACATAAGATATTGTTATTACTGTCAAGCAATGCATTTTAACACCAAAAATCCATGTCGGGTCAGAGGATCAAACAAATGAAATATGATCGAGCATTTGGATCTTTGTTTATACCGGATTTTGGTACTCTGGTTTTGTCCTAATTCAGTAGTTATAGAAAAGGTATGTATTCAATTCTGGCTCAAATTTTTCCATGAGAGTCTGTTGTAAAACATTTTGTTTCACTTTTATGACAAATATTTTGATACCTCCATCAGAAACTCTTATTTTTTTTTGGTTCACTCAGTTTCATGACTCTTAAAACGTGTACTACAATTTATTGCTACTTTGGGACCTCAGTTTCACTGTGTTCTAATTCCAGAGTAAGGTCCCATGACAAAAGAAAAGGCAAACATGAGAAAAATGGCAAGATTGACCATGTCGAGGAACAAAGAGCCAAAGGACCATGGCAGAGAGCCAGGGAGGAGAGAGAAATCTTGGTCACTTCCCAAAGAACATGTTTTCTCAGAAAAGACTACCAAACTAACTTAGAGAAAATGGTGTCAGGACATGATGGGACTTGAATAATGAATATAGGACCTGTGGTGCAGCTGGGCACCCTGAAAGCTGGGGCTGGAGCACTTAGAAGAGGGCAAGAGTCTTTACCAGAAGGCCCTTTATTAATATGACTCATTGATTGTATGTGTAACAAATTTCCCTCTTTTCTGCCATTAGCTAATTTAGTTTATCAATATATATGAACTAAATTTAAACTATAGCTTATCTTTTTGCAGTAATATGGATGGCCAAACTTTTTGCAGTAGTTTGGATGATTCAAGTGTTCACCTGGTTTAAAAAGCTGTTTCCCAAGGAAATATTCAAGGTCTATACATTGTTTACTCAGCCAAAATTGTGAACAAAGAATATTCTATTAGAAGAGGTTTTGGTTAGGGTGCGTGGGTGGCTCAGTCATTTAAGCACTTACTTTGGTTCAGATTATGATCTTGTGGTTAGTGGGTTCAAGCCCCACATCAGGCTCTGTGCTGACAGCTCCAAGCCTGGAGCCTGCCTTGGATTCTGTGTTTCCCTGTCTCTCTGCCCCTTGCCTTGCTCATGCTTTCTGTCTCTCTCTCTCTCTCTCAAAGATAAACATTTTTAAAAATGTTAGAAAAGGTTGTGGCTGGGTAGATACACTAAATTATCTAATAGCATTTACTAGCCCTGACTTGTTGTTTATTTATGTAAGGGGTTCAAAATGGCACAAGGCAAATAATTTTTCTTCACAAAACTTGAGCTTTCTTTTGAGAGATCAGACTATCTAAAAAACAATAAAAGAGAACTAAAAGAGAAATTGGTGACTACTGAAACACTTTGTGATACAGTAAGGACAACAGATGCCGTGAGAACTCAGAGAAAAAAAAGCAAATGATCAGAGTGGTAGGAAAAGGCTTGCCAGGGGAGGCTGGCCTGACCTAGATATGGAAGGATCACTAGGTTTGGATATGGTTGGGTAAAGGCCATTGCGTGTAGGAAAGAGTGGAAAAGGATTCTTTGATTAATAGAGTCATTTATGCAGCAAGTATTAATTGAACTTTTTTTGTGTGGAAGACCCTGTGCTCAGTGTGCAGATGTGAATGTTTGCTCCATAGGTTCATGATGGATGGATGGGTGGTGCATCTGCATAAGTAGGAGTGATGAATTAGAGAACAGTAGAGGAGGCAAAATAGAGATGAGGCCATAATATAGAGAGACCCAAAAGCCAGGTGACGGACTTTTAGGAAACAGAAAACCATTAAAGGTTTTAAACTAAGAAATATCATGATGAATTTGGCATTGAAAGAGGACATATTGAGCTGAGATGTACAGCCAGGAGACAGAGACGCCAGACAGAAGAAAATGGCCACAGCCTAGGTGTGAATGATTGAGGATCTGGTCCAGGTTGTTGGCAAGGCACAGAGAGAGGAAGGCTGACACGAATGATATTCTAAATGATGAAAACAGGAGAGAATAAATCAGTGATACTTCTGAGATCTTTATGCCGTAAGTAGAAGTGATAGGTTAGAAACTGAGGATTGGGAGGAAAATGTCTTTGGGTAACTTTCTAAATGTGATGTGATGACAGTTTTACATAGTAAAAACTTACAACCCTGATTGTAACCCTGTTAATGACATGGTCAGGACATTTCTTTTCTTGTTCCTTTGTATTTTTTCCTGGTACCTGATTTTCAACAGATACAGATAAAAGAAGCATGTCTGATATCAGGCTTTTTCAGATCTTTGCTAAATGACAAGCCTCAGAAGTCTTGGCTGCCTCAAAATTGAAGGCAGGCATGGAACAGCTGGCTGTTTCCCTTAGAATACATGGTTCTTTTAGTGTATAGCGATTTACTAACTGGGGCTCCTCTCAACAGAGTTGGGCATACTGAATTAATGACCCTGGCTGAGCAGGTGAGAGTGATGGGAAACAAAGCCAAGTTACATAGGATAAATACCAGCCTTATTTCACCCCACCATAAGGAAAACATTTGTTATTCACCCACAGAGTAAGGTGTGTTCTGAAAGTACAGCACCAATGGCATATATCTAGATTAGAGTGGAAAAGTGATTTTAGCCAACTTACTTTAAAGAACAAAGTGTATTACTACCAAAATACTACCTTTCTCTACTAAGAAATGTTTCCAACTCTTAAGCCTCTTTCTTTGGCCAAAGCAGAAGACTGTAATGCCTGTTCCTTTTGCTCCCTCTTGGAAAACTCTTGTTTTCCACTGGAAATAAGCAGACTGTCTTCACACAGTGCCTAACCCAGAAAAATCTGCCCATAGGCAGTGTCTGTGGACAGCAAAGGCTTTGCATCAAGATCCCTCTGCCGTTCGCTGCTAATAGGATTTTACCTTTTGAACCAAATAATTTTAACCCAAAGAGTACTGAAAAACCATAGCAGCTTGGCTGTGGCTGACACTCAAATATGCTTGAAAGATGGAAAATTCAATTTTACTGTTGTCAAGTTTCTGGGTTATTTCTCTCAAGTGGGATATGGGACCCATAAAGTCAAGGCAGCTTCAGGTGTGATTCCATTTTTCATTTTACGGTAAATGCTCACTCAGATTCAATCTCATTCTTAAAGTGAAATAAATATCTCTATCCATGGTGGTACCTCCACCTTCAAGTATTTCCCAGTCTTAATTTATCCTGAGTGTACCCATTGACTGCATCTCTGCTTAATAGCTCAGCCAGGCCTAACTTTACCACTTGAGACCTTCCACAACCTGACCCCAACTTAAGTCTTAACTCCTCATATACCTGGCTTCTTACGTGTCTTACCACCTCTGTGTATTTCCTCATGTTCTCCCTGCTGCCTAGAAAACCCTTGCCTCTTGATTCCAAGCATTTACATTCAATCTTTATTTCAAAACCCAAAATGTGAAGATGGGGAGAATGGGAAGAATCAGCATTTACTACCTGGGAGGCACTGTGCTATTATGTACTTGATATAATTATCTCATTTAATCCCCCCAACACCATGATGCTGGTATTAATACTCCCATTTGAGAAAATAAATGAGGCTTATTGAGCCAAAGTAACTTTTTCCTGAGATCACAGTTAAGATTCAAAACCAATCTGCCCAGAGGTTGAGTTCTCATTATCTTGATGCTACTTCTTTGACTTTTATTAGCCTCTGCAGAGTGTCAGCAGAGTCACCTCTCTTCCTTGCCCCTCCTGGAGGCTGACTGTGCCCCCTCCCCTTTCCTCCTCACCACTGCACTCCCTCCCTACCAACAACTCCCTTTTTTCTTACGTTCCCAGAGGTTTTCAAGAACCCTCTCTTTCCTACCACTATCCCCAAGAGCCCAAAGAGTTCATTCTTACTGCTACATGGGGTTGTGCTCTTTTAGAGGTCAACTTAAGGGATGGCCCAAACTAAAACACATCTAATCATTTTTTGAAAAAAGCTAATAGCTAATGAGTGTCAATTTTGTGTGATGTCACTAACACAGGTTTCTAGATAATTTTTATTAAGTATAATGAATACATAAAAGAGTATATATCATAAGTATAAACTGAGCACATAGATAAAACCAGCGCTTCAGAAGCCCCCCTCATGCTTCCTTTCAGTCTCTGCCTCCCCCAAAGATTAACACTTTTCTGACTTCTAACATCCCAGATTGGTTTGTCTCTTTCTGTTACTTTTATAAATAGAATAATACAGTTTATACTGTTTCTTGTCTGACATCTGTCTCTCAATACCATGTCTGTGAAATTCATCCCCATTGTTAGAGCACTTATAGAGAGATCATTCTTATTGCTCCTCTTGATTTGCTTAGTTTTCTACTCTCAGAAATTATGAAAATGCTTTACTTGTGAAATAGAAATTTCTACTTACCAAATGTGCAATATTTGATACATTATATAGATTTTTTCTTTTTAATTTTTAATATTAGACTTTTTTCCAGCTTCATTTAGAAATACTTAACAAGTAAAAATTGCATATATTTTAGCTGCAAAATGTGATGTTTTGATATGCATGTATGTTATGAAATGATTATCAAAATCAAGGTAATTGGCATATCCATAACCTCACATAGTTAAGATTTGTGTGTGTGTGTGATGACAACACTTAAGATCAACTGTCTGAGCAAATATCAAGTGTACAATGCTGTGTTATTAACTACAGTCATCATACTGTACTTTAGTCTCCAGAACTTATTCATCCCACATTATTGAACCTTTGTACCCTTTGACCAATATCTCCTCATTACCCTTGCCACCCCCCGCCCCGCCAGCTGTTGGCAACCACTGTTTGCTTTTATAAATTCAACATTTTTAGATTCCACATATAAGTGAGATCATACAGTATTTGTCTTTCTGTGTCTGGCTTATTTTGCTGAGCATAATGTCCTCGAGGTTTATACATGTTGCAAATAGCAGCATTTCCCTTTTTTTTTTTTTAAGGCTAAATATTCCCTTATATTTTACATTTTCCTTAGTGAGTTATATAGTTAGAAAGCAATGAACAAAAATCTCACTGTTTAAATATTCACTTACTTGTTCAAAGATCATTAATCAAAAGCTTACTCTGTGCTGGAAAAATAGTATATATATTTTTAATCCTGTAGCTGTTTTATCGTCACTATTTTGACCTGGGAAGCACTCTGATTCTGTGTTAATAAATATAAACATTTATATCAGAATTATACTAGTACCAATAAATTATTGGTGAGAAATGATTCTTAATGATTCTACAAACCCAAATTAATTCCTTGATCAGTTTCCCATATAGCACACTTAAAATATTTCCAACTTTTCATGTGAATAAAAGTGCTGAAATTAAAAAAAAGAGAATCTCACATGAAATACTGTCTTAAGACAGAAGAAGTTTTAAAGTTTATAGCTATTTAGGACTTATAGATCATTTGATCCAATATTTTTCAAACATCTTTTTATCCAACCAACACTTAGTGATTGTGTGACCACAGGCAAGTCAACTGACCTTCTGTAAAGTGTAGATTACTCCTACCCCAGAGAGTACTACTACTCAGATTACCTTGTATGATGTTCATACAAATTCCAAGTAATATGCTTGACATATAGTAGGGACTCAACTTTGTATGTGTTTTAAATATGAGTAGGTAGTTGTGCTTATATGACCAACTTCAAGCAAGTGGCTATGTTAACCAGTTAAAAGCAGAGAAGCAGCATGGCTATGCTATAAAGGAAATCTGTCTTCATTTCTGAATACCTGTGTTCTATTACTACCCTCTCCTTTTCCTACCCAAGGAATTTCAAGACTTAACATTTGGAGCCTCATTGTTCTTAACTGTTCAATGAGGATGTTTTGTATACATATATCTTACGGGATTGTTGTAGTAACATTCTGCATGCAGAGGTGCTTTATAAAATAAAACACTTTTTAAATCCAAATGATTCGTTTTACTACAGAGAAGACTATGGAGAAGCATTGTGGCATTACTAAGGAGAGAAGCCACACTTGTTTTAGTTTGAATCTTAATATCTGCACATTATGGAGAATCTACAATATGCCAGTCACTGCTAAGCACTTTACAAACACATTCACTGGCTCACTAAATCCTCACAACAACGAGGATTTAGAATTGCTCGCGTTTTCACTGAGGAAATTGAAATTCACAGAAATTAAGTACCTTGTCTAAGGCCCCTTGGCAATGAGTAGGACCAACGCACAAGTCCAGGTCTGTCTGGCTCCAAGACTCATGCTTTTTGCACCACGTGGTACTGCCTCAGCAATGTGAAATAACAGATGCTGCCCACATTAAAATTACATGGAGTTGTGGTAAGCAGATCGGCATGGGCTGTGTGAAGTGGGTGGGACAGATGCTGAAACTAGGCAGAAGTATGTGTACTGTCTGAAGGGAACCAGGACAAACAATCAAATAATGTACTTATGGGGGGAAAAAATCTGTTGCTCCCAAAATGTTAAAACATTTTGTTTAAATAGAATCATCATTTTCCTGTAATGAGGAGCACCAGAGATAGTGAAATACGATTAGTGAGGCAATCAGGAATGCTGTTTCAAGTTACAGTATGCCCGGTCTCAGGAAAACCCCGTAAGTATGCTGTGACCTTTAAATGGGCCTCATTTAGAGTGTGACCCTTCAGTACATTAATGTCCCTTTTGGCAGTATTCTTAAATTGCTTATAAAAATGTCATACCGCTTGTTAAAAGAAACATGTAGGAGATTTTAAACCCTAATATGGCTAATTTGGTCATAGAACACTTCAGGGGGAAAAAGATGTTTGATTGGGAAATAATGTTCTTTCTTTTTTAATTGTGAGCAGAACAACTATAACAACTCTGTTAATCTAACGAAGGTTGAATGTCATGGGAGCAGAAAACCTAGGCGGTTTTGTCTTTCCTACCTAGTTATAAAATTCTTCCTGAAAATATAAAAATGGAAACTTTAAAAAGGAAATAAAACCACAGGGATCCTTTAGTAAAACTTGTGTTGTATTTCCCAAGCAAATATTTGGAGAAGCTCATTTCCTTTTCTGTTCTAAACTTCACTCAGCCCTTTTGTGTTTTTACCGATCACAAGCATAATGCATTCTTATTGTAAATGCTTTAAATGATATCACAGTTATATAGAACAAATGTTATCATCTAAACATAAACACTGTGCTTTGATGAACATCCTTCTGCATGTATCTACTGAGTCTCTTTCTCGTGAACACACACACACATACACATATTCGTACATAATCCTATATAATTGGAATCAGACATATGTAACATTTCATTAATCTTTTTTGCAAGTTTCCATGGATATCTTTCCGAGTTTTCTATTATCATGTTTAGTGGCTGCTTAGCATTTTCACTGTATGAATTCATGAAGCATATATACGTATATATACGTATATATATATACAGTTTAAATATTTTGTTTCAAATTTTTATTTAAAATCTAATTAATGTATAATGTCATATTGGTTTCTGGAGTACAATTTAGTGATTCATCACTTACATACAACACCCAGTGCTCATCACAGGTGCCCTCCTTAATGCCCATAGCCCATCTAGCCCATCCCCCACCCACCTCTCTCTATGAAGTACTGTTAAGAGGCATATTAATAGTACTGATTACATACCCTGAAATCAGAGTTAGCCGCTTCTGTCAATGCAAAGTCCCTTTCCTCATAGTTTTTAAGGTTCCTGCTCATAAAATGAGGTGTTTGAAGTAGATGACTTAGCTAACACTGTATGGAACAGTATGGAACATACTTCTTCTATGCCCTACCTTGAATTGTTCTTTCCAGTTTTGTGTGCCCCTGTCTTCCCACACCTCACAGAATGGTACCATGAGAACACCCAAAGGAGAGAGAGGGAGAGGAAGAGGGAGAAGCAGTGGCGAGGTTGGGAATTCTTCACTTGAGAATCAAGAGGTTTTTTTTGTAGGAGAGCTTTAAAAAGATGAACTTGACTTTGAAGAACTGGTAGTACTGAACATGTGGCATGATGTGGAAAAATGTATTCAAAAAGTCAGGGAACAGCACAAATATGAGCACTGAGACAGGACAAAGCACAGAATCAAGGCTGATATAACCCTACTTAGAGGAAAGTGACAATAAGGAAGTTAGGTTCATATTATGGTGGAAATTTCTAAATTGTAGGAGTTGTGAGGTTGTGAAGGAGACAGGTAGGTGATGAGAATTTTTGAAGGCTTTAGGTGGGATATAAAATTGTAAGGGCAAAAGGATTTCTCTTACCTCTGTTCACCTGTTGTTTTTGAATGGTTCAGAAGAGAAGAGTTAGTAGATCAGAAAGACCAGTTGGGAGGTTGTAGGACCTGAGTCTTGTTAGCAGCACTGGGATGGGCAGGCTGCAGGATTGAGGCACCATGCAGTCAGACTCTAATAGCATGGCCTCTAGGACCACACTGCCTGGTTTGAATCTTTTCTCCAGGGTTCAGTAAGTATGTGAGTTCAGGGAGTTACTTAAACTTTGTTTCAGTGTCTTCACGTGAAAAATGAAGATAATGCTATTAACTACATTCATGGGAGTATTAAGAAGGTTAAATAGGGGCGCCTGAGTGGCTCAGTTGGTTAAGCATCCGACTTGGACCCAGGTCATGATTTCACGGTTCATGAGCCCTGTGTCGGGCTCTGTGCTGACAGCTCAGAGCCTGGAGCCTACTTCGTATTCTGTGTCTCCCTCGCTTTCTGCCCCTCCCCCACTTGCGCTCTGTCTCTCTCTCTCTAAAATAAATAAACATTAAAAAAAGAGGTTTAAATATGTTAATATTTGCATATAGCAAGCACTACCTTTTTGGCAGAGGAATTATAAAGATGTGATGAAGGAGACATTTCAGAAATAGAGTTAGTGGGACATTTAGGGAAAAAGATTTGATGCTACAAGATAAAAGAAAGATGATTCCAGCATTTCTAATCTGGGTTACTGAGAAGATATTAGAAAGAGAGCTGAGGAATGAGAGAGCAGGTTTGCAGAGGGAAATCGTATCTGATTTATGCTAGGTGGATTTTAAGGTACCTAAAGGATATTCACATAAAACCTACAGCTTGAGATTTGAGACATTATTGTACATAGGAACCCAAGGAGAGCTGTAAATTTTGGAGTCATGAACTTCATATATTATGGGGGTGATTTTTGGCTTTGGACATGATTGAGTGAAAATTCTAGGCTTAAAGAGATGGAGGGCATGCATCCATTCAACAAATAGATGTTGGAGCTATCTAATAGGTGCATGGCAGTTTATAATTTTAACATTGGTCTAGGGTAACAAGGATTGATTTGACACACAGCTTCAAATCGTCTGTTATTACCTCCAGGAAACCTTGATGATCCACTGTTTCTGATACTAAACTAACCTGTAGTATAATTTCCAAATGATGATTTTCCAACTGGGCTGCATAAAACAATGACAAATGCTCTACTTAATAAGCCTCAAAGCAATTAAGACACACATATCAGAGAATTTTATTGCATTTAATCATCAGAGAAATAAACAAAAATGTACTGTGATGAGTAAATGAATTTGATAAATCAATTATAAGTTAATTTCTAGAACAGATTTTGAAGGCTATAGAACTCTGATATGGCATGGTTGTAGGTTGTTAAGTTCTGACAGAATGAGAGAAAAATAATGGGAAAGGTACTTGGCTGGGATCTAGAAAAACTAGGTGTTTGTTTGGGCTCTCCAAATAATTTCATGACTGGTCAAATCGTTATACTTCCTTGAACCTTAATTTTCTTGTCAAATTACACTAAAAATAATATTTGTGATACTGTGATGAAAATAAGTATGATATTGCATGTAGAAATTATTTCGTTGTCTGCTAATCAGTTTTGCTGCCACATGCAGGGACCAGGTAGGGTGGGTCATTGGTGTTTGTGGCAAAGAAAGTGGGCCCAGGTGCCAAGAAATCTCATCACAGTTCACTTCCACTTTGATGTGTTCAATTTACTATGTCAAGGTCTGGACCTTAGCCCTGCAGGCTCAATACAGAGGGGACAGATCTATTTCTTAGTGATAGACTTGTATATACAAGTGAATAAAACAGGAAAGAAAACAATACCAATGTTCTAATTTATAAAATGACATAATAATCAGTGAGAATTGAATATGAAGTAGAAGTTCTGTCATATTCTCTTCCTGGGAAGACTTTCATGAGACAGATGTTAATAATGCCATTTTAGGGGTGCCTGAGTGTCTCAGTCATTTGAGCATCTGATTGATTTCAACTCAGGTCAGGATGCCAGGGTTGAGGGATGGAGCCCCACATTGAGCCCTGCATAGAACTACACACTGAGCATGGAGCCTGCTTAAGATTCATTCTCTCTCTCTCTCTCTCTCTCTCTCTCTCTCTCTCTCTCTCTCTC
>NW_024412411.1:16970352-17106287 GCF_014898765.1 Herpailurus yagouaroundi | reverse complement strand
TCTCTCTCTCTCTCTCTCTCTCTCTCTCTCTCTCTCTCTCTCTCTCCCTCTCCCTCTCCCTCTCTCCCGCTCCCTCTCTCTCTCTCTCCCTCTCCCTCCCCCTCCCTCTCCCTCTTCCTCTCCCCCTCCCCCACTCATGCACACACTCTCTCTCTCTAAAAAAAAGTTTTAAAGCACCAAATTTAAAGTACTAAATTAAAAACAGGAATTACATAAGTGTAACTGTATAGCATTATACACTGACCTGTTGAAAGCATCTAGAGAAGGTCTTGTCTTTTCTTGATTAAAGTTCCTACTCCTTGGATGGTAGTTAAGCGGTCATGGCCCAAAGCTCACCTATGTGATTCTCCCTTTCTCGTCTTTAGTGACTGATTAAACACCATTCTAAAAGTCCCATCTTTAATATGTTACTATAGTCAAGCAAGTTATAGGTAAACCCATTGGCTGGTGAGCCACTACCACTAGATCTTTGATTTCTCTGATATGATCAAGATGGCATTGATTCCACAGGTTTCTTCTCAAAGGAACATCTTATTTTCAGTTTCTTTAGGAGAAACTCATTTTGCTCTACCACCACCACCCCTGCACTCTCCCCTGTTAGCAAAAAGTTTTCATTTATACCCAGTGACACTATGAAATCCTAGGAAGCAGAATGAGACTAGAAGTGTTTCCAATAGAACTTTCTTCAATGATGGTAATATTCTATAATCTGTGTGGTACAATACAGTAGCCACTAGCCATATGTAGCTATTGAGCCTTTCAAATGTAGCTAATATAACTGAAGAGCTGAATTTAAATTTCATTTTATTTTAATTTAAATATAAATAGTTACATAGAGCTAGTGGCTACCATGTTAGACACCAAAGGTAGAGTGGCATTTTCCAAACTCCCTGAATCAGAAAAGTGAGTAGGTCCCAGGCATTTGTGTTTTAGAGAAAAAGCTTTCTAGAGAATTCTGATGCACAGCCACCTTTGGAAACTTTTTAAGAGAAAGTAGAGAAGGCTAATCCTGCCCTCGATCTTTCTACCTGTTTGGCTTTGGACAAATAATTGATCTGATTTTCAGCTTCTTTCGTGTAGAAGGGAAACTTGCCTAAGGGTCATTATATGTGTTAGTTAAATTAATACTTGTAAAAAATTGTTAGGCTAAAATTCTTGGTGAGTCCTAAAGTTTCTAGCACAGAAGATGCTAAATAAATGACTGAATGAATGATTAAAACTATGGCAGGAGAAAATCTCTAATAACATATTTCTTAGTTCTTCATAAGGATCATCTAATAATAATACTTACAGCTGAAAATCATTAACCAATTATTAAATGTGACCTAATATGCTAAATACTTGTTTTACTCTTTGTGGTAGATATTTTACAGGTGTGGTGTGTAAGATTCAGAGATGTTAAATATTTTACCCAAAATTTTTTACCCAAGACTACATAGCTAACAAGTGGCTGGGAAGGGGATCAAATTCATATTTGAATCCAATATCCCATGTACTTGAACAATAAACTCTTCTTCAATTTCAAAATAGCAGTAGCTTTTCTTCCAGTGAAATTCTAAAGCAGAGCAATAGAAGAAGCAGCACTCAGGGCCTTCAACTGCTCATACCCTGAATGATTTGAAGTGGCCTTCAAAGTGAAGAGACTGGGTGGATCAAAATCAGAGAGGTTTGACAGGAACCTCATGTAAGAGTGGAGTGGATTTGGGGGTGGGGCACCAGCAAGCTCTGGAGGGGAGTACCAGACTTAAAGAGGCTCCAAGCACCTGCTTACCTCAGCCCAAGGTAACTTCTCTACCCAATTCTTAGTTTTAGCTAAGATATCTGAAGTATAATGCTGTGACAGATTTTTTTCTCTGTATTTAAATTTTATTTTATTTTATTTTTTATTTTTTAAAATTTACATCCAAGTTAGTTAGCATATAGTGCAACAATGATTTCAGGAGTGGATTCCTTAGTGCCCCTTACCCATTTAGCCCATCCCCTCTCCCACGACCCCTCTAGTAACCCTCAGTTTGTTCTCCATATTTCAGAGTCTCTTCTGTTTTGTCCCCCTCCCTGTTTTTATATTATTTTTGTTTCCCTTCCCTTATGTTCATCTGTTTTGTCTCTTAAAGTCCTCATATGAGGGAAGTCATATGATTTTTTTCTTTCTCTGACTAATTTCACTTAGCATAATACCCTCCAGTTCCATCCACGTAGTTGCAAATGGCAAGATTTCATTCTTTTTGATTGCCGACTAATACTCCATTGTGTGTGTGTGTGTGTGTGTGTGTGTGTGTGTGTGTGTGTGTGTGTATACACCACACCTTCTTTATCCATTCATCCATTGATGGACATTTGGGCTCTTTCCATACTTTGGCTATTGTTAATAGTGCTGCTATAATGGGGGGTGCATGTGTCCCTTTGAAACACCACACCTATATCCCATGGATAAATGCCTAGTAGTACAAATTTTCCAAAAGTCCAAATTTTCCTGAAGCTCAAACTCACAATTTTGACATAAGATTTTTTACATAATTGGGTTTTGTTCCTTCTCAAAAATTTCCTCTGTCCTCTACCAGACTTCCTTTTCTGTTAAATACTACTTTACCATACATTATATATACACACATACGTTGTAAAATCTTGACCAGGTTTCTCTATGCTTAAGTAGCAGTTACAAGGGACTAACCCATCTAATCCTAACTTCTTGCCAGTCTCTACAGTAGAGGTGTAAAAACTAATTACTCAGTTTTCCATTCCTTCCACGGAGGAGTAATCATATCACAGTGGCCCAAGTGATAAAAATAGAAGTCTGGTTTAGATGCTCCCTTGGCCCTTTTATCCTTCATCACAATTTTACCCTTGGTGGTTGGAAGTGGAGAAGTCATCTTGAGAGAAGAGCCAGGGAATAGGAGATCTAGTGGTCTCACCCTTCTAACCCATGGAACTAAGGTCAGCAAACCCCTGCCTCAGACATACTTGTTTTGAGGCTAAAAGCAGCCTTTTGTTGGAGCATCTGACTCTTGATTTTGGCTCAGGTCATGATCTCGGGGTTTCATGAGTTTGAGCCCCACATCCAGCTGTGTGCTGACAGTGAGGACCCTGCTTGGGATTCTCCCTCTCCCCCTTTCTCTTTATCCCTCCCCTACTTAAGCTGTCTCTGTCTCTAAAAATAAATAAATTTTAAAAATTAATAAAAAAATAAAATAAGCTTGTTTTTTTCTCTGTAATAAGGTTTCTAATATGTACAGTTAAAAGGAACTCTAACCAATATAACTGGCTTTATAACATGAATTGGGGTATTTTTCTTTTTCAATGATCTGTAATTACTGATCATTGTAATTATTCATATTTTTTTTAAAAAAAGAAAGAGCACACACATGAGCAGGGGATGGACAGAGGGAGAGGGAGAGCAAGGATCCCAAGCAGACTCCATGCTGTCAGTGTGGAGCTCAGTGTGGGGCTGGATCTCATGAATCTGAGCAGGTATCAAGAGTCAGTTGCTTAACCAACTGAGTCACCCAGCTGCCCCGGAATTATGTATATTTTAAAGTTAAGTCTTAGCTTTAGCTGTGAAACCATCTGATCCTATTGTCTTTTATTTGCTTGTATGTTTGTTTGCTTGTTTGTTCATTTTGGGTGGTCTTTTTTTTTAAATTTTTATCTTTTAAAAAATTTCAGTAGAGTTGATAAACGATGTTACGTTAGCTACTAATGTACAACATAGTGTTTCCACAAGTTTATACATTGTGCTATGTTCACTGTAAGTGTACCTATCATCTGTCCTCATATGTAGCTATTACAATATCACTATGTTCTTATGCTGTTCCATTCATCCCTATGACTTATTCATCCAATAACTAGAAGCCTGTATGTCCCACTCCCTTTCACCCATTATCCATCCCCCCCACACCCCTGCCCTGGTAACTATCACTTTGTTCTCTGTATTTATAGTCTGATTCTGCTTTTTTGTTTATTCATTTGTTTTTGTTTTTTAGATTCCACTTATGAGTAAAATATTATGGTATTTGTCTTTGTCAGTCTGACATATTTCACTTAGCATAATACCCTCTAGGTCCATCCATGTTGTCTCAAATGGCACCATATCGTACTTTTGTATGGCTGCAAAATATTCCAGTGCGTGTGTGTGTGTGTGTGTGTGTGTGTGTGTACACACAGGACATCTTATCCATTTGTCTATTTTGTTTTAATGTTTAATGTTTATTTATTTTTGAGAGAGAGACAGAAAGAGACAGAGCATGAGCAGGGGAGGGGCAGAGAGAGGGAGACACTGAACTGGAATCAGACTTAGGCTTCATGCTGTCAGGACAAAGCCCTATGTGAGGCTCGAACTCACGAATTATGAGATCATGACCTGAGCCGAAGTTGGAGGCCCAACCAAGTGAGCCACCCAGACACCCCCATTTGTCTATTGTTGGATATTTAAGTTGCTTCCATATCTTGGCTATTGTAAATAACAATGGATAAATATAGTGGTGCATATATTTTTGAGTTAGTGTTTTCACTTTCTTTGGATAAATACCCAATAGTGGGATCATATGGAATTTCTGTTTTTAGTGTTAAAAACTAAACTTTCATACTGTTTTCCACCGTGGTTGTACCCATTTGCATTCCCACCAACAGTGCAAGAGGGTTCCTTTTTCTTCACATTCTCACAAACATTTGTTATTGCTTGTGTTTTGACTTTAGTTATTCAGACAGGTATAAGGTGATATCTCATTGTGGTTTTGATTTGCATTTTCTGATGATTAGTGATATTGAGCATTTTTTTCTTCTGTCTATTGACCATCTTTAAGTCTACTTTGGAAAAATGGCTATTCAGGTCCTTTGCCTATTCTATAATCAGATTGTTTGTTTTTCTGGTTTTGAGTTGTATAAGTTCTTTATATATTTTGGATATTAACCCCTTACCAGATATATCATTTGCAAATACCTTCTCCCATTTAGTAGGCTGCCTTTTCATTTTGTTAATGGTTTTATTTGCTGTGCAATTTTGATGTAGTCCCAGTAGTTTATTTTTGCTTTTGTTTCCCTTGCCTTAGGAGACACATATAGAAAATCATTGATACAGCCAGCATCAGAGAAATTACTGCCTGTGTTCTCTTCTAGGGTTTTTATGGTTTCAGGTCTCACACTTAGATCTTTAATCCATTTTGATTTATTTTTGTGTCTGGTGTTAAAAGATAGTCCAGTGTCATTCTTTTACATGTAAGTGTCCAGTTTCCCCAGCACCATTTATTGAAGAGACTGTCTTTCGCCTGTCATATACACTTGCCTCTTTTGTCCTAGATTAACTGACCATATATCATGGATTTATTTTTGGGCTCTTTATTCTGTCTCACTGATCTATGTGTCTATTTTTGTGCCAGTACCATACTGTTTTGGTCACTATAGCTTTGTAGTACATCTTGAAATTTAGAATTGTGATCCAGAAATTGTGATCTAGAATGCATCTTTGTTTTTCTTCCCCAAGATTGCTTTGGTTATTTAGGGTCCTTTGTGGTTCCATAAAAATTTTAGGATTATTTGTTCTAGTTTCATGAAAAATACTGTTTGTATTTTGATAGGGGTTTCATTGAATCCATAGGTTACTTTGGATTATATGGACATTTTAACAATATTAATTCTTCTAATACATGAGCATGGAATATCTTTCCGTTTGTGTTGTCTTCAATTTCTTTCAGTGTTTTCAGTTTTCAGAGTACAGGTCTTTCACCTCTTTGGTTAAATTTGTTTGGGGTATTTTATTCTTTTTGGTGCAATTATAATTAGTATTGTGTTTTTTCCTCTTACTTTCTCTCTTACTTCATTATTAATGTATAGAAACACTACCTATTTCTGAGTATTAATTTTGTGTCCTGCAACTTTACTGAAATTATTTATTACTTCTAGTAGATTTTTAGTGGAGTCTTTAGGATTTTCTATGTATAGTATATCTGCAAATAGTGACAGTTTAACTTCTTTACCAATATGGATTACTCTTATTTATTTTTCTGAAAGCATTGCTGTGGCTAGAACTTCTAGTATTATGTTAAATAAAAGTGGTGAGAGTGAACACCTTGTCTTGTTCGTAATCTTAGAGAAAATGCTCTCAGTTTTTCACTGCTGTATATGATGTTAACTGTGGGTTTTCATATATAATTATGAATGAGGTATATTAAGGTATATTCCCTCTAACTCCACTTTGTTGAGAGTTTTTATCATGAATGATTGTTGCATTTTGTCAAATGCTTTCCCTACTTCCATTGAGATGATCAAATGATTTACATCCTTTATTTTGTTGATATGATGTATCGCATTAGTTGTTTGCAAATATTGAATCATTCTTGCATCCCCAGAATAAATCCCACTTGATCTTTTCAGTGTATTGTATGTGGTTTGCTAACATTCTGTGAGAGTTTTTGCAGCTATGTTCATCAGGGATATTGGCCTGTAGTTTTCTTTTTTTGTGTTATCTTTGGTTTTTGTATCAGGATAATGCTGACTTTGTAGAATGTATTTGGAAGCTTTCCTACCTCTTCTCTTTTTTGGAGTGGTTTGAGGAGAGTAGGTATTAGCTCTTTAAATGTTTGATAAAATTCAACTGTAAATCCATCTTGTCCTGAACTCCTATTTTTCATACCAATTCAATTTTGTAATTTGTAATAGGTCTATTCAAATTTTCTATTTCTTCCTGGTTCAGTTTTGGAACATTGTATATTTCTGAGAATTTATCTATTTTCTTCTAGGTTGCCCAATTTGTTGGCATATAGTTTTTCATATTATTCTCTTACAATCCTTTGTATTTCTGTGGTATCAGTTGTCATTTGTCCTCTTGTATTTCTGATTTTGTTTGAGTTCTCTCTCTCTCTCTCTCTCTCTCTTTCTCTTTCATGAGTCTGGCTACAGGTTTATCAATTTTGTTGATCTTTTTAAAGCTCTGATTTCATTTTTTTTCCTATTGTTACTTAGTCATTTATTTTTGCTCTGACCTTTATTATTTCCTTCCTTCATTTCCTACCTTCTACTGACCTCAGGGCTATTGTCTTTTCCCTTTTTGGTAATTGGTTGATTCTAATTATGTATTGTTGTTGTTTTTGTTTTTATAACATACTCATTAGGAAGTTATCAATTTTTATAGATTTGAAATTTTTGCTGAAGAGTTGCACATAATATTCTTTTTCACAGCATCATGCTATTTATATATAAATGTATACACATTTGTATTTTATATAATTTAATAATACATTGCTTTGGCATATATGCATATGTGGTTAAATTATTGTGAAAAGAAAAGAAAATATACAGAATAATCAGAGAAACAATTAACATCAATGGAAGAGCAACTGCAGGTAAGCAGGAGAATGCAAGAAGTAGTAAACCGGTCCTTAAAATTATTGATAATATTACATTTTTAAAATGAGTGGTTAGTAAAAATAAAATGAGTGGTTAGTACATATGTTTTGGTCTATTATACTTCATACTGTATATAAAATACAGTTTTATTTACATATGAATATTTCTTTTTTTTCATTTTTTAAATTTTATTTAAGTCCAAGGTAGTTAGCATATAGTGTAATAATGATTTCAGGAGTAGAATTTAGTGATTCATCACTTACATATAACACCCAGTGCTCATCCCAACAAGTGTCCTTCTTAATGCCCATTGCCCATTTAGCCCACACACCTAACATCCCACCAGCAACCCTCAGTTTGTTCTCTTTATTTTAGTTTTTCATGGTTTGTCTCCCTCTTTGTTTTTATCTCATTTTTGCTTCCCTTCCCCTATGTTCATCTGTTTTGTTTCTTAAATTCCACATATGCACGTAATATTCTTATTTACACTTTCCTCATTTTTATACTTCTAGATATATATTTTTTCTTATTTATAATTTTAACTGCTTTCACTCTTTCACTATTTTGCTTAGTTAAATCTTATCTATTGTCAAATGACAACTCTGGAATTTATTTTTCTAATGTATTTTCTATTAGTTTTAAGTGTTATTAGTTCTTTTACCCTATTTACATTTTGCATAATTTTAATTGTTTTATCTTGTAAATTAGTGATATAAATATTAAATTTATTGACTTTTATATTTTATTCCTTAATAATGAAGACATTTAAGGTCTGTATGGTTTTCTATTAATTGTTTTAGTTGTTTCCCATAGTTTAGGTTTGGAGTATTCACATTTTGTCTTTTTATAAGAATTAGGTAATTTTAGGCTTTATTTCAATTATGGTCCAAAGATTATCTAAATATGTGTTAACTAATTCCAAGTACTTGTGACTTTATTTATCTTAATACATTGGCTTATTATCAGAGAGTACTTATAAAATCTTTACTTTTGGGAAAGCTGTGAAGATGTACTTTGTAACAAAGCACATGACTATTTGCTAGTGATATATATATATACACATACATGTATATATATATATTTGAAATGTATTCATTATTAATGAATACAAGGCAAAAATCAAGAAATTTAATATTTACATCACTAATTTGGAAGATAAAACATTAAAACCATGCAAAATGTAAATAGAGTAAAAGAATTAATAACTTTTTTAAGTGTGGAGCCCAATATGGGCTTGAACTCACTACCCTGAGGTCAAGACCTGAGTTGAGATCAAGAGTTGGATGCTTAACTGACTGAGTCACTCAGGTGCACCAAGAATTAATAACTTTTAAAACTAATGAAATAGAAAATATATTAGAAAAATGAATTCCAGAGTTATCATTTGAATTTAAGACTTAACTAAGCAAAACGGTGAAAGAGAAAAAGCACTTAAAATTAGAAATGAGAGGGGGACCTCTGGGTGGCTGAGTTGGTTATGTGACCAACTTCGGCTCAGGTCATGATCTCACAGTTTTGAGTTGGAGCCCCGTGTTGGGCTCTGTGCTGATAACTCAGAGCCTGGAACCTGCCTCAGATTGTGTGTCTCCCTCTCTCTCTGCCCCTCCCCTTCCTCATGCTTTGTCTCTTGGAAATAAATAAAAATTAAAAAAAATATTTAAAAACTTAGAAATGAGAAAAAAATGTATCTGGGGGTATGAAAATGAGGACAATGAATATAAGAATATTATGTGCAACTCTTTGGCAAAAAAACCATCAGATCTAGAAAACTGATAATCTCCTAACAAATATGCTACAAAAATAACCAAAAAATCAATAAATAAATGGTACTTGAATCAACCAATTATCAAAAGGAGAATGGAAAGATAATGTTTAAAAGAAAAATAGACCCAAAAGCAGAACAAATTACTTTTAAAATGATTTTTTTGACTACCTTGGAGTATATTAAAATCTCACATAGTATTAATCTCTCTACTTTTGACTGAGTGAATAAAATTAGTTATTAGATTATGTTAAGAGATGATTATTTATTACACTGTCATGATTAGTTACCCAATTTTATTGAATCATTTTTTACTACTAACTCATAGAGCTTTGTAAACATCTTTGGGCTAACTTTTGAGACTCAATAAATTAGAAGAAATACAAAATTTTATTATGTATTTCATATTTCTCAGCTTATAAGCACATTTTCATATAACTTATTAGGCAATCTAAGCCTCTAGAAATTGTGATTTATTTTATTTCAAATGATATGTCATATTTCTTCATTTCTAGAGCTTCACTTCTCTTTTCATGGATTCTTTGCTTTGACTTAGACATTCAGTCACTCTGTTTATTGAATAATCTATCAAGTTTAAAACAAATATATTTCTTTCTTATAAAGAGAAAAAAATACTAGCATCTCTATTAAAATATCATTTAGAAGAGCCAAGTGTAATTTAAAATTTAGTTTTAAATTTTTTAATGGTCTCCATTCCATAATTTCCATCCAAACCACTTCTGTAGCTAGAACACAAGTTGTTGCCAATTTGGTTTGCATATGTATTCTTCCAATTGCTAATTTCCAGATCTTCAGATATATTATTTAATCCTCTTTGATATTTATATGTTGACTAGAAATAAATTTAAAGTTTATTGGAAAAAGATGACTACAGTAACTTACCAATTATTGCATCATCTAGAGATACTTTTATTTGGAGACAGTGCCAATTAAAAACATCTGGAAATTTTCAAAATCATGGCTCACACTCCAGTCTCTTTTAATATTACAGTGAACCATCTGCATAGAGATTTAATACAGTTTTAAAAGTTTTCAAAAACCCAACTTTTCTCAGCCACAAATAATAAAATGAGCTGTATTATTTCAGATAATGTTCCTTCTAGTGCAGAAGACCAACCTAAGCCATAAAAATAACTTCAAAGTCATGAGTTTTACATTTTTTTAAATGTTCATTTATTTTGAGAGAGAGAGAGAGAGAGAGAGAGCAGAGGAGGGGCTGACAGAGAGAGAGGGAGAGAGAGAATCCCAAGCATGAAACATTAGATCATGAACTGAGCCGAAACCAAGAGTTGGTCGCTTAACTGACTGAGCCACCCAGGTGCCCCTTTGAATTTTACATTAAAATAATGTATTTTACATTATTTTACATTAAAATAATGTATTTTAAATTCTTAAAATAATTCAAATAGTTGAAACATTGTTGATGATAACTGAATTTTTAAAAACATTTTTGAAATATAATATTTCAAACACATACAGAAACACATACAGAAAGGTGCATAGATTATAGCTCTGTAAATTATCACCAAAGAATCCCTGTTATTGTTATATTTTTGAAAGACTTTCCTTTATCTTCCATATTAAACAGAAACTTGCGTCTCATTGTATCCTTGAAGTCTTCTTCCTTATTTCTCTATAGCATTTATTGCCATCTCACATAGAATATATTTCCTTTTTTGTGTGTGTGGATTCTTAACATAGCCCCCTAAGTCTACCTGCTTCTACCTTTGTACTAAGTTGGTTCTTAGTCTCTCAAAATTTCAGTACTAAAATGGCCACACTGCTTTTTTTTTCTTAACTGAGGTTCTTTCCTGTAGAAGTAATTATAACAGTAATAGTAATTGTGGTAAGCAGCAATATTAATTAATAATAAAGTTATAATGTAGTTATTTATGCTGATTGTCTTAGGATGCCACAGAGACCACTGGAGATTTGGATTCCCATCATGGTAGCATCTGTAAAACACTCAGCACTGTCTTCCAGGTGGCCTAAGTCTTGATTAGTTGCAAGTCTGCTCTGAGGATGGTTTATGAAACTCACTGTCCTTTAGATGAAGCATTAGTTTGTCATTATCCTTGAATTGTGTTGTGACTAATAATTCTTAGTTTAGATTGATTCTTCTGAATCTGTAAGGAAGAAGAAAATAGCATTAATAATGGACTGTAGTCTAGACATTTTTCTGATACTGTGCAAAAGTCAGAAAAGACTGGAATGTCTTGTGATGTGGAAGAGAGTACAAAATAAATAACTTACATTTGAGGAAATAGAAACTAAATGATTGTTTTAATCAAAAATATGAGTGACTAATCCTAGTAACATAAAGGTTGGATACAAATGACACTCAAAAGTTTTATCAGTAATAGTTGAAAGTGCTACAAAAATAGTTGAAAGTGCTAATCATTTACTATTTCTATGAGAATGACACTTAAAAATGTTCTGTTTAAAATTTGTGGTTCAAATAAAGAATATGTGCAGTTATTAATGAGGAAGAAGAATTTAAAAGAACATGAATCAATTTCACATAATAAAGAAATCAAAAACTGAAATTTTGAAAAGATTCTTAATCATAGAGTGTCTAAAAATCTTACTGGAGAAGATCTTCAAGACACCTACCCCCTTTTGGAACTTTTTTGTCAGTCTTAGAGGTTCTATAAAACATCGTCTTACATATTTTTGATGTCTTAACAAAGGATCTGACAACCCTACCTTAATTTTGATCTTTGGAGCTCATTTCTTAAATTCAGAATAATTTGACATCTGGAGAAGGTGGGAATTAAATAGTTATATTTTTGAACCCAACAAGTGCTGGTTTCTTTAGATTTATTTTTTTTTTCTTTTGCTTATCTCTCTCCTGTCACATTTATTATGCAGTGAGAGAAAGCCAGGTGGCACTTTCAATAGTCTTCCTGGAAATCTCCTCTGGTATGTCATCAAGTGTATTAGGTGTGTATCTTGTTTTCCTCACTGCAGGTGATTGTTTTGCGGAACTTTTCACTAATAAGTAACAAGGTTCCCCTTTCCTCCAACTGCTACTAAAATGTTACTTGTTTTCTTCACGCCTTCGCTTACGGCCTCCTCAAAACTGCTGGATCCGCTAATACTTTTTTTGAGGCCTTCTGGTTTTCACACACTGCATAGTCCCAAAGTCAATGATAGCTGTTTTAGCCTTTTGTGATAGTAATACACAACTTCAGGTACCAAAATCTCTCTGGTTACTCCTTTGCTTCACAGAAAACCCAGCCTAGTGACATAAAGCAAACACTATTTTATTATACTCATGGATTCTGTAGGTTAGAAAGCCATAAATACTACTGTGGGAATAGGTTGTTTCTCCTCTGTGATGTCTGGAGCCTCAGATAGGAAGATTCAATGGCTAGGAATGATTTAGTAACCGAGATCTGAAATCATTTCAATGTTTGCTCACTCACATGCATGGTGGATTTTCCTGGCTATCTACTGGGACTTCATACCTACATACGAACCCCTAAAAATGACTACTCTGTATGACTGATTAGGCTTTCTCATGCATAGTGACTGAATTCTAGGAGTGAGAGTCCCAAGAGAGTCAGGAGGAAACTGTATCACCTGTTTTGACCTAGCTTCAGAGGTCATACAGCATCACTTAGCTGGCATATACCCAACCAGTTCTAAGAGGACAGAACATAAGTCTCATCTATCTATGGTAGGAATGTCATGTAGGAAAAGCATGCATGGTAGGAAATAATTTTGTGGCTGACTTTGGAAAATACAACCATCAATAATAGTGTTTCCAAAACAATTTTACCATAAGTTTGACAATTGAATCAGATCAGAATCCATTAGAAAGAGATGGCATACATAAATTATAAATTTTGAGGGGTATCTGGGTGGCTCAGTGGGTTATATGCCTGACTGTTGATTTCAGCTGAGGTCATTTTCTCAGGGTTATGGGATCAAGCCCTGTGTTGGGCTCTGCACTGCCAGCAGGGAGCCTGTTTCAGATTCTCTCTCTTCCTCTCTCTCTGCCCCTTTCTGCTCTTGCTCTCTCTCTCTCAAAAATAAACAAACTTTAAAAAATAATTATAAATTTTGAGAAGAGTTTACATGTGTGAGAAGGTTATAGTGATAATTTCGAAGCACAAAACTATTACCACTCTTAAGTTTGAAACTTCATACCTAGTTTTGAATTATGCTATATTCATTATTTCATGTCCTGTTCCTTTTTTCAGCAATCTGTTTGTAATATTCATCCATGTTCTTGCATATAGCTTAGGTTCATTTTCATCATTGTATTGAATTCTCTTTTAGGATTACACCACAATTTATTTATTCTCCTATTGAGAGACTTGTTTTCTAGCTTTGGCCATGATGCTCTAAACATTCTTGAACATGTATCCTAGTGCACACAATGCATGGATTTTCTAGGATATATATCTTGAGTAGAATAGCTGCATCATAGATCATGTGCATCTTAAACTTTTAACTTGATAATGCCCAACGATTTTCCAGTATAATTGAATTAATTGCAATACCACTAATAGTAAATATGAATATCATTTGGTTAACATCCTTGATAACACTTAGTATTGTCAGACTTTCCTATTTTTGTCTATCTGCCACTCTGGTGTTACTGGGTGTGGTTTCACTTTTCCTGATTATTAATGATATTACCCATTTTTTAATATTCATTGACCATTTGGATTTCCTGTTAATAGAAGTAATAGTTCAAGTTTTATGCCTAATATTCTTTTGAGTTTCCTCTTTTATTCTTATTGTTTTTTCAGATGTTTTTATATATTCTGGTGCAAACACTTTGCTAGGTATATGTGATACACATACCTTTTCCTTTTTTTTCACTTTCCTTAAGATGTCAGTCTTTTATCAAATGGTTAATATTTTCTTTGCATAAGCAGTTTTTCCATAATACTAGGTGATGATATTTTCTCATATGATCTTCTTAAAGCCTTATAGGTTTTCTTTTTTATCTTGGTCTACAACCTACCTGAAGTTAATGTTTTTGTTCTATGTTTGGGAAACATCCAATTTTATTTGTTTCCCTATGAATACTCAATTAACCAAAGCCTTTATTGAAAACTACGTCTTTTCTCCATTTTTAAGTAAAATATCTCACATTTGTTGTAACAATTGATATACTTTCTTTTATTCTTTCCATTTTACATTATGTTCATCACATTAGTTTTTCTTCTTATTCATTTTCTTTATTTTGTTTTGGTTTTAGTCAGTTTTTATTCAACATTTCTCCCTTTTTATTAGTGAATATTTATATTCTTCCAAGACATTGTGTTTACTCTTCATTTCCTGAAACTCAGACATCTATATCTATCTGTATTTATAAATCTATATATTCAGTATAATATGAAAACAAAACACCAAATATTTTACATCTCTATATTTCCTGTTTCTCTTGCTTTATTTTACATTGTATTAAGATAAACATTTTAGTGTATTTTATTTTCCTAACCCTTAGATTACTATAGGATAAGAAGTTTAGAAAGTTTTAAGATTTCTTGATAGTCTTCTACTTCCTGAAAACCTATATTTGTTAAGATAATTTAGAATATCTAATCACAGGTGACTATCAGGTTTTCCTTTACAATATGACTGTATAAGCTGAAGAGCTCTTGTTTAGAATTTTCATTATACCTTCACACACTATCATTATCCATTTACAAACATATATAGATGGAGGTTAGGAATGGGAGAGAGATTGAATCATTGCTAACCAGTTCAGTTTCTCCCATCTTGATTCTCTGATAAATTTCATTTCTTGATTTGTTAGAATCCTTTCAGGAATATTTTTATCAAATACATATGTTCTCCAAATATTTGAATATCTAGAAATTATTTCCTTTTTTCCTGACAGATAAATAATATTTGATTGCATATAAGAGTCTACTGTAGTAGTCCTGGGGTGCCTGGCTGGCTCTGACAGTAGAGCATGCAACTCTTGATCTCAGGATTATGAGTTTGAGCCCCATGTTGGGTATAGAGATTACTTAACAATGAACTCAAAAAATAAAGAGTCTAGTGTAGTTCTTTTCCCTATTATCTGTAGCTGTCATTCTTTATCTTTTAGATTTCTATTATTTTAGATTAAATGTCTGGTATGACTCTAATATTTTATTAAAATTTATTTTTCTGTCAGGAATCTTTCAAATTTTAAACATTATTTTAATCTTTTAAAAAAGTCTTTATCTTGGGGCTCCTGGGTGGCTCAGTCTGTTAAGCATCTGACTTCATAATCTCAGATCATGATCTCATAGTTCCTGACTTTGAGCCCGTTGTTGGGCTCTGAGCTAATAGCTCAGACCCTGGATCCTGCTTCAGATTCTGTGTCTCCCTCTCTCTCTCTGCCCCTCCCCTGCTCACACTCTGTCTTCTCTCTCTGAAAAATAAACATTAAAAAAAAAAGTCTTTATCTTAAAAAAAAATTCTTTATATTTAGTGTTCATGTGTTTTATCAGGACATGTCTACGTTGATAACTTTGTTTTCTTCATCTTGCCTGAATGTGGAGAGGACTTGAAATTAGGAGATTTAAATGTTTTTATTTTTTAATGTTTATTTTTGAGAGAGAGAAAGAGTGTTGTGTGCAAGTGGGGGAGGGGAAGAGAGAGAGGGAATGAATCCCAAGTAGGCTCTGCCTCTCAGCACAGAGCATGAACCTTCAGATGATGAGCTGAGCCAAAATCAAGAGTGGGATACTCAACTGACTGAGCCACAGAGGCACACAAATTTAAATGTTTTTAAATTCACAGAGATTTTCTTCTGTCATTTGTTAACGATTGCCTCCCTTATGCTAGATCCTTTCTCTTCTATAAGTCCCATTCTTAGCAAGTAAAAGCCCCTGGCTTTTTCTTCTGAGTCCTTTATCATTTCTTCCATTATCTTCATTTCCATATATTTTGTTATATGTTTGGTCATATATTTCTCCTTGTTCTTCCAAAATACTAATAACCATCTCAAGAGTGTGTACCTTTTCTTTTTATTCCCCTGACACATTTTCAAATTTGAAGATTATATATATGTATATGTACATGTATTTTTTTCTTTTTTTTACCTCACATACTTGCGTTTTTCCTTTCCATTTTTTGTTCTTTGTGTGAATATTTATTTATTTATTTATTTATTTATTTATTACTTATTTTTGAGTGTGTGAGAGAGAGAGTGCAAGCAGGGAAGAGGGGCAGAGGAAGAGAGAGAGAGAGAATCCCAAGTAGGCTCCGCACTCAGCATGGAGCCTGACATGGGTCTTGATCCCCATGGCTCTGGGATCATGACCTGAGCCAAAATCAAGAATCAGAAACTTTCCACCACAATATGACAAGGATCTTCTTTCCTTCAGTTTCCAATAACATATTCCTCATATTCTTGTGATCCCTCACCAGCAATATCTTTAATGCTCATATTTCTACCAACAGTCTGCTTATAATGATTTATGTGTGCACTAAGACAATATAAGTTTTCTGTTCACTTTTCACTTCATTCTGAGTTTTCACTAGCAGAGTTGTTAATGTCCACATTTATATTAACAGTCTTTTTTTTTTAATTTTTTTTTAACATTTATTTATTTTTCAGACAGAGACAGAGCATGAACGGGGGAGGGTCAGAGAGAGAGGGAGACACAGAATCTGAAACAGGCTCCAGGCTCTGAGCAGTCAGCACAGAGCCCGACGCGGGGCTGGAACTCATGGACCGCGAGATCATGACCTGAGCTGAAGTCGGACGCTTAGCAGACTGAGCCACCCAGGCGCCCCATTATATTAACAGTCTATTAAAGGCAATCTAGACTTTGCTATATGCTCCTCAGAATTCTTTCATCTTCTGCCCAATTCCTAAATGCTTGCACATTTTAGGTATTCACATAGCACCATCTCACTTCCATGCACCAAAATCTGTATTAGTTTCTTACTGCTACTGTAACAAAAGGACACAAATTTGTTGACTTAATATAAATGTATTATCTTATAGTTATAGAGGTCAGGAATCTCAAATAGCTTTCACTTGACTAAAATCATGGTGTTAGCAGGGCTGTATTCTTCTGGATACTCTAGGAGGAATCTATCTCCTGGCCTTTCACAGCTTTAGAGGCCTCCTAATTTTTTTGGATTATTGCCCCTTCCTTCATCTTCAAAGTCAGCCAGGTATAACAGCTCCAAACTCTCTGACTCTGCCTCTCCTGCCTCCCTTGTGATTATGTTGGACATACCTGGATGATTCAAGATGATCCTTCTATCTCAAGATCCTAAACTTAACCAAACATGGCAAGTTCCTTTTCCTTTGTCAGGTCAAGTAACATGGTATAGTCAGGG
Source organism: Herpailurus yagouaroundi (assembly GCF_014898765.1). Lineage (NCBI taxonomy): Eukaryota > Metazoa > Chordata > Mammalia > Carnivora > Felidae > Herpailurus > Herpailurus yagouaroundi. Next base: position 17,088,856 of record NW_024412411.1, on the reverse strand, counting down.
TTATCCACAGAAACAAAACCAAAAGACATAGATATATAGATATATAGATATATAGATATATTCCCTCTTCACTGGAGAAGGTCATTTTTTTTTCCTATTAAGGTCTTCAACTGATTAATGAAACCCACCCACATTATAGAGGGTATTCTAAGTCTAATTATTTAAATGTCTATCTCATGTAAAAAAAAATAATACCTCTACAAAAATGTATAGAATAATGTTTTGTCAAATATCTGGCCTAGTTGACCCATAAAATTAGCCATCACAACTAGAAATAGGTTTCAGGGATTAGTAGTTGAACATCTTTGCAGGGCCATTATTCTGCCTACCACAGTGAAGATCTAAAAATGTGAATAATGAAAGGAGTAAAATAAGACAGACATGACAGGGAGGGGAGTACAGATGTATAGAATTGTAAGCATGTCAAATACAAAACATAATTTTCAATAGTGGGAAGGTGTGGGGGGATAGATGGGAACTCATATATCAAAAAATGTGGCAAGAGACAAAGCTATAGAGGTGGCCATAAGCCAACCTATAGAATAAGGGGTCAGTCTTCATTAAAGTCCTTGATTCTTACCCTTAAATGAACTGTGATGTATGGATAGTGAATGAGACAACCCAGTGAGTCACTGATGAGTTTTAAGTAGGAAATGATGAGATTATCATTATAAAAAGTAAGACTACTCTGGAACCAGTGTGAAGGCCTGATTTCCAAGGAGAAGCACTGGAGGGAAGGGAAAAATAAACAATGAAACTGAAAAACCACTGCAACAGTGGCATTGAAGGGAAGGAGTTTAAGGCATAATAAGACTTGGTGATGGATAAGTTATAGATGGTAAATGGTAAGAATATGCCTTGAAGCATTTGGAAGATTATGTTCATGTCTAAGACAGAAATGTGATTTAACAATTGAATGTATGATTAGAAGACATGTAGGCATTAGGCAACGTTTTCTTAGAGTGATGATGACATTTGATTATATTCTAAGAAAATGTCATGGTGGAAATGGTAGGGACTTCCCATTATGAAGACTCTCAAGGAAATTTCAAAGACTCTATAGGTAAGATGCTTTTTTGGTAGCACCAAAGTAGAGTGGAAAAGGAGGGTTTAATGAAGATCCTAAGAATGAAGTGGAAGCAGTGGAAGTCTTCCAACTTAGAGATAAAATGAGGTGGAAACTCCATCATTTACTAGCTACTATTTGTCTTAGGCAAATATTTATATATAATTTTTAAAAATCGTAATGACTCAACTGTTATTAAGCATGGTATCAAGCTTCAGCAAAAAAGTTTGCATGCATTTGTCATTTAATGTCTGTGTATATGTACTGTCAGTATTATCATATTAAAGTTGAAATTATTGCAGCTTAGAAAGCTAAAACATCTTACCCCCAGTCACATAGTGGAGAAGTAAGAATATAAACAGACCTCCCGGACTCTAATATCTATTCTCTTAAGGAAAGATCTCCCTTTACTGACAAGATACTTAGTATAATGGGCCAAATAGCAGCTATGGTGTAATGTACAAGAAGCACAGCCAAGAGACTCAGGGGTGCATCTTCAAACAGCCAATGTGTGACCTTGAGCAAATCTTTACTCTCAAATTAGATCAAATATCTAATATGCAATACTAGATGTAACATAAAATCTATGTAATATCTAATGTAATGTAATATCTAATATGCAAATTAGATATGTATTTTCCATCCACTGATTTACTATTCAGTATGACAAATTGTTTACCCTTTTATGACTATTCCTTTTACCATTCCCCTCTGTGGGATTGAGGCTCAGATTCCCCTTCTTTCTGGCTCACATTCTATATTTTACCTGGTAGACAGTGACCACTGAGTCTGTAGTATGATTTGTTTTTCAAACTAGTAGACTACAAGACCTCTAAAGTTCATTATAGATCATAAAGTCTAGTAATGTGCTGCATTTGACAATGTTTTCACTTTTTTTCCGAAGTGTAAATGTATGTAGCTGTGAAAGAGAAATGTTATTTACTGAGACACCTTTGAAGGTGCATTTTATTTTGTACAAAGGAGAAGTCCCACTCAAAAAAAAATAAGACTAGGTGGAATTTCTTCTCTGTGGGAGAGATTAAAGAAATGCTAAAGTGCATTAAAGACAATGGAATGCAAACAATATAGATTGGTTACAGAACTTTGAGACATCTTCACAGTCTGGAATTTGTTACAGAAAGTGGATAAAAAGAAATTAGAACTTCCTGAAGTGAACACAGAAAAAGTAATTTGACATTCACAAAACTCTTCAGTCCTGAATCTCCCCCAAAATAATTATTTTACTTAGAAATTTAATTTAATTTAACAACACCTGTTAGTAACATGGAAATAGCTGGTGGGCTTTTAAAAGTAAGCACTGAGATACAGAAAGCTATTATATAAGGACATCACAGTCTGTGACAAACTGAGAAGCAATATCTTCCTTCAACAGAAGTGTGTGACAAGGCTTGAGACTTTTAAAACAAGTAAAGTTACTTATAATTGGGAAATTGCCTGTTTCACAGTCCATCAGACACTCACATGGCTGTACTTAATGGAAGATGCTGATGACAAGCCACAAAGGTGTCACTTGGGTGACATTCCATTTAAAGTCACCCCCAAACAGACAGCGTGAGCTTTCCAAGGGGAGGCATAACCATTGGGCTGGAAGCAGGCAGGATTATAGTGCAGAACCTAACAATACAGGAGAGAGTTCTCCAGCCCAGTGACTTGGGGAATGGGGCTCAAGTGGGTAAGTAGTGTCATTACTGCTTGCACATGGATTTTGTGTCCCTCTTCCAATACCTCTCTAAGCCCTGTCTACTCCCTGGAGAAAGAATGAAGAATATGGAAGCAGTGTGTACTTCTATTTGATGGAGAATATACCTAAGTGAAAATGAGAGTGTAAAGGAAAACAAAAGTTCTTGTTAAATGGCATCAAAAGCAGATTAGAAAGGAGAGCAAACCATATATGTGGCCTCTCACAGTGAGACCTCCATTCTGTCTAATGAGGGAATTGCCTTAGATAATGTCAAACTCAGCTCTAGAAGTTTATTTCTCTGTATTCATAATTGCTTATTTTAGTTGGAGAGATGGATTTAAGGGATAAAACAAGAGAAAATATATAGGCATTGGCAGGTCCTTTTAAGAAATAAAAGAGAAAACTGACCTAAGTTGATTATGTTGACTGGTGATAACGTGACATGGTACCTACTGACTGACTCTTGAATCCACTTCCCTTCATCTTTGATCAGTGGCCTGTCACTATTCATGTCTCAATCATTACAAACAACTCCATGGATTTCCCTCCCTCTATTTTTATCCTATTCCAGTTTATTTCTACACTTCAACCAGAGGGATATTTCCCAAAATGCAAATCTGCTCAAGTCATTCCTTTGCTTACACATCATTAATTGTTCACTGTTGGCCTCAAAATAAAATCCAAATGCTTTAGCATATTATACAAACATTTTGCAATATGACCTGTGGGAGTGTTCCCCATGGCAGGACTAAAGAGAAAGCCAACAAAAACTGGGAATCGTGTTTATCTGAAGTACTCTCAGAAATGTTGTCAAGAGAGAGAACAGTGAAGGATGTGCTTAGAAATCAGCAGAAATGCCTTGCATCAAATATGAATGTTTGAGGTGGAAGTCCTGCCCCAGAAGTGGAGCCAAGCAGGCCAAGGTTACACCTGAATAACAGTGGACCCTGCAAGACGCAGCCCTGCCGCAAGATGTGCTGTTCTTCGTGTGTGAACGGGGCCACTTCTTCTTAGTCCTTGGGCTGTTCTGCACGGTCCAGAGGATCATCTGGGCCTCCCTAGCATAGCTGCCTTGGCCCGACTCCTGCTCCAGGCACTGCCTGCAGATACAGACTTCCCAGACTGTGGCCATTGGACCTGCACTCCATGCCCTGGTGCTGCAGCCTGGCAGTCCACTGTGGCACCATCAGGACCCTGGTACTTGGTGCTGGTCTTCTCTTCTCCCTTTATTCTGTGAGTTCAGTGATGCTACAGGCTGGAGGGTTCACCACTGATGGTTCCTTTGAACCAGGTATCCTGCATGGTCCATCGTGGTGAAGTCTATGCCATGTTGTCTCTGAAGATCAAAGGCCAGCACTTCTACTAACTCTTGGACAAAGCTGGACATTTCCCCAACATGATACCCTGACAACACTGTGGGTGCCTACTGGAGCTTGTGAAGAAACCACCTTGGGTTACTCACCCCTCCTAGAGGGGAACAAAAGCAGAACCTTGGTGATGGGGTGATGACCAAGGTCACACAAGGGGCCCCAAAGTTCATTAACGGCAAATAAAAGAGCAGTCACCCCCCACCCCAAAACAACAAGAACAAACAAACAAAAACAAATATGAAGAGTTGAGGACAAAAGCATGAGGACAGGAAATAAATTAGAAAGGTCTGAAGCACAACATACAGAACTGGTACAGAGAATGGGTAGCAAGGAAGCTTCAGGAGGACATTTGTGTAAAGTGAGGACAGAGCTCTTCATTTACTCTGTGGTGTAACAGAGTGAGAGTGTAAGGGAGGTGGAATGACTCCACACTGCCTCCCTTTCCAACCTCAACTCCTGGAAGTTGACCTCTCCTGTGCTATCCTCTTTGAGTAAAAGGGAATACTGAAAAATGCTCTGTACTGTTTCACATGACTTTATAATTCCAAATTAGCACAGTAACTTTTGTCCCATTAAAAACTTAACATTTGCAGAATTGAATTTACTTAAATTGAATCCTTCATAGTGAAATATTCTCTTCATTCCAAAAAGATAATGGAGAAATAAAAAGCAACCATTAACCTAAGATTTTTGATTTTCATGTCTTTTGAGATGCATTCTTTCCCTAAATCCATGTTTCTAGATATGTAGCCTCTCATCCAAAGAGAAGTATTTTTGCAAAACAAGCAGTGCTAGATCAGCTCCAGCTCCCTTTACTGTTTACTTGCTCCCACAAGGCAGGCTAAGTCATCTTTCTCCAGGAGGCAGTTTAAAACCATTTCTTTAACTCTGTGTGGTGCAGGAAGCAAGTTGCTACCTACCCTGCATCTCTATTATTTTGATCTAAAGCCCTTAGCTTCCTTATCCTTTTCTTCTATGCAGGTGTCCCTGTTATGAGTAGGTAAAAATAACAATTTTGGTATAGCTATTTTAAATCAGAAGAAACATTCCAAGAGGTTATTTAAAATAAACAACAACAGCAAAATACATAAAGTAGAGCTCTATTTTAGCCCTTCGGATTCAATCTATGAGAAAGGAGAGTGTCTTTAATGGGTCTTGGTCTCTCCCTCAGTCTCGTTCTCATACATTTAGTGTATCCAGTAAGGCACATCCCTAACCTCCAGAAACTTATGTTACAGTGTGGAGACAGTCACATTAGCAAATAACACTGGTATGCAGTATGTAATATTTCTTAGATATGTATAAGGTCCTGTGGAGACACAGAGAAAGAATGGCTCTGATAGAAGGGCCCATTCAGTTTTTGAAATCGATGTCATGTCTCAAAGATTGAAAAACAGTTTGTCAGGCAGGAGAAAAGAAAGCCTATTCCACTACAGTGGAGGCAGTGTGAGCCTCTCATTCTGGAATGAAGAGAATATTTCACTATGAAGGATTCAATTTAAGTAAATTCAATTCTGCAAATGTTAAGTTTTTACTGGGACAAAAGTTACTGTGCTAATTTGGAATTATAAAGGATAAATGAAATCATGTATTCATGAATGAAAGAGGCAATGTAGAAGAATAACTAAATCCATAGCTTTGGAACCAGATAAAGCTGGATTCATAACTTGACTCTTGCCATATTCTGTCCAACATACGTTGATGTTATTATAAAAATAAAAAAACTAAAGTATGTGGATCAGTTAGGATGATTCCAGCTGAAAGTAACAGAATACCCATCTAAAAGTGGCTTATGCCATATGGTAACAAAATGTCTCTATAACAGAGAAATCAAGAGAAAATGTGATATGAGGGTTAGAACTATATGTCCCATTGATGTCAGTAGGGACCATGCCTTGTCCACTGTGTTGTGAGTTGAATTATATCACCCCAGTTAGATATGTTGAAGCCCTATTCCCCAGTGCCGAAGAATGTGAGCTTATTTGGAAATAGGATCTTAACAGAGGCAATCCAGTTAATGTAAAGTAGACCTTAATACAATATTACTTGTGTCCTTATAAAAAGGAGAAATTTGGACATAGAGTCTGACATGCACAGAGGGAAAATATAAGCAAGCATAGGGAGACTACCATGTCACGATAGAGGATTGGAGAGATGTATCTATAAGCCAGGAAATGCTAAAAGTTACTAACAAATAATCAGAAGCTAGAGACAGGCAAAGGAGGATTTCCCTACAGGTTTCAGGAAGCATGGCTCTGCTCATACATTGATAACAGATTTGTAGCATCTAAAATTCTGAGGCACTAAATTTCTGTTGTTTTAAGCCTCACAATTTATGGTACTTTACTATGGCAGCCCATAACTAGGGAACTACTACACATTGTTTCAGCTCTGCCATCCTCAACTTTCTTCTTCTTTTTTTTTTTCAATATATGAAGTTTATTGTCATATTGGTTTCCATACAACACCCAGTGCTCATCCCAAAAGGTGCCCTCCTCAATACCCATCACCCATCCTCCCCTCCGTCCTATCCCCCATCAACCCTCAGTTTGTTCTCAGTTTTTAAGAGTCTCTTATGCTTTGGCTCTCTTCCACTCTAACCTCTTTTTTTTTTCCTTCCCCTCCCCCATGGGTTTCTGTTAAGTTTCTCAGGATCCACATAAGACTGAAAACATATGGTATCTGTCTTTCTCTGTATGGCCTATTTCACTTAGCATCACACTCTCCAGTTCCATCCACGTTGCTACAAAAGGCCATATTTCCTTCTTTCTCGTTGCCACGTAGTATTCCATTGTGTATATAAACCACAATTTCTTTATCCATTCATCAGTTGATGGACATTTAGGTTCTTTCCATAATTTGGCTATTGTTGAGAGTGCTGCTATCAACATTGGGGTACAAGTGCCCCTATGCATCAGTACTCCTGTATCCCTTGGGTAAATTCCTAGTAGTGCTATTGCTGGGTCATAAGCTAGGTCTATTTTTAATTTTCTGAGGAACCTCCACACTGCTTTCCAGAGCGGCTGCACCAATTTGCATTCCCACCAACAGTGCAAGAGAGTTCCCGTTTCTCCACATCCTCTCCGGCATCTATAGGCTCCTGATTTGTTCATTTTGGCCACTTTGACTGGCGTGAGGTGATATCTGAGTGTGGTTTTGATTTGTATTTCCCTGATGAGGAGCGACGTTGAGCATCTTTTCATGTGCCTGTTGGCCATCCGGATGTCTTCTTTAGAGAAGTGTCTATTCATGTCTTTTGCCCATTTCTTCACTGGATTATTTGTTTTTCGGGTGTGGAGTTTGGTGAGCTCTTTATAGATTTTGGATACTAGCCCTTTGTCCGATATGTCATTTGCAAATATCTTTTCCCATTCCGTTGGTTGCCTTTTAGTTTTGTTGGTTGTTTCCTTTGCTGTGCAGAAGCTTTTTATCTTCATAAGGTCCCAGTAATTCATTTTTGCTTTTAATTCCCTTGCCTTTGGGGATATGTCGAGTAAGAGATTGCTACGGCTGAGGTCAGAGAGGTCTTTTCCTGCTTTCTCCTCTAGGGTTTGATGGTTTCCTGTCTCAAATTCAGGTCCTTTATCCATTTTGAGTTTATTTTTGTGAATGGTGTGAGAAAGTGGTCTAGTTTCAACCTTCTACATGTTGCTGTCCAGTTCTCCCAGCACCATTTGTTAAAGAGACTGTCTTTTTTCCATTGGGTGTTCTTTCCTGCTTTGTCAAAGATGAGTTGGCCATACATTTGTGGGTCTAGTTCTGGGTTTGTATTCTATTCCATTGGTCTATGCGTCTGTTTTTGTGCCAATACCATGCTGTCTTGATGATGACAGCTTTGTAGTAGAGGCTAAAGTCTGGGCTTGTGATGCTTCGTGCTTTGGCCTTCTTCTTCAAAATTGCTTTGGCTATTCGGGGCCTTTTGTGGTTCCATATGAATTTTAGGATTGCTTGTTCTAGTTTCAAGAAGAATGCTGGTGCAATTTTGATTGGGATTGCATTGAATGTGTAGATAGCTTTGGGTAGTATTGACATTTTGGCAATATTTATTCTTCCAATCCATGAGCAGGGAATGTCTTTCCATTTCTTTATATCTTCTTCAATTTCCTTCATAAGCTTTTTATAGTTTTCAGCATACAGATCTTTTACATCTTTGGTTAGATTTATTCCTAGGTATTTTATGCTTCTTGGTGCAATTGTGAATGGGATCAGTTTCTTTATTTGTCTTTCTGTTGCTTCATTGTTAGTGTATAAGAATGCAACTGATTTCTGGGGCGCCTGGGTGGCGCAGTCGGTTAAGCGTCCGACTTCAGCCAGGTCACGATCTCGCGGTCCGTGAGTTCGAGCCCCGCGTCAGGCTCTGGGCTGATGGCTCAGAGCCTGGAGCCTGTTTCCGATTCTGTGTCTCCCTCTCTCTCTGCCCCTCCCCCGTTCATGCTCTGTCTCTCTCTGTCCCAAAAATAAATAAACGTTGAAAAAAAAAATTAAAAAAAAAAAAAAAAGAATGCAACTGATTTCTGTACATTGATTTTGTATCCTACAACTTTGCTAAATTCATGTATCAGTTCTAGCAGACTTCTGGTGGAGTCTATCGGATTTTCCATGTATAATATCATGTCATCTGCAAAAAGTGAAAGCTTAACTTCATCTTTGCCAATTTTGATGCCTTTGATTTCCTATTGTTGTCTGATTGCTGATGCTAGAACTTCCAACACTATGTTAAACAACAGCGGTGAGAGTGGACATCGCTGTCGTGTTCCTGATCTCAGGGAAAAAGCTCCCAGTTTTTCCCCATTGAGGATGATGTTAGCTGTGGGCTTTTCATAAATGGCTTTTATGATCTTTAAGTATGTTCCTTCTATCCCGACTTTCTCAAGGGTTTTTATTAAGAAAGGTTGCTGAATTTTGTCAAAGCCCTTTTCTGCATTGATTGACAGGATCATATGGTTCTTATCTTTTCTTTTATTAATGTGATGTATCACGATGATTGATTTGCGAATGTTGAACCAGCCCTGCATCCCAGGAATGAATCCCACTTGATCATGGTGAATAATTCTTTTTATATGCTGTTGAATTCGATTTGCTAGTATCTTATTGAGAATTTTTGCATCCACATTCATCAGGGATATTGGCCTGTAGTTCTCTTTTTTTACTGGGTCTCTGTCTGGTTTAGGAATCAAAGTAATACTGGCTTCATAGAATGAGTCTGGAAGTTTTCCTTCCCCTTCTATTTTTTGAAATAGCTTGAGAAGGATAGGTATTATCTCTGCTTTAAATGTCTGGTAGAACTCCCCTGGGAAGCCATCTGGTCCTGGACTCTTATTTGTTGGGAGATTTTTGATGACTGATTCAATTTCATCACTGGTTATGGGTCTGTTCAAGCTTTCTATTTCCTCCTGATTGAGTTTTGGAAGCATTTGGGTGTTTAGGAATTTGTCCATTTCTTCCAGGTTGTCCACTGTGTTGGCATATAATTTTTCATAATATTCCCTGATAATTGCTTGTATCACTGAGGGGTTGGTTGTAATAATTCCATTTTCATTCATGATTTTATCTATTTGGGTCATCTCCCTTTTCTTTTTGAGAAGCCTGACTAGAGGTTTGTCAATTTTGTTTATTTTTTCAAAAAACCAACTCTTGGTTTTGTTGATCTGCTCTACAGTTTTTTTAGATTCTATATCGTTTATTTCTGCTCTGATCTTTATTATTTCTCTTCTTCTGCTGGGTTTAGGCTGTCTTTGCTGTTCTGCTTCTATTTCCTTTAGGTGTGCTATTAGATTTTGTATTTGGGATTTTTCTTGTTTCTTGAGATAGGCCTGGATTGCAATGTATTTTCCTCTTGGGACTGCCTTCGCTGCATCCCAAAGCATTTGGATTGTTGTAATTTCATTTTCGTTTGTTTCCATATATTTTTTAATTTCTTCTCTAATTGCCTGGTTGACCCATTCATTCTTTAGTAGGGTGTTCTTTAACCTCCATGCGTTTGGAGGTTTTCCAGGCTTTTTCCTGTGGTTGATTACAAGCTTCATAGCATTGTGGTCTGAAAGTATGCATGGTATGATTTCAATTCTTGTAAACTTATGAAGGGCTGTTTTGTGACCCAGTATATGATCTATCTTGGAGAATGTTCCATGTGCACTCGAGAAAAAGGTATATTCTGTTGCTTTGGGATGCAGAGTTCTAAATATATCTGTCAAGTCCATCTGATCCAATGTATCATTCAGGGCCCTTGTTTCTTTATTGACCGTGTGTCTAGATGATCTATCCATTTCTGTAAGTGGAGTGTTAAAGTCCCCTGCAATTACCACATTCTTATCAATAAGGTTGCTTATGTTTGTGAGTAATTGTTTTATATATTCTGGGGCTCCTGTGTTCGGTGCATAGACATTTATAATTGTTAGCTCTTCCTGATGGATAGACCCTGTGGTTATTATATAATGTCCTTCTTCATCTCTTGTTACAGCCTTTAATTTAAAGTCTAGTTTGTCTGATATAAGTATGGCTACTCCAGCTTTCTTTTGACTTCCAGCGGCATGACAAATAGTTCTCCATCCCCTCACTGTCAATCTGAAGGTGTCCTCAGGTCTAAAATGAGTCTCTTGTAGACAGCAAATAGATGGGTCTTGTTTTTTTATCCATTCTGATACCCTACCCTTTCGGTTGGTGCATTTAATCCATTTACATTCTGTGTTATTATAGAAACATATGGGTATAGAGTCATTGTGATGTCCATAGGTTTCATGCTTGTAGTGATGTCTCTGGTACTTTGTCTCACAGGATCCCCCTTAGGATCTCTTGTAGGGCTGGTTTAGTGGTGATGAATTCCTTCAGTTTTTGTTTGTTTGGGAAGACCTTTATTTCTCCTTCTGTTCTAAATGACAGACTTGCTGGATAAAGGATTCTCGGCTGCATATTTTTTCTGTTCATCACATTGAAGATCTCCTGCCATTCCTTTCTGGCCTGCCAAGTTTCAGTAGAGAGATCAGTCACGAGTCTTATAGGTCTCCCTTTATATGTTAGAGCAGGCTTATCTCTAGCTGCTTTCAGAATTTTCTCTTTATCCTTGTATTTTGCCAGTTTCACTATGATATGTCGTGCAGAAGATCGATTCAAGTTACGTCTGAAGGGAGTTCTCTGTGCCTCTTGGATTTCAAAGCCTTTTTCCTTCCCCAGATCAGGGAAGTTCTCAGCTATTATTTCTTCAAGTACACCTTCAGCACCTTTCCCTCTCTCTTCCTCCTCTGGAATACCAATTATGCATATATTATTTCTCTTTAGTGCATCACTTAGTTCTCTAATTTTCCCCTCATACTCCTGGATTTTTTTATCTCTTTGTCTCAGCTTCTTCTTTTTCCATAATTTTATCTTCTAGTTCACCTATTCTCTCCTCTGCCTCTTCAATCCGAGCCGTAGTTGTCTCCATTTTATTTGGCAGTTCATTGATAGCATTTTTTTAGCTCATCCTGGCTGTTTCTTAGTCCCTTGATCTCTGTAGCAAGAGATTCTCTGCTGTCCTTTATACTGTTTTCAAGCCCAGCAATTAATTTTATGACTATTATTCTAAATTCACTTTATGTTATATTGTTTAAATCATTTTTGATCAGTTCATTAGCTGTTATTATTTCCTGGACGTTTTTCTGAGGGGAATTCTTCATTTTGGATAGTCCCTGGAGTGGTGGGGGACTGCGGGGCACTTCCCCTGCGCTGTCTTGAATAACTTGCATTGGTGGGCGGGGCCACAGTCAGTCCTTATGTCTGCCCCCAGCCCACCACTGGGGCCACAGTCAGACTGGTGTGTGCCTTCTCTTCCTCTCTCCTAGGGGCAGGATTCACTGTGGGGTGGCGTGGCCTGTCTGGGCTATTTGCACACTGCCAGGCTTGTGGTGCTGGGGATCTGGTGTATTAGCTGGGGTGGATCGGCAAGGTGCTCAGGGGCGGGAGGGGCAGGCTCAGCTCGCTTTTCCTTCGGAGATCCACTTCGGGAGGGGCCCTGCGGCACCAGGAGGGAGTCAGACCCGCTGGAGGGATGGATCTGTAGAAGCACAGCGTTGGGTGTTTGTTCAGTGCAAGCAAGTTCCCTGGCAGGAACTGGTTCCCTTTGGGAATTTGGGGATGGGCGAGGGAGTTGGCACTGGCGAGCGCCTTTGTTTCCCACCAAGGTGAGCTCTGTCGTCTGGGGCTCAACAACTCTCCCTCCCGTTGTCCTCCAGCCCTCCTGTTCTCCGAGCAGAGCTGTTAGCTTATAACCTTCCGGATGTCAAGTCCCGCTTGCCATGGGAACACACTCCATCTGGCCCCTCCGCTTTTGCAAGCCGGACTCAGGGGCTCTGCTTGGCTGGCGAGCCGCCCCTCTGCCCCAGCTCCCTCCTGCCAGTCCGTGGAGCGTGCACCGCCTCGCCCACTTCCTACCCTCTTCCGTGGGCCTCTCGTCTGTGTTTGGCTCCGGAGACTGTGTTCTGCTAGTCTTCTGGCGGTTTTCTCCTCAACTTTCTTCTTTATGGCATTCCCTTTGCATAATCACAAAATGACTACTATACTCCAAAACACCATATCCTGCCACACCAAAAAAGAGAAAGGAAGGTATTTTCTCCTGGTATATCTCTTTTTTAAGAAAAAAAAAAAAGAAAAAAGAATTTCCTTTTACAGCAAGAAAACTTAGGTTTAGGTCCCCAGAAAGGCGTACATTCAGGTCCCATTGGTTGTTGTGGGTCATATCCTCATGCTCTGTGTGCAAGCATGGGTGGCCACATGGATGTCTGGAATGTTAAATCTCTATCATGGAAAGTATATACTGTTTTCAAAGAAAAAAGGAGAAAAGCACAGCTTTTTGGTAGGCAACCAATGCCATCTGCCATAGCACAGAAAGACTTAGGGAGGTGAAGAAAGCTATTAAAGATTCAACTTTATTTTGACACTTTATGTACCTCTAAGTGGAATGAAATTTTACATCAAAATAATAGCTAGCTAATATATATTTGGCAGTCTACTATGTGCTAGGTACTGTGATAGATATTACATATCTCCTAATTTTATTACATACCACATAAAGACAGTACAGTTAATGTTCCCATTCAACATAGGAGAAACCTGAGATAGAGAGCATAAGAAAATTGCTCATTGTCACACTAGTAAATGGTGGGGCCAAGAAAGGATCTTAGTTTGGTACATATAACATCTTTCCTATGAGATAGAAAAACATGTCCCTTAATAATCTGATTCTCTTTGGAAGTGCTATGACAAAATTGAGATTTTCAAAAAGCCAAACAAATGCCCTTGGAGGTTTTTACAAACTGCACCTAATACGGACTTCCATATCTACCCACTCCTTACATATAAAAACCTTATATTCCTCAGAGGAAAACACTTTTAGCTAAATTCAAGAAAGAATATTTAGAAAACAAATGTGAATTGTCTTTTTTTTATCAGAGAGGTAAGTTCGATATATTTTAGAGTCTTTGAATCCCAGTTTAGTCATTTAGAAAATATATAAACTTGAGCCAGTTAGTGAACTTCTCCAAACCACAATTTCCCCATCTATAAAACAGGTAGAACAGGTGACTAAGAGAATGAAATGTTACTATATGTAAGATACCTAACACACTGTGTGTTGCAGAGTAGCACTCAGACACTCAATAATTAGTAGTTCTTATTATTCCACATTAGAATTTGTTGTCTCAGTTCTTCTGCATGAGCTCTGTCATTGACATTAGCATCATCTTAAAAGATATAAACATTGGCTAATTTATTTAAGTGTCAATGAATCTAACTTAAGAAAAGTCCAAAAATGAAATTTTCTTATGCATTGGACCAGCCCCAAGGGAATGTTATCATTGTTAAGTGACCATATTTTCAAAGTAACTAAAGTTGCTGCTATCCCCCCCCCCCACGATTTTATTTAAATTCAAGTTAGTTAACATAAAGTGTACTATTGGTTTCAGGAGTAGAATTTAGTGATTCATCACGTACATATAACACCCAGTGTTTATCACAAGTGCCCTCCTTAATTCCCATCGCTATTTTAGCCCACACCCACCCATCTTCCTCCATTAACCCTCAATTTGTTCTCTATAGTTAAAAGAGTTTCTCATGGTTTGCCTCCCTCTCTGTTTTTACCTTAGTTTATTTTTCCTTCCCTTTCACTATGTTCATCTGTTTTGTTTCTGAAATTCCACAAATGAGTGAAATCATACAGTATTTATCATTCTCTGACTAACTTATTTCACTGCCTTATAAAATTAGCATTACTTGGGGCGCCTGGGTGGCGCAGTCGGTTGAGCGTCCGACTTCAGCCAGGTCACGATCTCGCGGTCCGTGAGTTCGAGCCCCGCGTCGGGCTCTGGGCTGATGGCTCAGAGCCTGGAGCCTGTTTCCGATTCTGTGTCTCCCTCTCTCTCTGCCCCTCTCCCGTTCATGCTCTGTCTCTCTCTGTCCCAAAAATAAATAAACGTTGAAAAAAATTTTAAATAAATAAATAAATAAATAAAATTAGCATTACAGCAGTTAATGTCATATAGCAATAGCCTGGGAAAAGTGGTGAGAAATGACCATGTTTAGCACCATAAAAACATTGGAAATATATTAAATAATGTTAGTGCTCCTTGCTAAAAATCCCTGTATGGCATTGGTCATTTGGTCCTTTGAACTTCTCAATGTGTCTTAGAAGTATTGTTCCTTTTTTTTTTTACTTCAAATTTATTCCTTCTAAATGCTTTTAGCATATACCTCTGCACAAAATGGAGATTTGACCTGGCAACCATGGTTTGCTTATTTTGGGGTTTAGTAATGCCTAACTCAGAGAATTTTGTGAAGATTAAATGAGTTTATATGTACAAATTGTTTAAAACAGTATCTAACACATAGTAAGCATTCCATAAGAATCAGTTATCATTGCTACTATTATCTTTGCCATCATTATCAATATACTATTAAGAGATTAAATTAGTTTATGATATAATGTTTTCTAATAAAAAATAAGGAGAAGCACATAAGTGTTTTTGTTCAGAGAGGTTTATGTGAATTCCTTCATGATTATAATGTCTAGACTTAAATAAAAAAATTATTATCTTCATGCATTGTCAAAGCCTTAAAACCTAAAAAGGTGTGTAATATTTTTCCCCAAATGGATGAGCATGTTGAAAGAAAAGGCATATTGATTTTTTCCTTTACTCTATACAAAAAATTATGATCTTATCCCAAATCTTCCTGAAGCAAATAAAAAAAAAAGTGTTTACCTTGTAGAAATCTTTTTCTTACATGATAAAATATTAGAGGCTATTGGATTATTTAGAAATATTATACATATCTAATATCTATTTACATAGATGGATAGATTGATAGTAGGTAGAGATATATATAATTTATTATTTTATAGATGGAAAATGTATTCCAAACTGGATAACTTAATACTTTTAAAAAAGTTTATGCAATAAAACTATAATCCCCTTATATTTTTTAATCCCTTAGAGTTATTCAATTGCTCAGGAGTCATTTAATACTGACTCTTTTTTACATTAAAATAAATTCTCTCAACAAATATGAATTAGTAATTTTTAATTATAATCTGTTTGCTTAGCATTAGGAAAAGAAAGATAGAAAAGGCACCAGAGCCCCACCCTTCAAAGAATTCATAATCTAGAATAGGAAGCATATATGAATAGAACTAATCATAATATAATGGGTTATACAATAAGAGGACTACGAAGGTATGGTTATTTTGTCTTGTTTACATGTTTCTTCTTTAATGAATTTATTATTTATTTATCCAACATCTTAGTTTTCTTTCCTGACATAAAAAACTATAGCAAATTTAGTGGCTAAATATAGTGCCCATTTGCTACAGCAGAGTTCTGTAGATCAAAAGTCTCGGTGTGCTTAAATGACTCCTCTGCTTAGGATCTCAGAAGACCAAATCAAGGTGTCTGCCAAGCCAGGCTCTTGTCTGGAGGCCCTTGGGAAGAATCTACTTCCAGGCTCATTCAGATCGTTGGCAGATTGCAGTTCTTTGAAGCTGTAGGACTAAGGTCCCTGTCTCTTTTCTGTCACCTAAAGATCACTCTTAGCTGCTAAAATGAAGGCTGGCCCTCTGCAGTGGCAGGTCACAACATGGATGTTTGCTTTCTTCCATACTAGCAGAGCACATCTGTTTGATTGTCTTCTATTTTTCTTTTCTGCCCTTGCCCTCTGTTTTCAAAGGTTCATGTGGTTCTATTGCTCCCATCTGGATAATCCAGGATAAACTCCCTATTTTAAAGTCAATTGATTAGTAACTTCAATTAAAGCTGTAAAGTCCCTGTTGCCATGCAAACTAATATATTCACAGAAGGATATCTCAGTGTCCAGAAATTAGGGAAGAACATATTTTGAGGCCATTATTCTGCCTACCACACCTAATAATAGTTGTGAGTAGTTTTAAAAGTCAAATAGTGTCAAAAGACTTAGAATGGAAAAAAAAAAGAAGTCCTATTTTCTCTCTCAAAGACTTTCTCCTCTGCATTGTACTCCTCCAGATCAACTATTTTTTAATAGTTCTTTCTTCTAAAATTTGTTTCCATATTTTAAAAAATGCATTTGCTGACAATTGGGTTTTTAGTTTGGGACAAGATGGAATAGATTCATCTCTCCTCGTTCCTCGCACGAAGTACAACTAAGAAACCTGGAAATAATACAGCAAGCAGTCATGCATAGAAGGACTCTGAAATGTGGAAAGAGAGCAGAGCAATTAGAGACCACAGAACTTGAGGAAAAACAGTGGCCTGGCATCACCCATCTCCCCCATGAACAAAATCAGGGAGGGAGCACCTGACAGCACTTCTGACTACAGAAGCAGCACTGGCAGGAACTGAAAGGGGGTCTTGGTGGCATCTGGTGACCAAAGGAAGAAGTTTCTACCCTCATAGACCCAACTTTCCCGCTCCTCACCTAGAGTTACAAAGTCCAGGAAGCACATGTGTCCCTCTCCAGATGGTAGAAGCAAAAATGAAACAAGAAACCCATTGGCATCAAGTAAAGGAAGCAGGCCAGAATCACACACTGAAAACTCAATTGTCATTGGAAACACAGCCCACAAAAGTAGACCAGGACCTGTATGCTAAGCCTAAAGAGGTTGACTACTACCTAAAATAAAATATTTAAAAATTTAAGAATTTAGAATCTCCTAATATTCCAAATTTTGATGATCCACCCCAAAATCACCTGCCATACCAAAAAAACAGAAAACATCTCAACTAGAAAGAGAAAAGACAATCAAAAGACACTGAGGTGAATCAGATACTGGAATTATTTGACACAGATTTAACACAGCCAGAATAAAAATGCTCTTGGAAAAATTTAAGTAAAAGAAATATTGCCAAATGAATAAAATATATAAAAAAGAAACAAAAAATGCAGAACTGAAAGTTACAGAAATTAAAATAAACTTTCACTACTCTTATTTAACATAGTATTAGAAATTCTAGTCAGCACAATAAGGCTAGGGAAAGAAATAAAAAGCATACAGATTGGAAAGGAAGAAGTGAAACTGTCCATATTTGCAGATGACATGATTGTCTACATAGAAAATACTAAGGAATCTG
This sequence comes from Herpailurus yagouaroundi, assembly GCF_014898765.1. Taxonomy (NCBI): domain Eukaryota; kingdom Metazoa; phylum Chordata; class Mammalia; order Carnivora; family Felidae; genus Herpailurus; species Herpailurus yagouaroundi. The sequence goes on along the minus strand of NW_024412411.1, from coordinate 17,071,150 downwards.
CAAAAACAAAAACAAAAACAAACCCTCCCAGAACTAATGAGCAAATTCAGTAAAGCGATAGTACACAAGAAAATAATTTGAGAGACATACTGTGTTCATTGATTGGAAGACTTAAGATAGGGAAGATGTCCACTCTCCCCAAATTTGCCTATAGGTTTAACAAAATTCCCATCAAAATCCTACCAAAGTTTTCTTTTTTATAGGTATAGACAATATTATTCTAAAATGTATATGGAAGTTAAAGGACCTATCATAGCTAAAACAATTTTGAAAAATAATAAAGTGGGAGAAATAACTCAACTTGAGGTTAAAACATATGGCTACAGTAACAAAGTGGTATTAGAAAAGGAATAGGCAGTTTAATGCAACACAATAGAGAATGCAGAAATAACCCCATACGAGTATGGCCAACTGACTTTTGACAAAGTTCCAAAAGTAAATTTGATGGTGCCAGAGCAATTGGACATCTATAGGTAAACATACACACAAACCTCTCAATTTAAAGAAGAAAGAAACATAGGAGAAACATCTTCAGGAAGTAGGGCTATGTGAAGACTTCCTGTTCTTGATATTTAAAAATTGCTCCAATGGATAATTGAATAGTTAAATTTTCTTTAAAAGTAAAAATTTCTCTGCAACAGACACATTTAAGAGGATGAAAAGACAATAAGGTGCAGGCTGAGAGAAAATACTTATAAAACATATCCAATAAGAGGCCAACATCTAGAATACATAAAGAACTCTCAAAGCTCAACAGTAAAAAAAAAAAAAAAAAAAAAAAATCAACTCGAATATAGGAATAGACCCAAACAGACATTTTACTGAAGAGCATATACAGATAGCATAGAAGCACATGCAAAGAGGATTAACATAGTTAGCCATTAAAAGAAGACACATAGAAACCTCAATGAAATATCACCACACACCTGTCAGAATGACTATAAAAAAGAGTGGTCACAACAAATGCTGACAAAGGAGCAAAAAACCTGGATCACATACAATGCTGGTGAGAATGTAAACCCAGTATAGTTGATCTGGAAAAGTGTAAGGCAGTTACTTACAAAAAACTAGGTAAAGGGTACATGGGACTTCTCAGGACATCTTTGGGCAGCTTTCTGTGACTTTGTTATTCCAAAACAAAAAAAATTATATATATATATATATACACACACACACACACACACACACACACACACACACACATATATACACATATATATATACAGGTATATATATATACACGTGTATATATGTATACGTGTATATATATATACACATATATATATACACACACATGTATATACACATATATATGTGCATATATTTACTATTAACTTTTATGTTATCATGATTATACATTCTCAACTGACTTCCTGTTATGGAAAATGAAGATGTTAGCTTTCTTTCATTCTGCCTTCTCTTATATACCACATTACCCCACTATAATTATCATCACTATTTTTGGTTAAATCTGTATATGGTGCTTTTATTGTTATGATGACATAAATATTACTGCTGAACCAAATAGTCTACTGTCATTACATTTCTCATACAATTTTCTAGTTACACTGGAAGTTAAAATTTACCTTTTTGTTTTCATTTGCTTACATAAATATATGACTAAGCCTTCTTCCTAACATTTTAACAGATTTATTACAATATTGCAAACATAAAACCTATCAGACAACAAATTCCATTTCTTTTTTCCATTTTCTCTTTAGATTCTTTTCTGAGATTCTCTGTCCTATACTCCACTCTGGAGGCTGTTCTACACAGTTTAGCTCCCGGAAATTCTGTCACCATTTTAGGAATTCACCTCTTCTTTCTCCTGCTCTGGATTACCTACCTAGTCCCACAAATCCATCTTCCCCTATGTCTCGATATACTCCCATTTTTTGGTGGTACAACATCTGTCAGTAGTTTTTTGAGAAGAGGTGTGTGCAGACTGAGATTGTATATGACAAACTATCCTTTACCCTCACACCTGATTGATTATTGAGTTGGACATTATGATTCCATGTTGAAAACAAATCTCCCCTCAGAATTTAGGAGGCATTAGTGCATATTCTACAAACTACAATTCTTAATGTAAAGTCTTTATACATACTGTTTTTACTGCCTGTATCAATTTTAAATTAACATGTTATCATTGGTTTTTGCCAATTCATGACAATTTGTTTTGGGCCTTTTCAACTAGGAAATTCATATCCTAATAAATTTTCTTATGTTTTCTTTGAAAACTTCCTGCTTTTCATTTCCTGTTTCTTTTTCCCCAGATTTCTGTTGTTTAAATATTTCCTAAAATCTATTTCTTCTATTTTTGTCTCTTTGCCTTTTTGTTGTGCTTTGTGGATGATTTCATTAATTTTATCTTCCACACATTTTTCTTTTACTTTGGATATCATATTTTAATTTCTGGGAACTCTTTATTACTTTCTGATTGTTCATTTTTTGAAGCTGCGTGTTCACTTTTCATGGATGCAGTACCTTTCCTTATCTATGTGGTATTAATTTTTAATTTCATATATTTTCTTCTTTCATTGTCTTTTATTTTTCTAAGTATATTTTTGTTTTGATTTCTCTCTTTCATTTTAGATACTTTGTTTAATAATTCATTCTTTCCCTTTCATATTTAAAAGTGGGGTCCTAAGAGCTGGTTGGAAGTACTATGCTCATATTTAGGGCTTCTTAACTGATATACATCACTCTAAACTAATTGGAAAGTATTCCAGCCTTTATATTAGACATCCCCAATTTTCAATAGATGTAGGTCTTTTTTATGTATCAGTTATGTTATTTTCCTCTAGAGAATAATCCTCTAAACTTCTATCACTAATCTATAAGCCTAGCTACTGATACTTTGAAGCTGGACACTTTGAAGACAGGCAAAGGGGCCTAGGATGAGAAATATTACCTTTGATATATAGACTGTCAATAATCACTGTTTTTTTTTAAGTTTTTATTTTTATTTCTAATAGATAGAAAGTAAGTGGGGGAGGAGCACAGAGAGGGAGAGAGAGAGGGAGACAGAATGCCAAGCAGACTCCATACTGTCAACACAGAGCCCGATGTGGTGCTTGATCTCACAAACCATGAGATCATGACCTGAGCCAAAATCAAGAGCCGACACTTAATTGACTGAGCCACGCAGACACCTCAATGATCATTGTACAGAATTTCACCTCTTTCCTGTGTGTTCCCCAATCCATAGTGTCTTTGCTTTAATTTTTTAAGAACGTATACCTCCAGTGTCCTTCATTGGTGGAAGAAAGGACCTAGATGGACTCAGCCCTCCTTTGTAGACTGCCAAATAGTTCTGCTGTTGTCACTCCAGCCATAAATCTCAAGAATTATTATATTTTTTAACTTGGCAAAGAAAAAATAACAATGAAATTATTGACCCAGTCCCTGTTACATCTTTGACACTGTGTTACCGCTATATTTAAATCGCCTCACTTAATTCACTTTACTACTCTATGAGATACATCATCCTTACTTTACAAAAGAAGAAGCGGAAGCACAAAGAGGCTGATTTAGTTTCCCAGTATCACACAGCTAGGTCATGTTGGGAAAGTTAATGTAATGCCTTATTGGAGTTCTTTACTCTTCTATCAAAGTTTGTGCAAAGATTCTAACAATAGAGTACCAGAAGATTAGGAATATCCCTCTGGTCTTTGTTTATCAGTCCATACTGATGATTCTTAGACACTCCTTGACTTATTAATAGTTTGATAAATTATTCTGCCACACACATAGTACTTTTTTGAAAATCTGGTCACTTTTTAGCAAGGTCTCTGTACAATGTCACTGATTTTTTAAATTATGTCATTGTGTTCTTCATTAAGGCCACTCTACAATGCCAATTGCTTTTTTTAAAGAGTTTTGCAATCTTTCTAGTAAACTTCCCCTCCAGATATTCCATAATGCTGTGTCATGGCTGTTCTTTTTCTTGAACTTGAAATCTGCTTTGCAAAACTAACTTCAGACTATGCTTGGTCTTTCCTTCCCTGACTATGATAAACTAATAAACATGGCAGCTTTCTACCCAGAGACCAATCTTTGTTCATTTCACTATATGTTTAGGCCCCATATATCAGTTCCCTAGATACTTTATCTCCTTCTCGGGAATGAAACTATCCAAAAGATAGTAAAGAATTTGTCAGAAACTCTTCCTTGAGCCAGAGGAGTGCTTTGGCAGATGTTACAGGATTGGCTTTGTGTCCTTTCTTGGTCAGGATATGTTATTCATTTCTGTAAGTGGTCCCTGCTGCTTCAAGTGAATATCCACTGTGATATCACTGTTATTTCTCTCCTTCTGTTCTCATGAAAATAGACTCTCAAATCTAATTTGCAGATTTCCACAATATATTTCTTGATATACAGTAGATCTCCAAATTCTAGCCTAAAAGGTATATTTTTTTAATGTTTATTCATTTACTTTGAGAGCACGCACAAGAAGTGAGGGTCAGAGAGAGAGAGAGAGAGAGAGAGAGAGAGAGAGAGGGAGGGAGAGAGAGAGAGAGAGAGAGAGAGAGACACCCAAGCAGGCTCTGTGCTCTCAGTGCAGAACCTGACATGGGGCTTGATCTCATGAACTGTGAGATCATGACCTGAGTCTAGATCAAGAGTGGGATGCTTAACTGACTAAGCCACCCAGGTTCCCCTAAGAGATGTATTACTTGTTAAATAGGGCTCACACTTAGACCCAGCAAATCACAGAATCCTTACAAGATTAATGTTTATTATCTGAGATTAGATAGTCTCAATTTCGCAATATGTAAGTATACGTTTTTTGTCCTCTTTATTACTGTTTTTATTTTATTTATTTACTTATTTAATTTAAATTGTAGTTAGTTAATATACAGTGAAATATTGATTTCAGAAGTAGAATTATTCCATATTTCCCATTTTATTGGTGTATAATTGCTCAATATTCTCTTATTGTTTTTATTTCTGCTGTGTTGCTTGTGATCTCTTCTCTTTCATTCTTGATTTTATTTATTTGGGTCCTTTCCTTATTTTTTTTGATCAAACTGGCTAGTGGTTTATCAATTTTGTTAATTCAAAGTATCAGATTCTGGTTTCATTGATCTGGTTTTTTTGTGTGTGTGTTTTGATAGCATTGATTTCTGCTCTAATCTTTATTATTTCCTGTCTTCTGCTGGTTTGGGGTTTTGTTTGCTGGGTTTTTTTCCCCAGCTCCTTAGGGTGTAAGGTTAGGTTGTGTATCTGAGACTTTTCTTCCTTCTTTAGGAAGGCCTTGCTATATACTTCCCTCTTGTGACTGCCTTTGCTGCATCCCAGAGGTTTTGGGCTGTGGTGTTATCATTTTCATTGGCTTCCATGTACTTTTTAATTTCCTCTTTAACTTCTTGGTTAGCCCATTCATTCTTTAGTAGGATGTTCTTTAGTCTCCAAGTATTTGCTATCTTTCCAAATGTTTTCTTGTGGGTGATTTCGAGTTTCATAGCTTTGTGGTCTGAAAATATGCACAGTATGATCTCAATCTTTTTGTGCTTGTTGAGGGCTGAGAAGTAGAATTCACTGATTCATCACTTACATACAACACCCAGTGCTCATCACAAGTGCTCTTCTTAGTATCCATCACCCATCTAGCCCATATCCCACCCACCTCCCTCCATCATCCCTTAGTTTGTTCTCTGTCATTAAGAGTCACTTGTGATTTGTTTCCTTCTCTTCTCTTCCACTCCTTCCCATATGTCCATCTGTTTTATTTCTTAAATTCCACATATGAGTGAAATCATACGGCATTTATCTTTCTCTGATTGACTTATTTCACTTAGCATATTACTGTTTTTAGTTCTGTTTTTGTTTTTAGAATTATCAGATACTTGATATATGTTCCTTTCCTCATATTAGAACTTTCTTAACATGTTTTCACTCATTCCCTGGCTTGGTGCTCTTTAATTGACACATAAACTATCTAGTAGACTATAAATTCTCAATGCTCAGAATGCATAAGAAGTACCTGTAGCATTAATTTAGAGTTGCAACTTCATGAACTTCCAATCCCCTTTTCCAAACGGGCTCAGTGAGACTTTGGTAGAACCCAGAAATTGGTATTCTGGGTAATAATTCTGATGTAGACCACCCTTTGAGAAGTACTATTCCTGACAAACAAATGTTCCTGCTTTAGTGAAATAGGCTACATCATCCAAGAACCCATCATTCCAGTGTCTTGGGCTATTGTTCAGAAGTCCAAATGATTGCCAATACCATCTGTGTAGCCAAATGTTCAATTCTGAGACCATTTTTCTCTTCTAAAGTCTCATAGATAGAAAGCTATGTCAAAAATACAACCTGGGATCTGTAGTTCCTTCACTTAAACTTCCTACTCAACACTTAGAAAGAATTCTATTTTTAAATGTCTTTAATCCTGATATAAGTCATCAGGAGTGAGAAATGGTTAGCCATCTTACTGAAGCTTTCCTTCCTCTATATGATACATGCTTGGAAAGAACAAGGCAAGGGTGCCTGGGTGACAGCTCATGATCTCTCTGTTCAGTAAGTTGAGTTTGAGCCCCTCATAGGACTCTCTACTGTCAGGGCAGAGCCTCCTTTGGCTCTGTCCCCCTCTGCCTATCTCTCTCAAAAATAAATAAACATTGGGGGGAAAAAAAGGAAGAACAAGGCATCTCTGGTTGATAAGGATGTTTACATTCATCTGCATCTAAATGAATGAGTAGAAAGTACAAAGCCATTCCAATTTATCCCTGCCTCCTATGACCAATGGCAAGCTTTCCTTTTCCCAACAATGCTTGAAAATCCTCCATACTGGATCGTGTCTTTTCCAGAAGATCTGAAATCTCTAAATCAGTGGTTCGAAACCGGGTGCAGTTTTGACCCAGAGGACATTTGGCAGTTACCTGCAGACATACGTGATTGTCATGAGGGAGAAGGGGGAGCTCCTGGTACCTAGTGAGTAGAGCCAAGGATGTTGCTAGGCATCTTGCAATGCAAGGTCAGCATCCTCACACTCCCAATACAGAATAATTGTAAATTGTGCAGATACTGAGAAACCCTGCTATATATAAAACAAACTTCATACCTGCGATGAAAGCACAATAGGTAGCATATGCTCTTTAACTATTTTTGTTGCTTGTTAAATATATATATCCCACTAGTCAGTGTCATAACTTTTCAAACTTCATTCTGATGACTCAGCTTTTGGCTTTTTTATACAATCTTTTATTTCCTCTTCTTCCTCACTCTTCTGTCCTAGAAGCATTATCATAGGTATCTGTGTTTTTGAAAGTCCAGCAGCTTTTCCTTGGGGGAACAGCATCTCACCCAGCTCCATCCACGTGATTCTTATGAGTCTGCCAATCATGAACAGAACACATATGTGATTATGGGGCTCAAAGGTAGGCCAGTCTGGCTTTTTATAGTGGGAATGACACAGGAACCCACCTGAGTGAAGATAGCAGGAGTACAAGATTGTTGTAACTGACTGATGCATCCAGTGGCAGCTCTCAAGTGAGAAGGGTCCCATGTTTCTGCTGCTACAAGCTGCTCTGAGTCCTCTGTGAATTAGGCAGAGTCCTTCCACTAAACATCCTTTCCTTATTTAAAATCAGTAGAGACCTGTACTGTTTTAGCAGCCAAGGAACCTATAGGATACACGTTTTTTAAATTTTTTTAAATTTTTTTTAATGTTTATTTATTTGTGATAGAACAAAAGAGGGGGAAGAGAAGAGAGAGGGCGAGACACAGAATCTGAAGCAGGCTCCAAGCTCTGAGCTGTCAGCACAGAGCCTGACATGGGGCTCAAACCCACAGACTGCGAGATCATGACCTGAGCTGAAGATGGTCACCTAACCAACTGAGCCACCAAGGCATCCCTAGGATACATTTTCTTTATCACTTTATCACTGATCTGCTGAAACAGAGAAGAAATATTCTTCCAGCTGCTTCACCTCTTCTTTTGGGAAGAAACCAGCTTGAATTAGTTCACAATTAGTTGGGGTGTACCTCTGGTAAGAACAAAATCTTAGGACGCATCCCTGGAAACTAAAGAGTGTTTACCTTAACATCCACTCAGGAAAGAGAATATTTTACAGCCTTGCTACTCAAAATGTGGTCTGCCTTTCAGTGGCATAAGCAGCACCTGTGGCTTGTTGGAAATGCACAGGAGGAGATTCTCAGAACTGCCGGTTTTTCAGATTTCAGCTAGCATAAAAGTCATCTGGAAAGCATGTTAAAAAGGATCCCTGGGTTGTGCCCCAGAGATCCAGTAGGTCTGGGGTGGGGCCCAAGAATTTGCTTTTCTAACAAGTTCCATGGTGATGCTACTATTGTAGCTGTTCCACAGAGCATGTTTAGAACAGTTGAGAGCATGTCACTTTTTTCTGCTTTTATCCTTCATCTTATCTGACATAAAGCTCAGCTGCTTTCAGTTGCAAATAACAGAAACTGGCTTAAATAACAAAGGGAATTTATTTCCTCCTATGAATTGTAGTTCAGAGGTTTGATGGCTTCGGCTGTAGCCCAATTATGTTGCCAACTACCTGGTTCTTTCCAAGTAAATGACCTCTTTTTAAATATTACTGAAAAATATGAAGCTCTCTGGTATGGTTGTATTTACTAACTGATCACCACTCTTCAAATGTATCCCTCACAATATCCACACAGCATTTTTAGCACATTTTAGGCCCTCAATAAATTATTCGTATTAATTTCTGTTTCCTCCTCCTTTGAAGATGTCTATTATCTCTATGTAAAACAATTTCTATTTTCTTCTTCCACATCCCTTCCCTGTACCAGCATAACTCCCAAATGCCAGGAACTTAAAGATAGTGGGCAGAGAGTAGAGAATAAAATAGATGTAGTCCTTCTTTAAACAGCTTTAAATTCAGTTGGGATGACTTTCTAAGTTCTCCTCATCTTCTCTCCCTCATCCCTTTTCCCAAACCAGCTTAGGAATCTTTGTGACTCCAATCCTTTCTCTGACAGAATGTATCACATTATACTGTGTACATTTAATAAATAGAAAAATATGAATAAGCATAGATTCAATCAAGTAGAAAGACATAATTGGGGGAATATGACTATGTGGCTACCAAAGGCCATAGTTTTTTGTAACTTGCATCAGGATCCATTCAACAGATCTTACTAGGATTTTGAAATATGAAACAGTGTAATAAAGATTGGGAAAACATAAAACTCCCATAAAATAAATTGTATTATACTTTATTAAATCCAAACCTTAAAATAGCTGATGGTATCTTGAGAAATCAATAACATTTTAGAGCATTCTTTTTTCATAATACTCTTCTGCCTTGGGATAGTTAAGTGTATTAACTGTTATTTCTCCACATACACAAAATAATAATGATAATAAAGTCATGAGGGCCTGGATTGAACATGTCATCAACTGAATAAATCCTCTGAAGAGAACAGAGTTGATTTATAACTCCATTTGAGCCATTTGCTTCACTGATGGTCTTTTCTCCTTCTATCCAGCGTGGTAAAGCACTGTCAAAGAAAACAAATGACTTAGAGTCTGTCTGTTGTGTCAGTGTCTAGTTTATCTGGAGTTTTTCATGTTTCTCCATTGTGAATATCTAACCATGTTCTCTCAAGGTCAGGGAAACAGTGAGCACAGACGGCTCAGCAAATCAAACAAAAGTAGGAAAGTTTGTGGAGAAAGGGCAGCAGAGGAGATGCTGTCTCCTGCCCCAGCCTCTCTTTGCCTTTAGGTTTCTCCTTTTTGTCCTTTTCTCAACTCATTAACTCAGGAATTGGCATAGCCAAGATGACTTGTAATGATTGCATTTTAATCTGTTGCTATAAACAATAATGATGGAGATTATTATCCAATAACTTAGATAAGGGCCAACAAAGTGCCAAGACTGTGGTGTGGGAAACACGACCTCTCCTTCTATTGTTTGGGTCATTCCCAGTGGACAGATGGGTAAACAAGTAAAGGAAAGTAGTGAAATACCTGCTGGGCTAATTATATAGGAGAGGATCAATATTGTGTGAGACCAAAAGACAATTTTGGGTACCTAAAGAAAAGAACCCAAGATAACAAAAATAAATGTGTAAAAGTGTGTTTAAAAATGGCAAAAGACTGGGGAAAAATTAAAAATATAACAGTGCTGACAGTACAAACATCACAAAATCTGGAAAAATAACATAACATTCTCATTAATAAATTGTCTCTCCCAGCAGTATTATACTTTTTTTTTCTCACACATACTTCCAACTCCAGGTGCCATAACACATTTTTATATAGCAAATATCTCTGACCTTGCAGATTCACATTATGACAGTAGGTGAGTTGCCACATTATGACATTAGGTGAGTGAACAGTAGGAATATAACTGAAAGCCATTGCTGCATTTAACAATAACTTAGCTATTCACTGAAGAGACTGAAAAGCTCATAAGCATCTCTTCCTAAACATAAAATGTGTTCCCACTTCAGTGTCTCCTTGGCCAGAGCCTAAAATTGCCCATAGGTACTCTCCCAACACCTTTCAGGAGGGAGAGTTCGGCAAGGGGAATTCAAGTGAAGGGAGTCAAGAGTCTTAACTAATATGGTTAAAATATATTATGATTGTAAATTTTACAAAGGCAATTTGATAGTGCTCCTAGAGGTGACTTGGAAGGTGCCTGCTATAGACAATGTTTGCATCTCCCCCAAATTCTTAGGTCAAATACTAACTCCCAGTGTGTCAGTATTAGGTGGGAACTTTGGGAGGTGCTTAGGTCGAGGATGGAGTCTTTATGAGTGGGATTAGGGCTTTTATAAAAGCAGCCCCGGAGAGCTCCCTCTCCCTCCCACTGTGTGAGGACACAGTGAAAATATAATTATGAACCAGGCAGCAGGTCTTCATCAGATACCAAATCTGCTGTCACCTTGATCTTGGACTTCCTACCATCGAAAACCATGAGAATAAATTTCTGTTGTGTGTAAGCCACCCACTCTATCGTAGTTTGTTACAGCATCCCAAACAAACTAAGGGCCTAGACTAGTGACGTGCCCTGAAGCTTAAGTCTCATTAGCTTCATAAAGTACATCTCATATATTATGTATACTTGGCTAGCAACTTGATTGTTAAAATTCAGTGAATATTTTGAGGTCCTATACTAGAAAAATTGGAAAGATGTATGAGGCACATGATGGTGTGTAAGGGAACCTATTTATCTGCACAGGTTCATCTTAGAATTTTAATCTAGGTGAATGAATTACCTAAAGAATTTATTTAAAAAATCATTTTAAATAAAATTTTAAAAAGAAACTAAGGAGATATGGTTGTTACTTTTAGCTTTGATAAGTTTCTTCAAATTATGCTGAAGTGGAAGATGGAACAAATAAAATTGACAAATTTGAGAACTCTTAGGAGTCTAACAGGGGTACAGACACTAGTCCTTATGTGAGAATCTGGACATCTCAACTTGCGCTTAGTTCTGAGCTAAAGAGTAAAAAGAGTGAGGCCACACAGGATAAAAGGTAATCAAGAGGGGCTATTGTGATCTCAACAGATGAGTCTCTTCGCAAAAGTCCATTCTTAGAATATTGTGTAGAGTGAGAGTGAAGATCCCGGCCAAGTCACCTGGTGCTAAGCAGGAGTCCAGCCATGGAAGGCCACACAAGGCCTATTGAGGGCTGGAACAAAGAAACCAGAGGAGGGAGTCTGCCTCCAAAACTCTCATGCTCCCCTTGCTTGCCCCACCCACACCACACAGTCCTAGTAGTCCACCCTGAGACATATTCTTGTACTTTATAGGAGGTAGCCTTAGGCCATGGATGTGTAACAGACTTCTTCCTTGGTCCTTCATGAGCTCCTGACCTATGAAATCTAAGCATGATAAAATGGTGGTTGTTTTAAGCCAGTACATTTGGAGCAGTTTACTACACAGCATAGTAACCAGAAAACACTATCATCCATTCATTTATTTCTGAAGCAAGATACTAGGCGCTTTGAGCATTAGTTGTTTTTAAGACTTGGAACTTTTTTGTCCACAGGCCTAGAGAATTCTTCAGTGTGTAATCACACGTTTTTAGGTGAGTGGATTGTGAAGCAAGATATCACTCAGAGACCGGCCATTGGTCTAGCTTCCCAAGAGGCAGAATACATTCCAGTCCTACTGTCCAAGCACACTCCAGAAGAGCTACACTTCTAGCCTTTCTGTGTTCTCCTTAGTGTCTCACCTGTGTGCATGCTATTCCACTGCCAGGAATACTTTCCCCTGTATCTCATTCCTTCAATCGCTTTCTTCCTCTCCATTACTACCTCCTGCTTTATCCAACTCCTTGCACTGTAAGTGACCTTCTTCTCTGATTACAAAGCACCCTGCTTTTATCATTGTTAGCAACCATCACACAGCATAACTGTCTTGCATCTCTCTCTCACAATTATGAAATCCTTGAGGGTGTGGACAAATTCTTACTCATTGTTTTACCCCTAAAGTTCTAGCATGCACATAGAATCTGGCACATGGTAAATGTTCAAGATACTGACTGACTAAAAGGATAAACTATAACATAAAGGATAAACTAACTACTACAGCGATTCATTTAAGTAACACTTTATTCCACATTAGTTTTTCTTAATGTATATTGACCAAATGGAATTGAACCTTTATTCTCTTCTCAGAGAAGAGAAGAGACCATTCTGTGAACCAATATCCAGACTTGGGCATGTGAAAGCAACTTGATATGTTGACCTGGTCATATAAAGCCACTGGTCATATCGACCCGGATCCTTACATTCTATGGCCTCCTTTAATGGCCCAATATAAAATGATATCCATCAATCCTGTTGGAAACAATACAACTTTAGAAATCTCTTAGGAGAGAGCTTCCCTCTGAGGGGTAAAGGAAATGTGCAGGCTTCTCTAAGCCCTGAGCGAGAATGGGGCATGTCCCTGCCCTGTATCCACAACTTAGGCCTTCACGTAGCTATGACCAAGGGAAAGACCTGGCCCTCAAAAGGCATTAAAAACACTATGTGACCTCAAGTGAGGCTAGGCAAGGGGGTTTGGTGGTCTGAAGAAGAGTGAAATCTGTAATCAAACACCTGGCTCAATTAAGGCACAAAACACATTTCCCATGGACTCTGGGGAGCCCTACTCATTGATGAAATAAGGAAAATAGTAAAAACCGCATTGCAAAAGCATTCTTGCTGTTAATAAGCTGACAAATGGGTAAAATGTAAAGCTTTTTACAAATGTTAATTATTGTTACAAGGAAAAATGTAGTTAAGACATAGTAAAGACATCAGTAAGGTTTAAGAGTATATTATTTGTATCAATATTGCAAAAAAAAAAACCCAGCTCCACCATTTACCAATGGCCTTGAGCATGTCATCTAATCATCCTTGCATCTCTTTATCAGTTTCAAAAGGGAGATAAAAGTTGTATTTACCCTACAATGTTAGTATTTATAAAGTGCTTAACCAAGAACTTGAAATCCACTGAATTCTAATTATAGATTAGAATTTGTGCTGTTCATGCTCTGTGCTCTTTGAAAGTTTGGGAGAGGGAAATCTTTTATTTATTTATAATTCTCAAAATGTATTTATTGTTTGGTTTGGAAGAATTAAAGTAGGCTTCATGGTGAGGGAAGTATGTTGTCTGTGTTTTGAAGGATATATGGACATAGAGAGATAAGGAGAAAGATCTCAGAATTTTCTTCTATCCAGAGAAGTAAAGAGGCATACTCTGCCAGCTGGCTATCCTTCTGGAAAAGTTATGATGATGTTATCATCTTTTTCTGTAGAATATGGTAGACATATTCTATAGAATATGTCATAGAGACAATGGAGGGAGGAAGACAAAGGAAGATAATCTGAGGATTTCTGTCTAGTGCTCAACATTTCACAAACTGAGACCCTTAGATTCAATGTAGGAATTGGACCAGAAGTCTTTGTTCCAGGGAAACTTTAAATAGAGGATTAAAACTCAGTTTTAAAATTGTTCACTGAGGGGGTGCCTGGGTGGCTCAGTTGGTTAAGTGTCTAACTTCAGCTCAGGTCATGATCTCACAGTTGGTGAGTTTGAGCCCCGCGTCAGGCTCTGTGCTGACAGCTCAGAGCCTGGAGCCTGCTTCAGATTCTGTGTCTCCCTCTCTCTCTCTCTGCCCCTCCCCCTCTGTTCTATCTCTCTGTCTCTCTCAAAGATAAACATTAAAAAGGTAAATTAAAAAAATGTTCACTGAATCAATCTTCTGCTCTGTTTTTAGTGATTGGTAATATGATAATTAACCTTTCCCAAATCAAGTTCTCTCTCTCTCTCTCTCTTTCTCTCTCTCTCTCTCTCACACACACACACATTCACACACACACATGCACGCACATGCACATGCACACACACACAGGCAAGCACGCATGCTCATGGTTTTTCCTGCCAGTAAGGGCAGGAGTCCTGCTCTGCTTTCTGACTTTCTTTATTTCACACACATCCCTCCCCAGGGAAATTTCAGCCCCTTCCAGAAAAAAAGACCTAGCTTATAGAAGCATAACCCAAATAAGTCCTTTTTAAAAAAATATGAAAGGAATAAAAGGCAACAGAAATGTTGTTGTGTATTCCCATGGGCCTAATCAGCGTTAAAATTATAAAGTAAGCTTCATTCTATTTCATTGGCAACAATTCAGTTTTATAGACTTTTTTTTCTTAAGTAGGCTCCATACTCAATGTAGGGCTAGAACTCACAACCCTGAGATCAAGAGTCACATGCTCTACCGACTGAGCCAGCCAGGCACCCCAGCAGTAATTCCATTCTAAAAAGAAAATCTGTTAATGGTAAATGATTAGGAAAATGGTAATAAAAAGAAAAATTTTAAAAAGTTCCCAGGAGAGTATTTACCACAGGAGACAGCTGCCCTCTGAGGGGTAAAATCTATAGGCTTCTCTGAGCCACATTGGAGGGTGGGGAGCGGGGTGGCAGGGTAACTGTTCTGGCCTTGCTAACAGTGAGCTCCTTTAGGACTAGCTAGCAAGAGGAAGCTGTGGGAGGGTGTTTGCCAAACAAGTCTTCTCAGGAAAGCAGTTCCTCAAATCTTCAAGTTCCTGGAGGTCATGTGACAGGTCATTTCCTGGTGTCCAGTCTGAAAATTTTGGGGCCCAAAGCAGCTCTCTCTGTCACCCAACCCCATCACCTATGGCCTCCTCACATTTCCTGTACCTTGGAGCTTTTTGCTTAGGAAAGAATTTTCACTTGAGTTAAAAGCAGTAAACACAAACATACCAAACATATTTGACAAACCCCAAGTATATTTTAATGTAGGGCTAGTGTGAGGCACATCCCTTTGACACTCAAAATAGGCCTCACTGAAAAGTACATCCAGGGGCATCTGGGTGACTCAGTTGGTTAAGCATCTGACTTAAGATCAGGACATGACCTTGTGGTTTGTGAGTTCAAGCCCTGCATCAGGTTCCCAGCTGTCAGCATGGACCCCACTATGGATCCTCTCTTCCCCACTCTCTCTGCCCCTCCCCAGCTTTTGTTCTCTCTCTCTCAAAAATAAAATAAACATTATTTTTTTAATGTGCCTCACTGTGATTATTACCTGTGGCCTTTTAAGCTGATTCAGTTTAAACCCTCTGTTATCCTATAGTAGAAAGCTCACTTTTGTAGATTCCTCTCATTTTCTGCAAAAGCTCAAAATAATTGTTATTTTCAATCCTCCTGGCCCATGGAATCTAAATGGGAACATGAAAAGAATCTTAGGCGTTACCTAAGGTGATCTAACCTACTCAGACCTCACCAGAGATTTGACTTCCTCAAGTAGCGGAATTGAGAGGGCTCTCAGAGAGATGATGCTATGGGCCCCTCTGGGCATCTCTTCAGAAGGCATGTGTCATAGGTGCTACAGACTTCTCAAGTCAGGTTCTTTGCACTCTACCACAAAGCCTTGCTGTGTTCCTGACTCCTTGTTTTAGGGCTTCTCTTGTCCCCTCCCACATCCTGTCTACCCATCCATGGAGGTCTGCCAGCAGGAAGGCAGAGATCAATCACAACTTGGTTTGGATTTCAATACTTACATACACTCATTGTATAAGGAACAGGAAGATTTGTCTCTTAATTGCAAGGTTTTTAGACACTTCCCATGTGTATGGTCAGGGAAAGATGATTAAGAGAAAGCCTCAAAATCACACCAGGAAAGCATTTGCTCACTTGGCGCAAACATAAAACAAACCTTGAATGAGCTAAAGCATGGGCCAAAGAGAGTTTGAGGATTTATTCCTCCCCATGCCTTAGGCCCCTCCTTAGCATGGATAGCCAAGTTGTTTCTCACTGCCAGCAAACATGTCTTGACGTCCTGTTCCCATGACACACTCAGGCTCTTTGCTTTGTCTGTTAATTCCTGACTCTATTTATGCCAGTTGGAAATCGTGCTGCCACGAAAGCGAAACATGACTCAAAAACAAAACTCCCTCTCTTCCTTTCCAAGTTACATCTCTGCACAGCCTGTCCTTTGACAGCCCACAGGACTGCAGGTGCTCCTCTGGTATTGTCTGCAGTTGAGGCCTATTGGGTCTTCCTCAAAGTCTCTCAGACTCAGCGCTGTTTCCCATCCCTACACAGCATCATCCTAGGTCAGAGGGTGGCAAATTTCTAACCCTAAATATCTCTTCTGTACTTGCAGAAATTAGGCTTAAGCCAAATCATGAGATCCTCCAAGGTCTTTGAGTCTTGGCCTTCCCATCCCCTTTGACACTATTCTTCCAGTTGGAAAATCACTTAGGCGTTGTATGTAGGCACCTAAGTTTATTCTCTTATATGACTGTTATTAATTAGCACTGTAGTATCACATTGGCAGAATGGGATATAAGCCCTAAATGTTCCTTAATTATCGAATTAAGATAATTGTGTTTCTTTTCATTCTCAACACATTGTCCTGGTCCAGACCTCTATCATTTTTTTTAACCTGGACACTGGCCTGCTGACAAGCTTCCATGCCCCCTGTCTGCCTCTAACCTTTCTATTCTACACGTTTCACACTGCTACCACTATAGTCTGCCAAAAGTGAAGGTCTGACTCTAAGTGAATTATCTGCTTAAATGTCTTGGTGCTTAAAGGATAAAATCTAAGATCCATAGTATGGCATTCAATTTCCATTTCCTGCTCCACCCCAAGACACACTTCAGGCTGTAGGAACCTCACACATAATTGGTTTTTGACCACTCCATGCTGAGCCTCTCTTCCTCCTGAGTCCTTTTCCTGGAATGTCATTCCCTAGGTTCTGTCCTAAAAAAAACTTTTTATTTCTCAGAGCTAAGTATAGAGATTCCACTTAGGTTATCATTTAATTTAGAAATATCTACTTGCCTCCCCCCCCCCCCCGCCCAAATCTACTCCCATTACATCCTATGTATAACTTACTCATAGCACTTTCCACTTTATGGTCTTAGTAACGTGTGTGGGGATACTTTTCAATTTATAAAATGTATTTATTTAAAAAAATTTTTTTCAATGCTTATTTTTGAGAGAGAGACAGAGACAGAGAAAGGGGGAGGGGCACCAAGAGAGGGAGACACAGAATCCGAAACAGGCTTCAGGCTCTGAGCTGCCAGCACAGAGCCCGACACAGTGCACGAACTCACAAACTGTGAGATCATGTTCTGAGCCAAAGTTGGATGCTTAACTGACTGAGCCACCCAAGCACCCCTACAAAATGTATTTATTACAGAAAATTTGGAAAACATGAAAAGAAAGCCAAATTAAATCATCTAAAATCTGCTAACATTTGAGGTACATTTTTCCAATCTTTGGTTCTCTGCATAAATTCATATTTTTTCTCTCTTTTTTGCTTTCACACACCACACGTACATACACACAAACATGTGGTTGAGCAATCTAACATAGTTTGTAATAACTTTTCATTTCCACCTAAAAATACATTATGAGCTTTACTATATACACTTAAGTGTTCAGAGAGTAAGCTCCACATGGGACAGGAATTGTGCTTGTGTGTGCATGTGTGTAAAACAAATATGTAGGGAAATTTAGATGAGTAAATAGTATATAATGGGCTCTCTAGAATTATTTGTTGAACTGATTTAATAAGAAATATGAACTAGAATGGAGAGAAAAAAGAATATGAGAGAACTGGAGCACATGAAATGTAAAGAAATAAAGAAGAAAATAAATCATTTGAGGAAGGCATTTATGACTTTTAAAGTTTTTATATACTCTAGACTTGAGTCCCATAATAGCCTTTTGAAGTATCTATAAAATCATTCACAGATAAAGAAAGGGAAAGTCAGAAAGATTAAGTGATTTGCCTTAGATTGGGCACTTAATAAGTGGCAGAAGTAATTTTGAGAATCTGTAAATTTTGTTTTATCTTATTTCATGGACTTTTCAAAAAGGAAGGGCAGCAACATTGAGGTATGGGAGCTTGGAGTCGTATCCCTGCTGCCAGCATGGTGCCTGGCACATAACTGGTACCGAACAAGCGATTGTCAAACTGAATTGAGGAACAGAAGTGAGAAAGAACAAACAGACAGGTGATAGTCTGTAGCCAGGGTTAGGCATCCTCAATCCACTTTTTTCCAAACTCATCATGCTTGTCTGATCTAATTGGTCTGCCTGCTTCCAGTCTAACCCCATTTCATCCATTCTCCATAAATGCAAACTGATCATTCTAAATAATTTATTGACTCCCTTTGCTCTTAGGAAAATGTTCAAAATATTCTCCTGGCTTAAAAGGCTCTTCATGATTGGACCTACCTCATTTTATCTTTATTTCTCATTTCTTTTCCTATTGTCCATTCCCAACAGCTCTAGATCCCTGAAAGTGCTAAAACATTCTTCCCCTGCTTTTCCTCCATAACTATTACTCTGGGCCTTTCTTTATTGATTGTATTATTTTTTTATTGATGTGTAACAAATTACCACATATGAAGCAGCTTTATACAACACAAATTTGTTATCTCACTGTTTCTCTAGGTCATTATGGAATGATTATCTTCTTAAGATCATACTGGGCTAAGATCAAGCTACTGGCCAGATCTGGAACTGAGATTCCTCTTCCAAACTTCATGATTATTGGCAGAATTCAGTTTTTCAAGGTTATAGGACAACGATCCCCTTTTCTTGTTATGTGGTTCTCTTCATCTTCAAGCAAACAATAGTGCATCACATACTTCTAGTACTTCATATCTTTCTGGGTTCTGCTTCTGCCTCCCTTTTCTGTTTTAAGGGTTCATGTAATTACATTAGGCACACTTGGATAATCCAGGATAACCTCTTTATCTTAAGGTCAACTACTATAGAAACTCAATTAAATCTACAAATTCTCTTTGCCATGTAACATAACATATTCATGGGCATAATACAAGAGAGTGAAGATCATGGGGGTCAAATTTCTGCCTACTCCACTGATCTTTCCAAGTTTGGCTTAGATGTCCTTATAGGACCCATGCCCATTTATTTTGCTGCCTCCATTTCTGGACTCTAAGCTTCATGAGGGCAACAACTATGTCTATTTCACAAGTCAGTGGTGTATTGGAGCCAGCTTGTACCAACTTGCAACAGCCTATTATTAATTATTCAGAAATTTTGCAATCAGAGTGTTAAACATAGATATTAAAATTTTAAATTTGTGATAAAATAAACTATTTTCAAAAGTTTGTAAATAATCAGAATTGATCACTTCCTAGTTATTGTATTCTGTTTGCTCTTGTCCATTCTCTTGAGGTTATTTTCATTGATTTTATCTCCATAGTAAAAATACTATTTATCGTGCAGTAGCATATCTCTTCCAAACTCCCTATTCAGTGATGTCACATTGGGAGCTTGAAATCATCCATAGTGGAAGCATTTATTCCATAGAAATTAGCAAACATTAGTTGATGACTTGATTTATTGTTTATTTTCTTGTCTAGACTTTAAAAAATGGCAAAACTGTTAATAACACAGATTAAGCGTGAAAGGCTGGGTTTACAGCTGTGACACAAAAACTTTAAGAAATGTTACTCTTCCAGTATTCAAAACCTGAGATTACAAGGAAGCATGTTGTTGACAAATGAAATTACAACATTTGTTCTAATCTTGCTTTCATGTTACTACTCATTAATATAAAAAAAATCAAGTAACATTCCTGTATGAACTGCATTTATTCATCAGTTGCAGCCATAAATTGGCTGAAGACACAAGAATTTTCCAAAAAATAATAATAATAATATTCTGTGGGAACAAATTGGCTCTGTGAAATTTACAGCAAAGGGTACTGAAAATTGCATGCTGCACATTCTTTGTATCAGTGTTTAACATAAAAATATGTATGTGTGTGTGTGTATATATATGTACACCTACATGTCTATGCCCATTAAAATTTACCAGCTGGCCACTGACTATATTCCTAGAGCTTACCACAATGCCTCCCACATATGAGGTGCTCAGAAAATATTTAATGAGTAAATGGATGGAAGGCATGGTCTTCATGATTGACCAGAGAACACAAGTGGGTGGAAAGGGAAGAGAGGCTAGGGGAGAAATAATGGATGGGGAAGTTGAGAGGATTCAAGGGACTAGAGGTTAGCTGGGTGAACTGAGAATTTCTTTAAGATTCAATAGAAGTGAGTGAGTAGAAGAGAAAAACCATTAAAGGAGCTCTGATGAGAGGAAGTATTTGAGGAGTTAGAGATAATAATATTTAATATGTATTAGACACTAACTTTGTGCTAGGCCCTGCATGTAAGTCCACTTAATTTAAATTAATAATCTTTTATAATCCTCACATAACCTTCATTTGTCCTCATTTCATACATGAGGGTAAAGAAACTAAGTTAGTAGGTTAATAAACTTGTCCAGACTTGATCAGCTAGGAGAAGGTAGAAGTTAATGTGGTCAGAAGCCAAAGCCTGGACTCTTAAAAGCTATACCAAAATTGAAGTGTGAACGAGGCTGTGAGTAGGTGTAATTTAAGGTCTTGCTACTCAGTGCGTTCAAAGGGCCAGCAAAGGCAGCACCGGGAACTTGTTAGAATGTTACAACCCAGATTTATTAAATCAAAACATGTCTTTTAAAAATTAATTTACAAGATACCCTGGAAATTCCTATGCATCTTAAATTTGAAAACCACAGATTTAGAGGGCAGATGTGCCAGCAGGTGACTACACTACAGATGGTCATTCAAGCAAAAGAAGTCAAGAAATAATGTAAGGGGTATTACAAGATTGAAGCTGCCCAGAGCAGAGTAAGGGTTCTTCCTCTAGTATGTGGTATATTAAAATCACCTGGAGAGCTTCATATACTATCAGGGCATTAGTCACTTTAAAATGATCCCAATATATTAGTTATCAAAACTAAAAATGAAACAAATGTGTATGGATCTGACTTGGGATTTTAGAGGCTCTAACCTTCTCTTGTCTAGGGGTATAATCACCCCTCTCCCCACAGTGGTTTCCTGGCCTTGCTTTCTATACAAATAGCACTTTGCCTTCCTACCCCAAGCCCAGACCCTCTGACTCCTAGGATTTCACATGTCATGTGCTCTCCACCTAACACACCCTCTCTACTCCTAGCCACCAAGCCACATCCTTTCCTTCCCCTAGCCCACATTTATTTCCAGTCTTAAAATAGTTTTTTAATATAAGCCTTCTTCTTCTTCTTTTTTTTTTTTTTTCTTCTCACATGACATCACATTCCTCTCCAGGATCAAATTATACCATAGATCCTTGGAAACAAATTGTACAAAATAAACATAAAGATTTAAGGGAGGATACATAGTTTTGTTTGTTCAAATCAATTCTTCTTTAAAAAAAAAAAAAGAACAAAACACTGAAGCTAACTAATTCCTTTTGTCTGGGTCCTCTGCTGTCAGAAGCCAAGGCCCACAAAAGAGTGCCAAGCCTTTTCCTATGTATACTGCTTTTACTCCAGCAATAGACTGTGTTCTGGTCGACTGCAGAGAAACAATAATCAGCTCATGCTGGCCCACTTTCATAACAGGTCTCCAAAGAAGAGAGGGAACAGGGCAAATTGATGCTTCTAGTTTTCTGTCCATAATCCCTCCTCAAGGTTCAGACTTACAAATGACTCCTATTATCAACTTTATGTGATCTCCTTAAAGAGATCTCTTGTCTCCTCTTGGTGATACAGAGCCTCTATGAGAACAACAATAAGAAAGCTTATGAGCTTCCCCTCACATGATCAACAGACTGATTAGATCTGGTTTAGTCCCTTCCTCTTTGCTTTGACCAGCTGCTGAGCCTGTCGACAGTAACCGTGATTGGGGACTTAATTGGTTCTTTGGATTTTGCTCCATTCTTAACAGGCTTTCAAGCTTCTAATTAGATAGTGGGTTATGTAGACTGAAGAATGGATCGGCTGAGTGTAAGGGAAAGTGTTTCTAGGTTATTCTTTGATCATAATAATTCATGAAGACATGCAAACCAATTTCATTTACTTCCTCTTGTGTTTCTCCAATAAAGATTTGCTTTGTGGGGGTGGTGATGATCGTGGTGGCTTACAGAAATTATAGAATAAAGGACATGGAGATTAAATATGTTTAAAACAAGCAAACTAAAACAGTGTCTAGGAAGGAAGTCAAGCAAAATTCCTTTTAACATTTGCAAAGCTTTGATTTGATTTGGGTCCTCACTCATATTTTGCTATTCATATTTTTCTGTGTTTAGATTGTAAGTTCTAGGAACATAGATACTCATTCTCATTCATTTATTCATACGTGCATACTTTAATCACTCATTCATTCATTTATTCAATAAACATTTATTCGATGATTGATATAAATAACAGGTTCAGGGTAAACATGAATAAGACATGTTCCCTGCCCTCAAGTAGCTCACAGTCTAAAGAGGTAGAAAAGTATATATGTAAAAATTTAAGTTCTCTAGGGGTGCCTGGGTGGCTCAGTCAGTTAAGTGCCCAACTCTTGATTTTGGCTCAGGTCATAATCTCATGGTTCCTGAGATCAGTCCCCATGCAGGGTTCTACGATTACAGCATGGAACCTGCTTGGGATTCTCTCTCTCTCTCTCTCTCTCTCTCTCTCTCTCTCTGTGCCCCTCCCCCACTAATTCATGCATGCTCTCTCTCAAAAAAATTAACATTAAATTTTTTTTAAATTTAAGGTTTATTTATTTTTGAGAGAGACAGACAGCATGAGCAGGGCAGGGGCAGAAAGAGAGGAAGACAGAGGATCTAAAGCACAGAGCCTAATGCAGGGCTTAAACTCAGGAATGGTGAGATCATGACCTGAGCCGAAGTCAGATGCTTAACTGACTGAACCATCCAGGTTCTCCTCAAATAAATAAATAAACTTTTTAAAAAGATATAAATTTTCTAAAATTGTATGGGCTGAAATAGAAATTCCTGCAGAATACAATGGAATTCCAAAAGATGTTCAACTCTGTAACAGTGGCAATAGCTGAATGGAAAACTTTTCTTAAAGCAAAGGGAGCAAAAAGAGGAGGAAATTTCTGGTGGTAAAAAAAAAAAGTAGAGCTTTGGGATCACTTTTCTATAACCCAAACTGAGGAGCTCAGATTTTATGTCTGGCTCATCCTATTGTTTCTATCCGTGACATGACATTCTACTTCAAGGATCAGATTATACCACAGATCCTTGGAAACAAATTGTACAAAATAAACAGAAGGATTTAAGGGAGGGTATAGTTCTGTTTGTTCAAATCAAGTATTCTCCTTTTTAAAAGTCTGTCTAGCACTGTCTTTTACATGAAACCCATATGTCAACTGGGATAAACCTACTCCTTTGTTAAGCGAAGACTTGTCAGAACCCCCATGCTACAGTGAAAGCCTTTTCTGAGAGCTCTATGAATCCCTGGAGGATTTAGGTTTCCATTGCCACTTCTAGCACTAAACTCCTATTCCCAAAAATCGGTTCTATTTGTGGATTATTTCATCGTCTGCATGGTGTCTCTGATTTATAGCACTTTGACTCAAGTATAGAATTTCAGATCTTTTCCTTGATCTTAAAAACCACCAACAATAAAACCATGGTATGGTGCTCATACTTGCAACAACAGTGTAAGCAGCAAAGAACCGAATCCCCATATGAACCTATCTACTTTTGTCCCCTAGCCACCCAGGCACAGTGGTGTCACTTGCTCTCTCTTCATCTTGGTGGTGTCTCTCTCCTTTTCCCACTCTCTTCTCCTTCCTGGTGGGCTCGCCCTGGCTTGCTCCTAGGAACTTCAAATTCTTTTAACACGGTGCTGATTAATGCAGTACTCTCCAACTCCAATCCAAAAATTCAGCTCTAGGACACTTTTGTTTATTCAAACTCCTCCAGGGCTTGAGTAACCCTGGAATGGTGCTTTTGTTCTCAGAAGAAATTACGCATCTAATACAATCGCTTTTCTTAGAAAGTACTTATGGTTTTATATAGCAATCTCCTCCTACATTACACCCAGCACTCTTCACATTTGAGGATGACATTGCTATTCATCAAACCTTGCTTTTTTTTCTTCCTACTTTGGTTCTGGTTTTCTTCTGAGCTTGTTTGCAAGAAATCCAGTTCCATCACTGTATTGTCATGCTTCACTTGTGAACTCTAAACATTCTTTGCTTAATTATGATTTTGTTTAATCTGGATGTCTTAACTTTCTAGAAACCCAAAATATTCAG
Organism: Herpailurus yagouaroundi; assembly: GCF_014898765.1. NCBI lineage: Eukaryota > Metazoa > Chordata > Mammalia > Carnivora > Felidae > Herpailurus > Herpailurus yagouaroundi. Next base: position 17,046,564 of record NW_024412411.1, on the reverse strand, counting down.
GGACAAGTATTAGCCACCAAACATGACATTAAAAGTGTGCCATGGTCTCTGGATTTATTTACTTGTTTTATAAACCTTAATCATACACCATACATTAAATTAATTTTTGTTGTGCTCTAGTAAAGTTCAGTCTGACCAAATATAAATTCCAAATACTTTAAGGAAAAGCAGCATCTTTGGAATTACAGAGTAGCCCCTCAAAAGGGAGATTCTAAAGGGACCAATTTCTTTTGCAGCATATTTCCCAGTTCATTGGTTAGAAATTTCATCCCATGCTTTGCAATTGTGCCTCATGCTACATGCTCTATCTCTTGGGATATAATGATGATAATATAGGAATATCTTTTTGAAAAGGAAAACCAGTTGTAGAAATGAAAAGGATAAGACTGTTTTCCCATATCTCCCAATTGTGACATAGAAAATTCCCCTCCATGCTTTCATATAGTACAGAGCATTGCACATGTTACATTATATGATAATTGTGCGATCACTTGTCTGTTTCATCTTCTAGTTATGAGCCCCTGGAGGGCAGCGTTATGGTTTACCCAAACTTGATTACTAGCATATGAAACACCTAGTACCTGAAACTGGCATTGTACTCACAGGAGCCATGTGGAAAAAAAGAAAGAGGGAAAGAGTAGAGAGGGATGAAGAGAGAGAGGAAAGAAATATTATGATTTTCATTAGTGGGAGTGAGATTGCTTCAGTTTAGCATCTGAGAGAATTCCCCTGCAGAACTGTGGTCAGTGGTACACAGCTTCTAGATGACTCAGCTGTCATTTGCATCAAAGTGGGGTATAGTTTCAGCACTGGGATTGAATGCCTTTTGTAACATGCATAAGTAATATTAAAGTCTTATAGATATTTTATGCCAAACTCCTCTACCTGATACTCTGTAAAAAATCACTACTAGTGAAAATTACAGTGGGAATGTAGCCATTTGTTTTATTTTGTTTTTAATATAAAATGTTATCAGTTGGTTGTCTTAGTGTTGTGGGCTGAATCTAGTCCCCACCTCCCCTCCAATTGATATGTTGAAGCTCTACTCCCAGTACTTGAAAACATAACTCACCCCAGGAGCACATAAGCACAGAGGAAATATCATGTTAAGGATACAAAATGAAGACCATCTTCACATCAAGGAGAGAGACCTCAGAAGAAACATGAGAAACCTTGCCAACACCTTGTGGACTTCCAGTTTCCAGAACCATGAGAGAATAAATTTCTATTAATCCAACAAGTCTTGTAGTACTTTGTTATGGCAGCCCTAAGAAACTAATATGCATAAAAATAGCTCTGATCTCCATGATCTTGGATTGGAAGAACAAATATTGTTAAAATGTCAACACTACCCTAAGTAATCTACATATTCAATGAAATCTCTATCAAAATAACACCAGCATTCTTCGCAGAGCCAGAACAAACAATCCTAAAATATGTATGGAACCAGAAAAGACCTCAAATAGCCAAAGCAATCCTGAAAAAGAAAACCAAAGCTGGAAGCATCACAATTCCAGATTTTAAGCTGTATTACAAGCTACAATCATCCAGACAGTATGGTACTGGCAAAAAACAAAAACAAAACAGATACATAGATCAATGGAAGAGAATAGAGAAACCAGAAATGGGCCCACAAACATATGGCCAACTTATCTTTGACAAAGCAGGAAAAGAATATCCAATGGAATAATGAGAGTCTCTTCAGCAAATGGTGTTGGGAAAACTGGACAGCAACATGCAGAAGAATGAACCTGGACCACTTTCTTAAACCATACACAAAAATAAACTCAAAATACATGAGAAACCTAAAGGTAAGACAGGAAGCCATCAAAATCCTAGAGAGAAAAAAGGTAACAACATTTTTAACCTTGGCTGCAGCAACTTCTTATATGACATGTCTCCAGAGGCCGAGAAACAAAAGCAAAAATGAATAATTGGGACCCCATCAAGATAAAAGTCTTCTGCACACTGAAGGAAACAATCAAAACTAAAAGGCAACCAACAGAATGGGAGAAGATATTTGTAAATGACATAACAGGTAAAGGGTTAGTATCCAAAATCTATAAAGAACTTATCAAATTTAACACCCAAAAAACGAATAATCCAGTGAAGAAATGGGTAAAAGACATGAATAGACACTTTTCCAAAGAAGACATCCAGATGGCAAACAGACATAGGAAAAAATGCTCATCACTCATCATCCGGGAAATACAAATCAAAACCACAATTAGATACTACCTCACACTGTCAGAATGGCTAACATTAACAACTCAGGCAACAACAGATGTTGGCCAGGATGCAGAGAAAGAGGAACTCTTTTTTTGGTGGGAACTGCTGGCAGGAATGCAAACTGGTACAGCGTGGAAAACAATATGGAGGTTTCTCAAAAAATTAAAAATAGAACTACCCTATGACCCAGAAATAGCACTACTAGATATTTATCCAAAGGATACAGGAGTGCTAATTCAAAGGGGCACATGCACCCCCACGTTTATAGCAGCACTATTGACAATAGCCAAAGTATGGAAAGAACCCAAATGTCCATCGACTGATGAATGGATAAGAAGATGTGGTATATTTATATATACCACATATATACATAAGGTGTATATGTGGTTTATATGTGTGTACACACACACATACACACACACACACACACACACACACACACACAGTGGAATATTACTTGGTGATCAAAAAGAATTAAATCTTGCCATTTGCAACAACACAGATGGAACTGGAGTGTATTATGCTAAGCAAAATAAGTCAGTCAAAGAAAGACAAATATATGATTTCACTCATGTAAGGAATTTAAGATACAAAACAGATGAACATAGGGGAAGGGAAGCAAAAATAATTTAAAAACAGAGAGGGAGACAAATCATAAGAGACTCTTAAATACAAAGAACAAACTTAGGGTTGCTGGTGGGGTGTTGGGTGGGGAGATGGGCTAAATGGGCAGTGGGCATTAAGGGGACACTTGTTGGGATGAGCACTGGGTGTTGTATGTGAGTGATGAGTCACTAAATTCTATTCCCGAAATTATAACACTATAGGTTAACTAACTTGGATTTAAATTTTTAAACAATCACCCAATTCAGAAACCACATCAAAAAAAATTAAAATTAAAAAAAATAAACAATACTGGTCTCTAGCAAAAATCATTAAGACTAATCTCGGTTATTCTACTAACCAGCAAATATTCACTTTTAAAAATTTCATTGAAAAACTCTATGAATAAATGAATAGAATTACCAAGTGCAAAGATCTAGAAAAATATTACAAGTTAAAATTAAAAATAAACCTACCTATATGATCCTAGGTAAATATTTTGAAAATCTGAGCTTCCTCATTTCTGAAATAAGATTATTAGAAAGAGAACTCATTATATTTCTTAACATTAAGGGTCTGCAATTTACTACTAAGTACATCATTGGTAATGCTGGTTATGATGGTGATGATGAAAAGTGAAGGGATTCAAGCCAGGATTTTACCAGACTTGCGTATTAGGAGATCTTCTAATCAATGCATGGCTTTGCATTGACTTGAAGACTATCATTTAGAAACTAACTTTTCAGTCTGAGAAGATAAAGGCTAAAAATCTATTATGCTACTGTATTTTATTACAAAAGGGTAGATGATACTGTAGTAACAACCATCCTCCAAATCTCAATGGCCTAACAGCTGATTTATTTCTCTTTTCACTGTACACTTCCAGTGGAGTTCAGGACTTTTCATACTAGTCACTCAGAGATTTATGCTGTAAGGGTTTAATTGTCAACAATTATTTTTTCACAGAACAAGATGGGACAAATTGAGCATGGCTCTTGAAACTTCTACTCAGAAGTGGCCATATGCCACTTTCATTCAAATGTCATTGGGAAAAATAATTACTTGAGTATGCCCAATATTAAAGTAGATAAGCACTAAGTGAAATAAGTCCGTCAGAGAAAGACAAATATCATATGATTTCACTCAGATGTGGAATTTAATAAACAGATGAACATAGGTTCAGGGAAAGAAAAATAAAATAAGATAAAAACAGAGAGGGAGGCAAACCATAAGAGACTCTTACCTAGAGAGACCACAGGGTTGCTGGAGGGGTGTTGGGTTGGGGAATGGGTTAAATGGCTGATGGCCATTAAGGAGGGCACTTGTTGGGATGAGCACTGGGTGTTATATGTAAGTGATGAATCACTAAATTCTACTCCTGAAACCATTATAACACTATATGTTAACTAACTTGGACTTTAAAAAAATGGAAAAAAAATTAAGTAGATGAGCAGTACAATTTTTCTGTGCCAAGATAAGAAAGGAAATATTTGTCAGTAGCCTGGAAATGTTGACAACCAAATGGTTAAAGATATTCTGCAAATCTGATTTTATTTGTGGGTAAACATAATTTGGATATTCTAGCCTATGAGAGCTAGGAAACTCTGCTTTAAGCTTGAGAGTTAATTTGACCTCAAAAAGAAGAAAAAGGAGAAGGAAGCAGAACAAGAGGAGGAAAAGGAGAAGAAAGAAGAGGAGGAGCAGGAGGGGGAGAAGGAAAGGGAAGAGAAGAAGGGAGATGAGGAGGAAGACTTTGAAGGAAAAGACTTATCTCATATATTATAAAGCAAGCCTCTGAAACTCATTACTTCAAGAGGTGGTATAGACTAAAAATTTCTTCAGAAAAAGTCTAAATTAGTACATGGAATTGACTCAATGCCAACTGATAATGAAAAAAAATTATGATACCCTAAGTGCCCAGTCATTGAATCATTCCATTTTGTTTTGTTTTAAACAGGCACAAATGTTCAAACAGGTACAGATTGAATCATTCAGTTTTGTTTTGTTTTAAACAGGTACAAATTAATGTATTAATTAATACATTAATAGCCAGTGTAGTAATATTTCAAAAGTACCAGTACTTCTGAGTGCTCATAGAAATAAATATAATGTGTCTTAAAATTTGAATTTTCTGGAGCGCCGGGGTGGCTCAGTTGGTTAAGCATCCAACTTCGGCTCAGGTCATAATCTTGCAGTTCATGAGTTTGAATCCCACGTTGGGCTCTGTGCTGACAGCTCAGAGCCTGGAGCCTTCAGATTCTGTGTCTTCCTCTGTCTCTGCCCCTCCCCCACTCATTTTTAAAAAATCCAAGAAAGCTACTCTCAATATTGTCAGTATGTAAATTGCTATGAATATATATTGGATGTAGGTTCTCTTCTAGACACTTTACATTTAGTATCATGTTTCCTCTTCTCAACCTAGAGATGTAATTTCCAGTGATCCTGAGTTGTCTATATAAACATGTGGGGTCAAAACTGATGGACATTTGACATGAAATTGTTTTCCCATTCCTGAGAACATTTGTATTTGACCAACTGTCAGTAGTGAAAGTAATATATAGTATCAAAAAAGTCTTCCAAAAAATTAACTATGTAAATAACAAGGAAGAAGAATAAAAACATGAAATCATCTTGCCTTTCAAATTTCTGATCAAATCATGTCCATGAACTATGAAATTGGGAAGACTTCTTTTAGTCCCCAGTTTCTAACCTAAGATGACTTTGAAAACAAATAAAAGAATTCTTACTAGATAAGGGCCAAGAAACAAATAGATGAGAGAATAGAAAAGACTCTCTCAATGATATTCATCTCTGAAATTCCAAATCTTACACTATTTGTTTTGTAGAGGGAACAAAATAATTGAGTAGTTAATTTGTCTGGCAAAGGAAAGAGAGTCCCTTCTGGTCATTGACCAAATATATCTGAAAAAAATGTTACTGGTTCCATTTTACAAATGAAAAAACTGAGGCTCAGAAAGGTCAAATTATCAGTTCAAAATCCAAAACTGGTCTTCTCTACTTAACATCTCCATTTTCTGAACCCTTGTCTCCCTGTTTACTTCTTCAAATGCCTTCCTCTTTCTGTGTGCAGCTAGAATTTGAAAATCCAGTATCAGAGAAGTGCCCAATGGACTGCATTCTCAAGAAACAGTGACACGCATTGCTCTAGCTTTTCCCCAGGCCCTTAATTTGCTTTGTAAGAGATTCAGATAGAATTTTACTTGTTAATCCTTGTATCGGGATTTACATTTTAAAACTAAGTTTGAGATACTGATTGATTTTGATGAAAGAAGGAATCCCTTGTGGCGGGATTATGAACTTCAGGGAGAGAGAAATGTGAATGAAGGCTCTCCTGGTGACCTTGACATCACACCACCACAGCAGCAGTTTATGTACAGGGATGGCTTTTCTCTGATTCTTCCAATCCAGCTATCAGAAATCTGCTATGCAAAAGCAGTCATCCTTGAGTAGGACCCATGAATCAAGAAACTTAATTTGACAGTTTCAAAAAAATATAGGGCACGAGGGGGACGATTTCAAACATTTAATCCAACTACATTGCTTTTAAAAAAAGAAAATCCACAAGCATTTGTGTTCTGCTCAGAGATGAGTCATCTACTGTTTTGCCTTTTTTCTGTCATTCACTCAGCATGTAGTTCTCCTCTAAAGTAAAACATCTGGTTACTCCCAGAGATGTTCCCAGACTGACTCTTGTACTCTTTCTTCACAGCTTGCTGGATCCCTGTCTCGTAATAAAGTATGACTTTTTCAGTTTGTGCTTGGTAACACTTCAACACAGGACTGGCATGAGGATGATTTGAACTGATTAGAGGTAAACCTAAGCTAAAGACAATGGTCTGTGAAGGAAACAGCTACACCACCACTACAACAAAAATTGTGCTATAATCCAGTTAAAGAAAGACAGGGAAATGAATAGAGGGGCTGTTTGCCAGGAACTTCCACTCCTGCCCTGATTTTCCCATGCCTATTTAGTGTACCAGAAACCACTTGAGAGTTTAAATTCTTTGTTGGTACTTGTCTCCTTCCCCACCGCCCCCAGTGTTGCAACTTGCTTACCTAAGCTTCATCAACCCACTTAAGCAAGCATGAATGGGAATTTCCATCTAACACATTTCTAAAGAACTTCTGATGCTGGTTAAATGAAATGGAAGCAGCTGTGTTATCTAATGTACACAAAACGCTAATTAACCCCTTTTTGCTATCATCACCCTTCTAACTTCAGTTTTTAATGTTCAACCAGAGAGACTGGTTAGAATATGCCTCTTTTCTGAGAGCTCTAAGTAAATCTAAAGACCTAAATCTGATCTATAAAATCAGAAACTGAGATGTGACCTGGAAATGGGATTTCTCTGTGGCTTCTTATTCAGTAAGTGTCTCAGCTCTAGGTACTTCAAGATGACCATATAAGCCATTGAAATGGTAACGTGGATACAAAGGAGAGAAAGACCCATTCCCTGACTAACATTTTTCACAGTCTAATGAAGGAGATAAGTAAAATAATTTAATTCTATACTGATCAGTCTAGGAGGCAGACACTGGTAACTGATATTAAGCATTATCTTTAAACATGACCATGAAGTGGTCTTGTGCTTCCATAATGCTATTGCTGATGTGTTTCTTGATGTAGACATACTTAGTTTGTGTATCTATGGGCATTTTTCTATAAGTTTTTTGTGCATGTCTGTATCCTATATGTACTATTTTAACTTAACAAATGTTTCCAAACCCTTTGACTTATATATGTTTGGCTCTAAATCTCAAGCATTTCTTCTAATAATCATTCTAGTAATATTTAATGTTTGACCAGCTTAAATACCTTTTCAAACAAGGGACAATAAAAACAAGTAAGCAACAACACCAAAAATAGCTTCCTTAGTTAAGTACTTCAGTGTGTCAGGTACTGGACCAGGCATATGAGGTCAGAAGTCGTCATGCTGCAAAGAAGTTTATTGGCCATCAGAGGTTTCAAACTGTGCACTTTTCAGGCATTGGGTTAAAAGGAACAAAGGAGAGAAAGAAGAATATGAAGATTTTTAGGTGAAATATGCTTTCTTATTAATTGCTAATCACATCTCTTCCAATTGTCTTGTGCCCACCTGCTTCCCGCATTTATGTCCACCTACAGGGTCTCACAGGGTGGTCTAGTTCCCAGGCATGTCTAGGCTCTTATGTTCTCAGGGTTGCTATCTGCAATTCAGTTTTTCATATCAGCATCAAGCTCTATGAGGACCACTGAGCAACCTCCCAGATTTCCAGGCAGCTATTGTGCATTGAACACAAATCTATGGGCCAGGTTAGGTAGTGACCACATCAATAAAAATAATAATCAGCTATGCTATGTTATGGGAGGTGTGGAAAGTCCTGTGAATCCCTTGTTAACCTTCTAACAAGGCTAAAGTCATATAGTCAGCACTAACCAGCCTCCTAAAACCAAAATGAAAATGAAAATCCTACCCAGTTTTTACCTCAAAGCAGTGGCCTTACTTGTGTCCTCAGAAATTATACAATGTTTTGTCTTGCTCTTATCCTTTTCAATCTATCTCCATCCTGGCCTCTCTTCCCTAGCCATCTTCTTTGCTCCAATTGCTATTTTGCTGTTTATAAAGCTGTGAGGAAGAGCATGGATTGAAGAGACAGAGGGGAGATTAGGTCAATTGGAAGATAAAATTATGGAAAAAGAGAAAGCTGAAAAAAATAGAGATAAAAAAAATCCAGGATCACGAGAGGGGAATTAGAGAACTAAGTGATTCAAACAGAACACTATCTGTTATCATAGGAATTCCAGAAGAAGAAGAGAGAGAAAGGAGTTGAAGGTGTACTTGAACAAATCATAGCTGAGAACTTCCCTGATCTGGGGAAGGAAACAGGCATTGAAATCCAAGAGGCACAGAGAACTCCCTTCAGATGTAACTTGAATCAATCTTCTGCATTACGTATCATAGTGAAACTGGCAAAATACAAGCATAAAGAGAGAATTCTGAAAGCAACTAGGGGTAAATGGGCCCTAACATACAAAGGTAGACACAAAAGTGTAGTAGCAGACCTATCTACTGAAACTTGGCAGGACAGAAAGGAATGGCAGGAAATCTTCAATATGATGAACAGAAAAAAACATGCAGCCAAGAATCCTTTACCCAGCAAGTGTGTCATTCAGAATAGGAGAGATAAAAGTTTTCCCAAACAAACAAAACTGAAGGAATTCATCACCATTAAACCAGCCTTACACGAGATCCTAAGGGGGACTCTGTGAGTAAAATGTTGCAAGGACCACAAAGTACCAGAGACCTCACTACAAGCATGAAACCTGCAGATAACACAATGACTCTAAACCCATATCTTTCAATAATAACACTGAATGTAAATGGACCAAATGCTCCAACCAAAAGACATAGGGTATCAGAATGGATAAAAAAATAAGACCCATTTATCTGCTGTCTACAAGAGACTCATTTTAGATCTGAGGACACCTTCAGATGAAAAGTGAGGGGATGGAGACTATCACGCTACTGGAAGTCAAAAGAAAGCTGGAGTAACCATACTTATATCAGACAAACTAGACTTTAAATTAAAGGCTGTAACAAGAGATGAAGAAAGGCATTATATAATAATTACAGGGTATAAAGCTGTGTGGCAGTAGATGGCAGTTATCTTACCCATCTTGTGTGCTCACTGCATAACACACTATTCAAATACCAGGAAGCCACTCAATAATATGGCTTAAATAATGAAGAAACTATAAAGACCAAAATATATGAGATGAAATATAAATATAAAACTTAAAACATAAAATCAATATGATCTGCTAGAAAATTCTAGCCATCTGTAAACTGTTAGAATTGAAAAGAAACTTATATATGACTTAATCCAATCTCCTCCTCTAAAAAATGAGGGTGCAAAAAAGTCACATCACCAACCAGGGCAAAGCTACACATAGACCTCACTTCAGGAGCCATGCAAATTTCTCCATCTCATGAGTGGAGGCATACCTCATTTTATTGAGCTTCACTTTACTGCACTTCACAGATCTTGCATTTTTTTTTACAAATTGAAGGTTCAAGACTTCAGCAGAGGAAGTGCAGGTGTGGGGAAAATAACAAGAGAGATAGAATTATCCGTGAAGACTAAAGATGGGACTGAATTGTTGTAATCTCATGATAAAATTCAAATAGATAAGGAGTTACTTCTTATGGATGAGCAAATGAAATGGATTCTTGAGAATCTATGCCTGGTGAAGAAGCTGCGAATATTGTTGATATGACAACAAAGAATTCAGAATACCACATACATTTAGCTGGTAAAACAGTGGCAGGGTTTGAGAGGATTGACTCCAATTTTGAAAGAAGTTCTACTGAAGGTAAAATGCTATCAAAGAGCACAGCATGTAACAGAGAAATCATTCATGAAGAGAGTCAGACAATGCAGCAAACTTCATGGCTGTCTTATTTTAGGAAGTTGCCACAGCCACCCCAACCATAGCAACTACTACCCTAGTCAGTCAGCAGCCATCAACATCCAGGCAAGACTCTCCACCAGCAAAAAGGTGAAAGCTCACCAAAAGCTCACCTGATGTTTTAACATTTTTTCACAATATAATATGTTTTAATTAAGATATTTACATTGGAAATTTTTAGATATAATGCTATTACACACTTAATAGACTACAGTATAGTATAAACATAACTTGTATATATACTAGGAAACCAAAAAATTCATGACTCACTTCATTGTGATATTCAATTTATTATGGTGGTCTGGAACTGAACCTGCAGTATCTCAGAGGTGTGCTTATAATCTTTTCTGACTAATTTCCTATTCTCATCACTTGCAGCTTTGGTAGTGTTTTGGCCAAATACCCAGAATGCTCTCATTATTTTTCTTTTTACTTGTTTTTTGTCAGTTAATGTGTTTTTTCCCTAGTGACTCAGACTTTTCTTACTAACTGTAGTGACCTTTTCTTAACCTTCCAGCTACTTCTCTTTTGTTTCATTTTTGTTCTCTTTTATTTTAAATATTATCTAAGTTGCCTAACTAAATGCCCACCATCCTTTTCAAATTTAAGAAGAAAAATAAGAAACAAAAAACCTTGTACATAGGGGAAGAGGATTTGGAAAATATCCTCGAATGTGATGTAATTAATTGGGAGTGGGTGGAGGGGGAGTGAATTGTCCCCGGCTGGGGAGGAAATATCCAAGCCTAGAAAACTCCAAACCAGGTAAGATAAGACACACCTAAGAAATCTGGAAAGGAGGTCCCAAAGGACATTTTTTTCAAAAGAATAAAAAATAGTTGAGAAGTCTCATTGGGGACGTCAAATGACAAAAATAATGCAATTTGGTAATGAGCTTGATGTCCTTTATGTAAGAGAAAACAGTCCATGGACTGGGGGAGTACAGTGCCTCACAAGTAGTAAAGCCTTTTTCCTGAGAGATTTGGGGCAAGATCAAATTTTATAGAATCTTAGAAGAGGAAGTACAGACAGAGAGCATGATTGCCTAGGAGGTCAGGGACTTTTTGGTAAGGCTAGCAAGTCCTGTTTTCTATAGGAAGGTGAGCTCACTAAAGCTAAGTTGGAGGATTGTGACTGGTATATGTTAGGTTTCCTAGACAGTGAGGTGTTTCCCTTAAGTGTGTGCTAACTTTGGATTAGATTTGGGGTGTGCCTCAATTTTATGGGTTCCTATATACAAATTTCCTTTATCAGAGATATCTTTCCAAAAAATAAGCCTTGTAAAAATGAAGCAAAATCCACAGTTAGTAAATTCATTCAAATATTCATTTATACAACTAACATTTAGAAAACATATTCATTTGTACCAAACCTCAGACCAGATCATTGAGCTGTAATGGAAAGAAACAAAACTTTCTCGAGGAGCTCAAGAGACAAAGGAATGTTGAAGGAAATTTCTCGTATGTATTGATTTGAGCAGAGGTCTAGGCTTATTTCAAACTTGCTATAAGAGTACTAACTTCAAAGAAAGCCAGTTCAAATCTTGCTTCTGCAAAAAGCCTTTATAGAAACAAAACAAAACAAAAGCACTGTCTTGATAAGATTGTTAGTCTAGGTGCTAGAAAGGAATGTCTGTTAAAGTTTATTGATCTAGTCCTAAAACTGCTTAAAGATTTTAAGTTTGTAAAAGTATCATACCTATGTCCGTTTTTTAGGCTAAACTATAATTTCACTGATCAGGAAGTTAAACAAATATACTACCAATTAGTAAAGAAAAATTGCCGTAGAATGATATCAAAAAATAATTAAGTTTTTGCTTAGTTTGGGTGCAATTTGTTTCTTTGTTATCCTTAAAATTTCTCTTGAGAAAAGAGATACATAAACTGAAAATTACAATGTACACCGCCTGTAATAACTAAAGATAGTGACAGGAACACTTTGTGACTAATAAGATTTATTTTAAAAAGCAAAAGCTTATGGTATAAAATGTTCAATGTCTAGAGCATCAAGTTATAAAGACACATGATCAGTCCCTAGTAGAGGAATTTCAATGATTTTCTATCCTCTACCCCAGACTAGGTGGAATATTGTCTCAGCTAACAAATTCTCTTCACTCTGACTCTCATTAATCAAGTATTCTTATTATTATTTGACTAGCAATGAAAAGAACTTTGAATATTTCCCCATCACTTAACCAGGTTGAAAGGTTGGAAAAGTTATTTCAGCTTTGTGAACATTAGTTCCCTCACTTCTAAAATGAAAATAAAGGTGCCTAGATGGCTCAGTAATTTAAGTGTCCAACTCTTGGTTTCATCTCAGGTCAACCTCACAACTCATAGGTTGATGCCCCACATTGGACCCTGCGCTGACAGCATGGAGCCTGCTTCGGATTCTCTGTCTCCCCCCGCCCCACCCCTCCCCAGCTCACACTCTCTCTGCATCTCTCTGTCTCGAAAATAAATAAATAAACATTTAACAATAAATAAATAAAAATAAAATGAAAATAGTCTCCCACCTAATAGAGTTGCTAGGAATGTTACGTAAGATAATGTAAAAAGCACCTGGCTGAAAGTAAGCACCCAATAAATTATAATTATTTTAATTATATCATCATCATTTTTGTTCCAGTCACTGTGGATGCATTCTACCCATTTTATGGGATAGAAATCAAAGAATCTTAGGTTTGAATCTTAGCTTCAAGACTTAATAGCTATGAGAACAAGGAAGATCATTTAATGTTTCTCATTTGAATTCCTCATGTATAAAATTGGTATAAAGTAAGAACTATATCACAATATTGTGATAACAGCTGCCTAAAACAATATGAGTAAGTTCCCACTGCTATATGGGGAGTTCTTCACTAAATGCCATTCCTTTTACCAAGAATGACCAGATCTAATATTCTGGCCATTGGAGAGGCATTTCTGTGTTATCAATGAATAAACGGGCATTTGATTTGTCAGTTTGGTTATAAGTTTTGTTAATAAATCAGTCTACTGGGGACTCTAGTGCCTTCTCATCTCTGGAGAAGGTGATCAAATCACATTAAAGAACCTACAAAATTGACGACAAAATCAGGGTATCTTAACAATAGTTGTCTTTATAAGAAGCTCTGCTCCATGAAATAATTGGTTCTTTGAGTTAAACTGAGTATATATAAAACTTAATGAAAATCAGGTGCACCTGGGTTACTCGGTTAAGCTTTGGACTATTGATTTTGGTTCAGGTCATGGTCTCCCAGTTCATGAGATTGAGCCCCACGTCAGGATCTGTGCTGATAGCACAGGATTCTCTCTCTCTCCCTCTTCGTGTGCCCCTTTCCCACTTGCACTCTCTCTATCAAAATAAATAAACATTTTAAAATTAATAAATAGCCAGATAAAAGAAAATCAGAATACTGAGTTCCATGTTGTAGTCTAAGAAGGAAACTACACTATTTCCTAAGAAGGAAATAATGGTTAGAAAATTTCTGAAGGTAGAGTGCAGGAAACTGAGTCTAAAGGTTTAGGTACAGTTGGTTGCTAGACATGAGTGATTTCCCAGGAGTTGGTGTCCCCTGTCACTACTCCCCATGTTTATTTCCATGTGCCCTATATTGAAATCTCTGCTCCAGGCTCCAGCCATTCTGAACTACTTTGTGATTTTTAATTTCAGTACCTTCGCACCCATCTAGCCCATCTGCTAGGAGTGGCTCTATGCCATTCCCCCCTTACTTTTCTTCTATGCCTGCGTACCTGTTAAGACCCAACTGAAGTGTACTTCTTCTGGGAAGACTTCCTTTTCTCACACAACCAATACTCTTCCTCTGTGTTTCTTTGGACTCTGCCTTGACATTCACTATAGATATCCAGGCAATATCTTTTTTTATTCTCTATACACTGTAAAGCATCGAATGTAGGTAATATGTTTTATTCTCACCCCACTCCCAAGCTGTTTTTTTTTATCTCAAGCCTAGCCCAAAGTAAGTTCCAAGTAATACTAACCTGAGATTGCCAGGTCAAAAACTGAAATAAAATAAGGTCAAGTTCCAAGTAAGGATAACAATAAGTAGCTTTATCTTTAATTGGAGGGCAGAGGGTGTTAGAATCATCCAGTATGTTATTCTTAGAAATTTTTAAATTTGTTTTATTTTAGTATGTAGTACATTGTTTTTCATTTCTAAAAGAGGAATAAAAATTATTATTCAAGGTAATTGTAAAAATTGAAAAAGATAACATGTGAATTGTGGATGGCATAGTACTTGGACCAAGGTCAGTAATCAATACATGTTGTTAATGTAACCCAATTATTGGTAGTCTTTTCATTAAAAGCAGCTTACACTAGTAACTAGTTGCTGACATACACCTTAGTGAAGATTTCATAGGGAAAATAAAGTGACGTGTTACATCTGACTCTCTGCCACAAACCACAGAAAATCCTCTATATAAAGCCTCTTCTGAGCCATAGTCCCACTGGGGATCTCCTCTGTGACCCCTAGGTAACCACCTACATGTAGAATAGCTAAGGTATATAATAAATGAATGCTGAATTTTCTGTAAAAATCTGCCAAACAGTTATACAAAGTAACTGTATCATTTTACATTTCCATCAAGAGTGTATGAGAATTCTGGTTTCTCCACATCATTGTCAACTTTTGGTATAGTCAGTCTTTTGAGGTTTAGCCATTTTTTATCTAATATACATAATGGTCTTATAGCCATAATACATAAATAACTACTTAAACTAATAAGAAAAGGACCACAAAAATATTCTTGAATATTCTTGAATAAGCACTTAACTAAAGAGAAGGCTAATTCATCTGCTGAAAGGGCAAGAAAGATCTTAAGGAGAGAGGTGAATCTTCAAAATAGACCATGAAAGGAATAAGAATAGTTCATGACCAAAAGCACACAGGAGGATTACACAGCAACACTGGGAACCCAGTTGAGACATTATCCAATAGTGTTGCATAATTTCTCCAGCACTATTCAGTCTTGGGAATAGCAAGCAGGAGAGAATCAGGGACTAAATCAGAGATAGTAGTTATCATATCAAATTATTCAGCAAAGGGTATCAGAGTGGGATAACTGCAGGAACAAATAGTTCCTCAATTCCAACGGTTTACTGCCAAAAATGGTGTGTGTATTTCCCACTTACCATGAAATGTAGTACAGGGGATGGTTTTGGCTGCATACCATCACTCAGGCGCTCAAGATCCTTTTATCTTGGCTCTTTGTCATCTTGTAGGTCTTTGAAGTTGTCTCCATTCATCCAGTGGATGCAGGGAAAATGCTAGAATTAGATGGGGACTTTCATAGGCTAGTCCTGGAAGTGCTGCTCCTCACTTCACTCACACTTCACTGGAAGGAACTTAGTCACTGGCTTTATCTAATTGCTAGGAAAATGGATAAAGAAATAATCTGTCCCAGAAGATGAAGATGACAAACATTCTGCTCCTTTCTGACATACAAGGCAAAAATCAGTTACCACAGTATCATTCACTATGGGGTCAAATATTAAATTTTTTTAAGTTTATATAATAACATGATATATTACACATCTTCATCTTTCATTTTTTCCCCCTGAAGACTAGTTCATGCCCCAAACCCTTTATACTTAGTACTCAGTGGTCAGTCTTTATTTTTATCTCATTCCTGGCATTATTCTCAGTTTTATATTATGAGTTCATATTCCTCCATCAATTTTCAGCTTTGTGCTAAGAACTCACCATTCTGCTTGAGTTCACTCCTTCTCTAGATATCCACTCCAGCTGCCCGGGGTCTGATTTCTACTTGTGATCAGGTGGTTGGTTTCCTCTGCCCTGTTCTTTGTCTATTCAAAATTCTAGTGATTTATTCAAAGCTCAGCTTAATTTATTTTTTTTTTATTTTTATTTTTAAAAAAAAATTTTTTTTTCAACGTTTATTTATTTTTGGGACAGAGAGAGACAGAGCATGAACGGGGGAGGGGCAGAGAGAGAGGGAGACACAGAATCGGAAACAGGCTCCAGGCTCTGGGCCATCAGCCCAGAGCCCGACGCGGGGCTCGAACTCACGGACCGCGAGATCGTGACCTGGCTGAAGTCGGACGCTTAACCGATTGTGCCACCCAGGCGCCCCAAGCTCAGCTTAATTTAAATGACACTTCCATGTGAAGCTTTTCCATAATAACCAAATACCTAGGTTCTCAACATGCTTTTTTGATTCTAGGGCTTTCACTTATTTATTTTGATTTAGGACTGGGAACTCAAGAACTTTGAGAATCTTGTTCTTTCGTAAAATGGAAACAATAGTTGTCTCACAGAATAATGTAAATGTTCAATCTAGTGTGTAAAGTACAAAGTATCTAGTATATAATAAGCATTCAATAATCCTAATGATAATTTCTATTCTTCTCAGAACCTCTTTGGCATTTCATTCTATGAATCCTTTCACACATTACCACATTTTCACTAGTGTTATTGGTCTCTGTGCACTTGTCCTCTTCTTGTCATTGGATTTTGGATTATGGGCAGATGTTCTTTTTCTTATGTTTGTTTATTTTAGAGAGAGAGAAAATGGGGGAAGGCAGAGAGAGAAGAGAACAGAGGATTTGAAGCAAGCTGTGTGCTGACAGCAGACAGCCCAATGCGGGACTCAAACTCACAAACTGTGAGATCATGACCTGAGCCAAAGTTGGACTCTCAACTGACTGAGCCACCTAGGGCACCCCAAGCAGATATTCTTTCTTAAACGTGTGTGTGTGTGTGTGTGTGTGTGTGTGTGTGTGTGTGTGTGTGTGTGAATTCTTGATAGTACTGAACACATTTATTCATGGCATAGATCTAATAAATGTGTGCTGAGATTATCATCAAAAGAAGTAGATAATGAAACGGTTTAAACTAATTTGGTAAGTACAAGAAATACACAGACTTTTGACAAGAAAGAATCTTATATAAGAAAGCACAAGTTATATCTTAGTAAACATGAAAGTTCTATTTGTAGCGTATTACACCAATGCAAAAGATTATTATTATAAAGTAGAATAAAATTGAAGTCAAAATTTTATTCTCCAGTTTGCAACTCCTTTTTTCATTGCTTTTCTTCCCCAGGAAGGAAGGCAGAATGATTTCCTATTGAGAGAAATTAAACTCATTGGTCATTTTCCACCAAGAAATTGCTTGATAGAGCTGCTTGTCTTTTTAAATGCTATAGGAAGGCCCCATGGATATCTGGTTTAAGAAAATAGAGAAAATCTTTAGCATGTGACCAACTTTACATATATATTGGAGAGAAACTAGATGAAAGATTCAGAAATTGGGGGTCTACAGCAAAAGGAGTGGTCTTTAACACATATCATGTGTTTCATCATGTGTTTCTACACACATTTTTTTTCTGTCACACACAAAACTGACAAAAATAAATATACCAAACTCTATTATTGTATGTAATTTTCTTCTTTCTATTAGTATTAAGATCTTGTTTCCAAAATTACTTTTCAGGAAGTTGGTTTATAAATGTGAGTTGCTATTACTTAGTGTTTCTAAGAAACAAAGTTACTGAGATAGTATGTGGAATTAAGAAGTGGGGCTAAAATAAAGACAACTAAAAATATTTCATGCCCTCATTTTTTTGAAGCCCTAAACCATTTTTTTTAAAGAGTTCATGTTATGGCCCTAGTTGAAAATACTTCTATCATTGACATTTTATTCTCTAGAGCATTAAACTGGCATGGAATCTAGGTTACTTCTGATTATATAAATATTGGAAGAGACAGAATCCCTTTCAGGTGTAAAGACTTCTAGGGAAGACTCCTAGGGACTTTTGTAGTTAAACACAGTGCAAGCATATCAAAACTGTTTATTTCTTTAATTAAATTAAAATAGCTTCTGATAACAAAACAT
Source organism: Herpailurus yagouaroundi (assembly GCF_014898765.1). Classification (NCBI taxonomy): domain Eukaryota; kingdom Metazoa; phylum Chordata; class Mammalia; order Carnivora; family Felidae; genus Herpailurus; species Herpailurus yagouaroundi. Next base: position 17,028,403 of record NW_024412411.1, on the reverse strand, counting down.
TTGGGCAAAGCGTGTCTGTAAAATGGTCACTCTTTTATAGTAGCAACCATGATATAAAGTATGAGTTGCTTTATAGATTCTACCTGTTGACTGGAGTACAATCTTCCCAATATCCCTTTTACTATTTACCAGACACATATATCTGTAAAAGGAAGTCTGGAACCAGCTATATTGGAGAAAAAGTATAACCACCTAAATCTACCACCCTGTTTTTCTTCATCATGACCCAAGATTTAAGGCTCTCCACTCAGCTGCCTTTTTAGGTACTCAGTCACTCTCATTCATCTATTCATCCATCTATTTATTCATCCATTTATTCAAAGCTATTCAAGAGTATGCATGGACTTACTGTGAGTTAGGTACTTCTTGATGGGATACAAAGCAGTTATGGTTCCTATTCCCACAGAACTTTAGTAGAAGAGATAGACACTAATCAAATAGTTACCTAAATACCTAAATACTTCAATATACTAAACTAAGAGCTATGGTAGAAAAGAATCATATGATATAATAAAGAATAACAGTAAAGTCTAATTCAGTTTGGAAGCTTAGAAAAAAAAATAGGAATTGGTATTTAAATGGGCATCTAAGAATGATTAGGAGATAGTCAAATGAGAAACGGGATAAGAGGGAAGAGTATTCCAGGAAGAAGCATTAGAGGTGAATAAGCATTAAGCATCAGAGTAACTGGAAGAGGAATAGTGAGGCAATAGTATAGTAAATAGAAAGAGAGGTACGACAAAGCAGAGCCAAATCATGGGGGACCCAATATGTCTTTCAGTGGTTTTAGATCTTTCCTTAAAAGTATTAGAAAATATTTATAATACTTATTATATTATATTATATTATATTAATTATATTATTTGTATATTTTATTTGTATATTTTATTTGTATATTTTATTTGTATATTTTATAATATCTTATAATCATTATAAATTATAAGTATTTTTAATACAGATGATTTAAAGCAGAGGACTAACAATCAGATTTATCTTTTGAAAAAAACACTCTGGCTCCTACTAAGAAGTTTTGTGAGGGAGTTTAAAGAAGATATGGGATATGAGACAAGAGATAAATGATTGTCCCTTAGGCCACAGTAGTGGCAGAGTTGAGAGATATTTCTCATGTAAAATGTAGAAGACCCAATGATTGTTGTAGCCAGCCTCCAAGATGGTACCCAATGATCCTTACTTCCTGTTATTCATGTTTTTGTATATGCTACTTACACATTGAATCAGACTTATCTTTGTGACCAATAAAGTATTTATGGAAATGATAATGTATTACTACTGAGGTTTGATCTTAAGAGGCAGGCATTGCAACTTCTGCCTTAATGTCTTAAATCACTCATTCTGGGGAAAAACAGCAGTCATGCCATGAGGATACTACAGCAGCCCTTTGAAATGTCTATGTAGAGGAGAATTTGACTTTACACCAAAATCAGGACCAATTTGCCAACCATATGTATGAGTCAACTTCAAAATAGATCTTCCTGCCCCATCAAGCCTTCAGAGAACTGTGGTGTCAGCTGACATCTGACTACATTCTCCGTAAGAGACATCACATGCCTGGGGTGCCTGGGTGGCTTAGTCAATTAAGTGTCCAACTTCAGCTCAGGTCATGATCTCGCAGTTCTTGAGTTGGAGCCCTGCATTGGGCTCTGTGCTGACAACTCAGAGCCTGGAGCCTGCTTCGGATTCTGTGTCTCCCTCTCTTTCTGCCCCTCGCCTGCTCATGCTCTGTCTCTTTCTCTCAAAAATAAAATAAACATTAAAAAAATATTTTTTTTTAAAAAAAGAGACACCACATGCCAGAATTGCCCAACCAAGTCACATCTGGATTCTTGAACCACAGAAATTGTGAGAGAAAATGAACAGTTATTGTTGTTTTAATCCACTAATGTATTACACAGAAATAGTAATTAATACAGAAAGAAATCAAATAGTGATAAGTGAAAAAGAATATATCAGAGGTAATTCCTACATTTCTGGCTTTCACAGCTATTTTGACAGAGAATATAGGCAATGACCTAGGTTTTGAGGGTTGAACAAATTCTGTTTTATTCTGGATGAATTTGGGGTGCTTTTGGAATATCTAGGTGATTATAAACAATAATATTCTTAGTTGCAAGCAAAGTAAACAAGCTTTGTCTGATTCACATAGAAAATAATTCACCTAAAGTTATTGGGGAAAAAAATCTTTAGAAGAAAACGTAGGGAAATATCTACATGAACTTGTAGTAGGCAACTGTTTCTTAACACAACACAAAAATACTAAAAATACAGAATAATAACTTGGAAATTCTTTTTTTAGAGCTCATCTTTATCAAAATACTCCATTAGGAGACTAAAAAGGTAAAAGCAACCCACAGACTGAGACCAAAAAAAAAAAAAAAAAATATATATATATATATTTATATATATATATATATATATATATATAAAATAAATGACATGTTGCCTTCTTATATTCCCTTTTCCAAAAACAGTTTGCCCCTGCTTTTGATTTCATGGAAACTGATTTATGAATAAAGTGTGTTCTATTAAAAAAAAAGAGTCATATTCAGAATATATAAAAAATATAAATATTTGCAATACATATATTAACAAAGCAATATATCCAAAGTATGCAAAAAAAAAAGGCCTATACATTAAGGAAAAAGGCAGAGATCTCGAAAGAGAAATGGTCGCAGAATTGAATAGGCAGAGAAGAAGCTATCCAAATCAAAAAAACACACATAAAAAGGGTTCATTGTCATTGTTGCAATGGACAAAATGTTTGTGTTCCTCCAAAATTTACATGTTGAAACCCTAATCCTCAATGTGATGATATTTGGAGATGGAGCCTTTGGGAGTTAATTAGATCATTAGGGTGGAGACCTCATGATATTAGTGCCCTTATAAAAAGAGTAAAGAAAGAGTGTGATTCCTCTTTCTCTCTCAGCTATTGTGAGAATATAAGGAGAAGATGGCTATTTATAAGACAGGAAGCAGGCCTTCCCCAGTCACCAGATCTGTAAGAGTCTTGATCTTGGACTTCTCAGCCTCCAGAACTGGAAGAAATAAATGCCACCCACTCTATGATATGTTTGTTATGGCAGCCTGAACTAAGGCCATTGCTTACCAAAGAAATGCAAATTATAACAAGTTCCATACTACTACATACTTACAAAAGTGACTAAAATGAAAATGCCAGAAAATACCAAGGATTGATGAGAATATGGAAGAACTGGGAATTTTATGTCCTAAAATAGAAGAATAAATTGTTATGAGCAATAATTGCTACACTTTAGAGAACCATGTGGCAGTACTTAGAAAAACTGAAAATTCATAAACCCTATGCCCCAGCAATTCCATTCTTAAGAATGAATCCAATTGAATTACATACACACATTCACCAAAAGACAAATACAAGAATGTTCATAACAATATATTGCAAATAATAATGGAGATACCCCCCATCTGGCAACTACTCAAATGCTTGTAAACAGAAGAATGGATTAATAAAGTGTGTATATTCACCTGGTGGCAATTATAAACCAATAAGAATGAATAAGTCTACTACTACATGGAAAAACATGGATGATTCCCAGGAACATAATGTTAAGCAAAAGAATCCAGTCAGACATAATGGAGTGTGTACGTATGAAACTATATAAAGCTCAAAATTGGTTTTAGAAGTCAGGGTTATGGTTACCTTTGTCAGAAGAGCTGTAGAAGGAAGTGAACATAAAGGAGGTGTCTGAGGGTGCTGAGTTTTACATGTTTGTTTTAGTTTGCAATCATTCACTAAGCCTGTACACATAGGATTTGTTCACTTTTCTGTGTTAGTGTTGTATTTTAGTAAAGAGTTTAAAAGAAAAAAAAAAACTTATCTAGTAGCTCACAGAACCATCACTCTGGTACACAGCCAGGTCCGTGAATATAGATTCAGGGACAATGGCCAAAATTATGCCATAGAACTAGTCCAATTGGGATCCAGTTGTAAACACTGTAGCTGTTCCTATGACCCTGTAAGCACTGAACACTGAGTCCTGTCACTGACTCCACCAAAGCTACTGGTCCAGGCTTTGATCGTTTTTCTCTCAACACCATGGCCAGAGGACAGGTGTCACAAATTTCAATTTATTATGTCATCAGTTCTCCATTTACAGTCTGTGACAGGCACATATGATTGATGGATCATAGGTCATGTCCCATGATCTAAATACAAGGAAGTATAGGAAATCCAGGATTTGGAATTTTGAAATTTCATTGTGGAACAAGGATTATGCATCTTAATTTTCTTAAAAAAGAAAAAAGGGAAAAAGAAATAAGGTGCTGGGAAGTTGAAAACAATGTCGAGTTTGACTATAATTTGTCATTCATTAGCAAGAATATGTCAGGATTTGCGTTTGTAACTCACAGGAGAAATCTGGGCTGGAGGTATAAATTTAGAATTACTAACATATAAATGTTAAACTTTATTTATTGATTTAATTTATTTACTTATAATATTTTTTATTGAGAGAGTGTGTGCACATGCATGCACACACATAAGCAGGGGAGGGGTAGAGGGAGAGGGAGAGAGAGAGTCTTAAGCGGGCTCCATACCCAGTGCAGAGCTGGATGTGGGGCTCGATGTCACCACCCTGGAATCATGACCTGAGCTGAAATTAAGAGTCCAATGCTTAACTGACTGAGCCATGTAGGTGCTTCTGGAATTACTAACATATAAATGTTAATTGACCCCATGTGTATGGATAACGTCATCAAGAATACAAAAACTAAAAAGGAAGAGACCTCAGGTCCAGCTCTGAGGAATTGTCACATGCAGTGAAAGAAGAGGATAAGCTGGAAAGAGGATAAGGAGGAAAACTCAGAGTGTGGTGTCACAGAGGGAGGGTTTTTTTTTCACGAAAAGAGGAGCATTTAATTGTGTCACATCATGTTGCAAAGACAATTAAGACAAGACACCAAAAGGTATACATTGTTTTTAGTGACACGAAGATCACTGGTGACCTTAATAAGAGCTTTTTCCATGTAGTAATGAAGTAGAGATGGGACAGGCAGATTAGAGAGAATCAGGAAGGCATTGGGAAGACATAGAATGGAGACAAGTATAAATAACTATTTTGAAAAGTTTTGTGATGAAGGAAAGCAGCACATTTTTCTTGATTGTCTCATTTTGTTCCCATTAACAACACTTGCCTCCCTATATCATCAATCATACCTGTACTTCATAATACTTTTCTTTTTTTTTCTTTTTTTAAGGTACTGTTATCCCTCACTAGAAATTCATTAGGGGTATGACCTATATTAGGTTTTTGTTGTTTTATTTTATTTTATGCTCTCAGGGCTTGGAACATTCAATATTTTTAAATAAATGAATCTGTGTTTTCAGATATAAACTTTACAGGGACCTTAACAAGTAAAAAGTAATGAGAAAACTGAAAATTTACATATTATTTTCATGTTTATCCAGCTAAGTCTATGAGTGGAAGCTAACATTTAAATTCAGGTATATGCTGGAGTGCCTGGGTGGCTTAGTTGGTTAAGGGTCTGACTCTTGATTTCGGCTCAGGTCATGATCTCATGGTTGGTGGGACTGAGCCGCATATAGGGCTCTGCACTGAGCATGGAGCCTGCTTGGGATTCTCTCTCTCTCTCTTTCTCTCTGCCCCTCCCTTGTGCATGTGCGCACGCGCTCTCTCTCTCTCTCTCTCTCTCTCAAAATAAATAAACATTTTTAAAAAGTAATAAATTATGTTACACTAACTCCTGAAAATTTTAACATATATGCGTAAGTTGTATCCTTCTTATGGTCATAATTCTCCACTTCTAGACATTGCATCTTCCTATGAGAGACAAGAAAAGAAAAAAGACAAAGATGCTAAGAACAAAAATGTGTGCCAGGTGAGTCTGTTACATTTTATTCAGGGAAGCATTGCTTTTCTGCAAGTCCAATCCAGTAGCCTCCTGGTAATATCTTTTTGCCAAAGGCCGTCACAAATACAATGAGCATATGACATCACATTTTTAAACTGAGTACATTGTTGTCCTGAATAAAGTTGAACTTAGTAAAGAAGAGGAAAGAACCAATATTGAGTAGACAACTAGCAGCATCTATCTTAGCACTTGATCAGAAAATCACATATACTGAAAATTACCATTGGGGAGGTTCTATATTGAAGATATGAGTACCACACAACTAAATTTTCTCCAACAATAGAACACATCAACATCTTTTTTCCAGTTGAAGTTTTTACCAGTTGAATATCAGTTGAAGTTAGGTTGATGCACTGTAATACCTAAAATTTCATATGCTACTTTGACATGGGTTACTAGCATCCCAAAGGGTCCCAAGGATTTGCATCAGATATGCCTCCCAACCAGCAGAAAGGGCTCCTCACTCAGCTAGTTTCCTTAACACCTGGACCAGCTGCACTGTACTTCAGCCTAACTGCTTCAGTTCCCTGTCAGCCTGTGGGATTATTCAAACAAGCCAGTTACATTCTCCTGTTGGAACCAAAGGAATCTCATCGTCTTGTTACTCTAAAGTCTGCCTTCCACAGCCCCTGCGTGTTCACTCTGCTCCCAAGTACAAACTCTCATGGCCCTACATAGCAAGCAATATCTTCCTTCTTTCCAGTGTTGAGTATCATATGATTGATCATCTTGTATTATTTAGAGTATGGGGTCCCTCCCTCACCAAGAGAATCAATAAGAAATTATATGAACAGTTGAGCAATAGGAAATTGCTAGAATTTGACAGTTTTTGACCTACAAAAATGACAAATTTATATGATTCAGCATAATAATTGGTTTACATTTGAAACCATGCTCAAAAACATACAAACTTTTGGGGTTCCTGGATGGCTCAATCAGTTGAGGGTCCAACTCTTGATTTTGATTTAGGTCATCATCTTTGGATGATGGGATTGAGCCCTGCATCAGGCTCCATACTAGCATCGAGCTTGCTGACGATTTTCTCTCTGTCTCTCTCTCTGTCTCTGTCTCTGTCTCTCTCTCTTCCCCATCCCTGCTGCCCCTCTCCCTGGCTCATGCTCTCTCTCTCTAAAATAAAAAATAAATTTAAAAAAAACATACAAATTTTAAAATCTTGAAATGACTCCAGTTTACTAAGATAATCATTCTATGCTAGGCAAATGGAAAGAGCCTATATGAAGGGACAAGAAGTCCTCTTGCTCACTCAATAAGTAAAACAGATGTCTTTTGAATTTCTCTTTCTCTTATTGTTAATCTCACTCCACTTTTTGTATGTTTATGTGTTTGTGTGTGTATCTTGCTATCTGTCTCTTTATGTTTCTCTTCCTAGAGCATTTAATTAATGTAAAATAATGAAATTCCTTGAGAAGTCATGAAAATTATACCTACCATTGTAAAAATTGACTCATGGCCTTGTGGGAAATTGGAGAGTCTTGTGAAGACATAAAATTTGGTAAAGTCACTACTCTTGTGTTTCAAGTTTGAGTTTCTGTAGAGGAATTTAGGAAAATTTAGGGAACTGAATATTTTCCTGACCTGAAAAATAGTTGTGAGACTTGTATCTCTCTCAGGAAACCAAAAAGAAGCAGCTAAAGGTCTACGATGGAATGAACCTGATAAACACCTTCTGATATTCCACTTTAGGATTCTGAACACCAGCTCCATCCTCAGCACCCCAAACAAAATATTTATGTGTGTTTCCAAAATTCCAAGGGGAAATCTTCTTGTCCAAAAAGTGTCTTAAGTTGCTTTTTGAATTAATCCTTTAGAGTATATAGAGAGACATGCTGCTTATCATCCTGAATAATCTAAAAGAGTTTGGATTAAATATCAACATTTTTACATTAAGGAAGGTGATTAAAAAGGATTTGAATACTTCAATTTAAAGCACCCTGTAGTCTCGCCTCTGGACTTTTACTTGTGGGCAAACTTTTAATTTTTACTTCCTTTTTCAAAGGAAATATTCCAGCTCAAATATGTAGATGGCTCAAGTGTGCAAAATAAACTTAAAGCAGGGAACTTGAAGCACTGTATATGACATTTGAACACCAATAAGCATTTTCTTGGATGAAGAATTTAAAAAAGAAAAATTCTTTGACTTGTTTTGCTCTTATATCCTGAAATTTGTATCCCACTGTATTTAAAAGAATTATAAACAACTTAGCCTCATTTCTTAAGGAAAACCTTTATATAAGAGCTCTGCCTCTTATTCTGGCTTAATGTGTTTGTGTTGTTTTTTTTTTTTTAATTAATTAAACATGTATTTAGTGTCCTGTCACTTACTGCACTAAGAATGGGAAATACAAAAAGAGATAAGACCTTCACTTATAAGGTGTTTTTTTGTTTGTTTGTTTGTTTTTTGTTTTTTGTTTTTACAACTTACACATACTTTACTTGATTGGTACATAAGATGTTTAATATAGTTGACTTCAGCTTTGTCACACTGACTCCAGTGAATTATATTTGGGTTTTCTAAGTTTGAGTCTCTGCTCAATTGCTGCTGTTGCTGTTCATTTGTTTTCTTTCAGGATCAAGGTGGGTACTTCCATATAAAATCTTATTTTTAATTCTTTCTCTGGCAATTCTTTCCTAGATACTTAGCCTTGCATAATTATTCCTACAATGGAAACAGCATCCTAAAGTCACCAAGAAAAAATCCTCCCTCTTCAACATTAGTTGATCTTTTAATTCTGTTAGTTAGCAAAAAATGTCTAAGGATAGCCACAACAGATCCTAATGAACCATATAATATTGAATCCATGGAATGTTTTTGACATCTTACATTCCTAGAAGCTTAAAAGTCTTCTCATTGGATGGGCTCTGGTGCAGCAACCATGGGCTCCAGTCAATTACAAGTATTTTCTAGAAAAGGATATCTTCTCTTTTTTATCTTTACAATCTATGAGAATACCTTATTCACAATACAATAAAAGTTTGATTGGATTAATTGTGATTGGATTAAATTTCAGCCAGGATTTTGAGGGTGCTCCTTCTATGAGTTGAGTTCTGGATGGGTCTTCCTAGAAAATCAAGATCTACTCAGGAGGTGGGAAAGCGGGAAAATGCTATGGGAGTTACAGCCCACATTCAGTTTAAGATACCATTTAAGAATGATATGTAACATGTCTGACCTGGTCTACTGTATTTGTTAGGAGTCTTCAATCCTCTTTGTCATCCCAGTATGTGTCACAGAGTTTTAAGAAGGAACATAGAAACAGTGGTCTCACTGAGAAGTAAGAGTAATAATTTAGTTCCAGGAACACTAGTGGAATGAAGACACATAAACTTTATTGATGGATTTAAGCCATATTGAGATCCTGGATAGTAATCCAACCTGCAGGTCCTTAGGGAAGGGGATGACCCAAGAACTGTGCTGATGCATTGGCCAACACCAAAACACATCCCTCCTGTGATCTTGTTTGATTTAATGGACTCCAGGTCAGCAATACCTGTTTCTCAAGACAAATGGTTTACAGATGAGGTACAGTGATCATTCAGATTTTAGATAGAAAAAAATGATTATAGAACAGAAAATCAGCATTAAACTGAGCAGAATTTAGGGAAATGATTATGTTTTAATTTTTTTAATGTTTATTTATTTTTGAAGGAGAGAAAAAAAAAGAGAGGGAGAGAGAGAAAGAGAGAATAAGCAGGGAAGGGGCAGAGAGAGAAGGTGACACAGAATCTGAAGCAGGCTCCAGGCTCTGAGCTGTCAGCACAGAGCCCAACGCGGGACTCAAACTCACAAGCCCTGAGATCATGACCTGAGCCAAAGTCAGAAACACAACTGACTGAGCCACCCAGGCACCCCTAGGAAAAAGATTTTTATATCATGGAATGTCTAACTATAGTGAAAACATTTAAGAAGAAATAAAATCCATGATGAGAACTTGGTGAAACATTAATACTATAATTTACAAAGCAGAGGAATAAAACCATGTGCATTAAAATAAAGGCTGTCATGATCTGTTAGCATTTATTGCATCCTTATTAGGTTTCAGACATTCATTCTGAAGTAACTATTATCTAATTGAATACTCACTGAACCACTATGAGGTAGATATTATTATTATTTCTTTTTTACAAATGAGGAATCTGAGGCTAAGAGACATTAAATAACTTTCATAAGGTTATGGAACTAACTAGTACATAATGGAGTTGATATTTGAAGCCTGCTCTTTTTTTTTTTACTTTATTTATCTATTTTGAGAGAGAGAGAGCGAGCATGTGAGTGGGGGTGGAGAGAGAGAGAGAGGGAGAAAGAGGGAGAAAGCAGGCCAGGTTCTGCCCAATTTGGGGCTTGATCTCACAAACCACAAAATCTCAACCAGAGCAAAAATCAAGAATTGGACACTTGGCAGACTGAGCCACCCAGGTATACCTGAAGCATGCTCTTAAACATGTTTGACAGATGTTTGGATCAGTTCTGAGAATTTTGTTAACACATGGAGTATTTCTTAGGATTATATTCAGCTGAGTATTACAGAAAAATTCCAAAACCTAATTAAGATGGAAACTTATTCTCTCAGGTAAATAACTCCAGCACAAGACAGTGTCAAATTGGTAGAGCTGCACTAAGCCTTTCTTGAAGTTCTGGACAACAGCCACTCACAGCTCACGGCCACAAACTTGGTACCTATTCCTAACTATAAAGGAGGATGGGGAACAGTGTCTCTTCTAGGTGGCAGTGTGCTCAGCTCAAAAATCAGAGTACTTTTATGGAAGAAGAAAGTGAAAATGGATGTAAGGATAGGAATATAATTATCTCTGCCCCAAAAATCTGCAAATTGTGTTTTTTCCCAGTTTTATTAAGATGTAATTTATACTACTGTTGTATTGGTTTTATGTATACAACATGATGATTTGATGCATAGATATTGTGAAATGATTACTAACAATGTATTTAGTTCACATCCATCACTTCATTTGGTTATAATTTTTTTCCTGGGATGAGAAGTTTTAAGACTTAATCTCTTAGCAACTGTCTAATATATGATACAGTATTGTTACTTTACTTGCCAAACTATACATTATACTCCCAGAATGCAAATTGTGTTTACATATTCATATCTTATCCACAATCCATAATGTTAAAACTATTCTTTGAATTATTTGTGGGCAGAAAAATCTTAAATAATTGAAATATTCAATGAAATGGGAGGTTATGCTTAATTTAACTTTTAAGATTCATCAACAACCATTTTTGTTTCAACTCTTTAAAAATATATTGTTGGTTATATAATATATAAAAATATATTGTTGCTTTTATTATATAAATGCTAGTGAGCACAATCAGTACTAATCATTGAATTCTCTGAAGTGCTGATTAGCAATCAGTTTAATTATCATTGGTTTCTGTCCATTCTTTTAGATTTATTTGTTTGATAAACACCTTTTTTGAAAGTATCTCTTGAAGCTGTGCTAGGTGCTTAGATGGGATTAAAAGAAAATAAAGCATTTTCTGTCATCTCAAGCACTTCAAGTCTAGAAATACATACATTTTGATTATTCATTTTTATTTTGAAATAATCTCAAATTACAGAAAAGTTGTAAGTTCAGTAGGAATAGTTTTTCCCTGACCTTTTGAAAGTAAGTTATTGACATGATGCTCTATTACCTCTGAATGCTTTTGCATGTATTTCCTACAAACAAGGACATTATTCTATATAATCATAAAAAACTATTAAAATCAGAAAAGTATTGAAATATCACCATTAATGAATTTTTAGATCCCATTAAAGTTTCATTAATTGTATCAGTACTATTTCTATTAGCAAAAAGATCAAACTCATAATCATATTGCCTATTTAGTTTTCATGTCAGTCTTCTTCAATCAGCATTAGTTCTTTGGTTTTTCCTTGACTTTCATGAACTTGATAATTTTTGAACTTGATAATTCCAGCCTAGTTACTCTGTAGCCCTTTCATCAATTTGGGTTCATCTTACATTTCCTCATAATAAGGTTCAAGTAATCTATTTATTGCAGGAATATCACAGCGGTGGTGCTGAGTACATCCTATTAACTGGCAAATAATTTTGATTTGTCCTATTACTGATAACGTCCACTTGATTAGGGTGGTGTCTGCCAGGCTTCTCTACTGTTAATTTACACTTTTTCCCTTTGTAATTAGTAAGTATTTAGTGGGGAGACACTTTGATCTTTTAATATTCCATTCCTCTGAAACCTTCATTTTATCCATGCATATATGTCTGTATATACATCAGTACAAGCTCATAGAATTCCCTTTTTTTTTTTAACATAATTTATTGTCAAGTTAGCTAACATACAGTGTATACAGTGTGCTCTTAGTTTTGGGGGTAGATTCCCATGATTCATTGCTTACATAAAACACCCGATGCTCATCTCAACTAGTGACCTCCTCAATGCCCATCACCCATTTTCCCCTCTCCCTTGCTTCCACCTCAACCATCAGTTTCTTCTCCATATTTAAGAGTATCTTATGGGTTTGCCTCCCTGTCTGTTTGAAAGTTTTATATTTCCCCTTCCCTTCCCCCATGGTCTTCTGTTAAGTTTCTCAAGATCCACATGAGTGAAAACAAATGGTATCTGTCTCTCTCTGACCTATTTCACTTAGCATAATACCCTCCAGTTCCATCCACGTTGTTGCAAATAGTAGGATTTCATTCTTTCTCATTGCCAAGTAGTATTCCATTGTATATATAAACCACATCTTCTTTATCGATTCATCAGTTGATGGACATTTGGGCTCTTTCCATGATTTGGCTATTGCTGAAAGCACTGGCATAAGCATTGGGGTACAAGTGCCCCTGTGAATCAGCACTCCTGTACCTTTGGATAAATTCCTAGGAGTGCTATTGCTGGGTTATAAGGTAGTTCTGTTTTAATTTTTTGAGGAAACTCCACAATGTTTTCCAGAGCAGCTGCACCAGTTTACGTTCCCACGAACAATGCAAGAGGGTTCCCATTTCGTCACTTCCTCACCAACATCTGTTGTTTCCTGACTTGTTAATTTTAGCCACTCTGACCAGTGTGAGGTGGTATCGCAATGTGGTTTTGATTTGTATTTCCCTGATGATGAGTGATGTTGAGCATCTTTTCATGGGTCTGTTGGTCATCTGGATATCCTCTTTGAAAAAGTGTCTATTCGTGTCTTTGGCCCATTTATTCACTGGATTATTTGTTTTTTGGGTGTTGAGTTTGGTAACTTCTTTATAGATTTCGGATACTAAGTCTTTATCTGATGTGTCATTTGCAAATATCTCCTCCCACTCAGTCAGTTGCCTTTTAGTTTTGCTGATTGTTTCCTTTGAAGTGCATAAGCTTTTTATCTTAATAAGGTCCCAGTAGTTCATTTTTGCTTTTATTTCCTTTGCCTTCAGGGACAGGTCGAGTAAGAAATTGCTGTGGCTGAAGTCAAAGCGGTTGTTGCCTGTTTTCTCCTCTAGAGTGTTGATGGTTTCCTGTCTCTTTCTTTCTTTTTTTTAAATATAATTTATTGCCAAATTGGCTTACATACAACACCCAGTCCTCATCCCAACAAGTACGTTCGTCAATGCCCGTCACCCACTTTCCCCTTTCCCTCCACCCCATCAACCCTCAGTTTGTTCTCTGTATTTAAGAGTCTCTTATGGTTTGCCTCCCTCCCTCTCCTGTATCACATTTAGGCCTTTCATCCACTTTCAGTTTATTTCTGTGTATGGTGTAAGAAAGTGGTCCAGTTTCATTCTTCTGCATGTTGCTGTCGAGTTCTCCTAGCACCATTTCCTAAAGAGACTGTCTTTTTACTGTTGGATATTCTTTCTTGCTTTGTCAAAGATTAGTTGGCCATACATTTGTAGGCCCAATTCTGGGTTCTCTATTCTATTCCATTGGTCTATGTGTCTTTTTTTGTGCCAGTACCATACTCTCTTGATAATTAAAGCTTTGTGGTAGTGGTTACAGTCTGGGATTGTGATGCCTCCTGCTTTGGTTTTCTTTTTCAATATTGCTTTGGCTATTCAGGGTCCTTTGTGGTTCCATATAAATTTTAAGATTGTTTGTTCTAGCTCTGTGAAGAATGCTGGTGTTATTTTGACTGAAATTGCTTTGAATGTGCAGATTGCTTTGGGTAGTATTGACATTTTAATAATATTCATTCTTCCAAATAATGAGCACAGAATGTTTTCCATTTGTGTTTTCTTCAATTTCTTTCATAAGTTTTCTATAGTTTTCAGCATACAGATCTTTTACATCTTTGATTAGGTTTATTAGATATTTTATGATTCTCGGCGCAATTGTAAATGGAATTGATTTCTTGATTTCTCTTTCTTCATTATTGGTGTAAAGAAATACAACCGATTTCTGTACATTGATTTTGGATCCTGCAACTTTGCTGAATTCATTTACCAGTTCTAGCAGTTTTTGGTGGAGTATTTTGGGTTTTCCATGTAGAGTATCATGTCATCTGTGAAGAGTGAAAGTTTGACTTCTTCTTTGCCAATTTGGATGCCTTTTATTTCATTTTATTGTCTGATTGCTGATGCTAGGACTTCCAGCACTATATCAAACAACAGTGGTGAGAGTGGACATCCCTGTCCTGTTCCTAATCTCAGGGAAAAAGCTCTCAGTTTTTCCCTATTAAGGATGATATATAGTTTTTATGATGTTAAGATATATTCCTACTATCCCGACTTCCTTAAGGGTTTTTATTAAGAAAGGATGCTGTATTTTGTCAAATTCTCTTTCTTCATCTATTGACAGAATCATATAGTTCCTATCCTTTCTTCTATTAATGTGATGTATCACATTGATTGATTCATGAATAAACCAGCCCTGCAGCCCAGGAATGAATTCTACTTGATCGTGGTAAATAATTCTTTTTATATACTGTTGAATTCAATTTGCTAGTATCTGGTTGAGATTTTTTACAACCATGATCATCAGGGATAGTTACCTGTAATTCTCCTTTTTAGTAGGGTCTTTGTCTGGTTTGGGAATCAAGGTAATGCTGGCTTCATAGAATAAGTCCAGAAGCTTTCCTTTCATTTCTATTTCTTGGAACAGCTTGAAAAGGATGGGTATTAACTCTGCTTGAAACAGACCCAGGACTCTTATTTGTTGGGAGATTTTTGATAACTGATTCAATTTCTTCACTAGTTATGGGTCTGTTCAAATTTTCCATTTCTTCCCATTTGAGTTTTAGTAGTGTGTGGGTGTCTAGGAATTTGTGCATTTCTTCCAGGTTGTCCAGTTTGTTGGCATATAATTTTTCATAGTATTCTCTAATAATTGTTTATATTACTGTGGAACTGGTTGTGGTCTCTCCTCTTTCTTTGTGATTTTATCTATTTGGGTTCTGTCTCTTTTCTTTTTGAGAAGTCTACCTAGGGGGTTATCAATTTTGTTTATTCTTTCAAAAAACTGGCTCTTAAGATTTATAGATCTGTTCTACTGTGTTTTGGATTCTATATTGTTTATTTCTTCTCTAATCTTTATTATTTCTCTTCTTCTGCTGGCTTTGAGGTTTCTTTGCTGCTCTGCTTCTAGTTCCTTTAGGTGTGAAGGTTTATATTTATAATTTTTTTTTATTTCTTGAGATAGGCCAGGATTGCAATGTATTTGCCCCTTAGGACTGCTTTTGCTGCATCTTAAAGCATTTGGACTGTCGTGTTTTCATTTTCATTTGCTTCCATATATTTTTTAATCTCTTCTTTAACTGCCTGGTTAACCCATTTATTCTTTAGTAGGATGTTCTTTAACCTCCATGCATTTGGAGGCTTTCCAAATGTTTTCTTCTGGTTGTTTTCAAGTTTCATAGCACTGTGATCTGAAAATATGCATGGTATGATCTCAATTCTTCTATATTTACTGAGGGCTGTTTGTGACCCAGTATATGATCTATCTTGGAGAATATTTCATGTGTACTCAAAAAGAATGTGTATTTGCTGCTTTTAGATGAAAAGTTCTGAATATATATGTCAAGTCCATCTGGTCCAGTGTATTATTCAAGGCCATTGTTTCTTTACTGATTTTCTGCCTAGATGACCTGTCCATTGTCTTAAGTGGAGTATTAAATATTAAAGTCCCTTGCAATTACTGTATTCTTATCAGTAAGATTACTTATGTATGTGATTAGTCAATTTATATATTGTTTTCAAGTTGGGAGCATAAACATTTCCAATAGTTAGCTCTTCTTGATGGATAGACCCCATAATTATGATATAATACACTTCATCTCTTATTATAGCCTTTAGTTCAAAATCTAGTTTGTCTGATATAAGTATGGCTACTCCAGCTTTCTTTTGACTTCCAGTAGCATGATAGATGGTTCTCCATCCCCTCACTTGCAATCTGAAGGTGTCTTCAGGTCTAAAATGGGTCTCTTGTAGACAGCAAATAGATGGGTCTTGTTTTTTTAACCAGTATGATACCTTGTGTCTTTTGATTGGAACATTTAGTCCACTTACATTCAGAGTTATTTTTGAAATATATGGATTTAGTGTCATTGTGTTATCTGTAGGTTTCATGCTTGTGATGATGTCCCTGGTCCTTTGTATTCTTTGCAGTTTTCCACTCAAAGAATCCCCTTTAGGATCTCTTGCAGGGCTGGTTTTGCTGGTCATGAACTCCTTCAGTTTTTATTTGTCTGGGAAAACCTTATTGCTCCTTCTATTCTGAATGACAGCCTTGCTAGATAGGGGATTCTTAGCTGCATATTTTTCTTATACACCAAATTGGATATTTCCTACCCTTCTGGCCTGCCAAGTTTCAGTGGACAGGTCTACTACTACCCTTATGTGTCTACCCTTGTAGATTAAGGCCTATTTGTCCCTAGCTGCTTTCAAAATTCTCTCTTTATTTTTGTAATTTGCCAGTTTCACTATGATATGCTGTGGAGAAGACCTATTCTTGTTAAATCTGAAGAGAGTTCTCTGTGCCTCCTGGATGTGGATGTCTTTCTCCTTCCCCAAATTAAGGAAGTTGTCAGCTATAATTTGTTCAAGTAAACCTTCTGCCCCTCTCTCCCTCTTCCTATTCTGTAACTCCTATGATATGGATATTATTATGTTTCATTGAATCACTTAGTTCTCTAATTCTCCCCCTTGTTCTCTAGTATTTTCTTATCTCTCTTTTTCTTGGCTATCATTTTCCATAATTTTATCTTCTATTTCACTTATTCTCTCCTCTGCTTCCTCCATCCTTGATGTCACTGCATATAGTTTATTTTGTACCTCATTTACAACATTTCTTAATTCATCATGACTATTTCTTAGTTCCTGATCTCTGCAGCAGTGGATTCTCTATTGTCTCTATGCTTTTTTCAAGTCCAGCTACTAATCTTATGACTTTTATTCTAAATTCTTGCTCAGATATACTGTTTATATCTGTTTTGAGCAATTCTGCTGCTGTTATTTCTTTCTGGAATTTCTTTTGAGGAGAATTCTTCCATTTTGTCATTTTGGCTAGTTTTCTGTCCCTTATGTGTTTTAATAGCTTATTATGTGTCCTGCACCTGTGAACACTATTGTATTAAAAAGGGGTCATACACCATCCAGGGCCCGGCCCTGCAGGAGGTGTTTTTGGAGTGTGTTGCATGCTCTCTGTTATTGTGACTCTGGTTGCTTTATCTCCCTACTCGTGGTGGTGGTTTGGACCTTCCAGAAGATGTGCTTTGATTTGTTCATTGAAGTAATTCTGGAAAAATTTATTAAAAACGAAGGGGAGTGGTGTAAGGAGCCTTATCCCATACAAAGAGAGAAATGATAGGGATGGGGAAAAAGAAAAGAAAAAAAAACTGACCAGGCAGAATAACCAGAATAGAGAAGGGAATGAATAAGAGGAAGAAAAGGAAGAAGAATAAAATTAAATTAAATTAAATTAAATTTAAAAAGTGTGTGTGTGTGTGTGTGTGTGTGTGTGTGTGTGTGTGTGTACAAATCAGAAAATGCAAAACCACTGGACTGATATCTGATGGTGCCTTGGAACCAGTGCCTGTGCTGGTCTGGAGGAGACTGTCTGGTTGGGTCAGTGTCAATCTTACAGTGGTAGATACACAGTTACCAAGCTTGGAGACACGTGCCTTGGTGTAGGGGGGTCCTCCTTCCTCTGTGTGCCTGCTGTCTGTTCCCTGAAGCCCCACTTGTTGATGATGGGGAGAAAAATGGCAATGCCCCAGTCTGTATGCTCACCCTCCGGACCAGGTGTCCCAAACACTGTTCAGGCCATCCTCACAGTGGTGTGCAGGCATGAACTGGCTGGCTTGTCCTATTCCACAGTCTCCCATGCCTCCCAGGTGCTCAACTAGGATTCAAACCCCAATGTCTTAAAGGATCCTGCTCCATGTGGCCCATTTTGGGGTAGTGCCACTCCGCCAGCCAGCCGACAAAAAGCTTCTGGGTGGTGGGAATCTGCAGGGTCTATTTGCCTTCTTCCCACAGCACTCAAGGGAGAGGACTGCTCTCTCCGATTGCGCCTCTGAGCTGGCTACTGAGCCCAGGGCTGGCTCCCCTCTTCCCCAGGCATGCCAACAAGGTGGCATGCCCCAGTCAGGAGAAAGCCCTGAAACCCTAGAATGAGGTAGAAATTGGTTCTTTCTCCATTTTTTCCATTCCCTGGTCCATGGTTTTTCTCTTGTCCAAATTCAATCTTACACTTCCACAGCCTCTCTTTCTCTCCCTTTTGTCTCTCCACAGAAGGAGATTCCTCCCCTCCATGCCTATGCTGCCAGTTTTATCGCTCCCAGTTTGTAGTAATGCACCTGTGGCCTGCCAAGTTGTCTCTGTGGGCCCCTGGAGATGTTTCTGTCACTCTATAGCCTGGATACCTGGAATTTCAAGTCTTCTGGCCTCAATACTGCTGTGTTTGAGGAATGAGGGAACTTCGGGTCTCCCTACTTCTCTGCCATGTTCTAAATCTCCTCTTGTAAATCTCAGGAGGTCTACCTCTCATTCCAGTTGAGCCTGCTTCATTTTCACAGCAGACTAATTCTGCTCTAGTCTCATAGACTTCTATTTAATTCAATGGGTTTTCATCTACGGATACCATTTTAATTCTCATACTCATGCTGTCCCATATTGGGCCTCTAAGAGCCCATTTTAGCTGGCTTCTGTATCATTTTAATATGTCTTCATCTTCTTGGGCATCTCTTTGTTTTTGACAGAACAGGATAATCTCGGCTCATTTTGTATTTCCCCTTCTTTAGACCTGGAACTAGCTATTTCTCCATGAAGTCCTATTATTATTATTATTATTATTATTATTATTATTATTACTACTGGAAAAAGATATTTACAAACTAACATCTGGGTACCAGATGTATTTGCTTCCATTGAGCTACAGCTGACACTAGGCCTCCTCAGTAGACAGGGTAAGAATATAGATAGATACAGAGATAAAAATTTAGATTTAAATTTAGATATACATACCTATATGTAGGGCGCCTGGGTGGCTCAGTCAGTTAAATGTCCGACTTTGGCTCAGGTCATGATCTCACATTTCGTGAGTTCAAGCCCCGCCTCAGGCTCTATGCTGACAGCTCAGAGCCTGGAGCCTGCTTTGGATTCTGTGTCTCCCTCTCTCTCTCTGCCCCTCCCCCACTCATTCTCTCTCTCCCTCTCTCTCTCTCTCTCTCTCTCTCTCAAAAATAATAAACAAACATTTAAAAAAAGATATACATACATACATGCATACTCACAATTACATCTGTATATATGTTGGCCTATACATTGTATATTATAAGGTCACAGTGATATCTCAAGTCCAGTCTAACACTACAGGTTCATTCTAGTTTTCTCTCTTTCCATATTTCCATCCTTTTCTGAAAGCAATAAACCTGGCTCACAATACCCTTTATCTACTTATTTTGTCCAAGGCCTGGGAATTTCAACAGTTTTTCCCTCTTGCACTTTTCCCTCTTGCAGATGTTCACTTCTCCCTACCTGGACTCTGACACTCTCTCTGAGCTGCCTCCACTCCCCATGTGGACACCCTCCTTCCTCTACTGCCCTCCTACCTCCACTCAGACTACATATCCTATGCTATATTGCACAGGGATTGAGATTAAGCAACCTGCCTGGCAAGGAGGGGTGTACAGGGGGACTAGGGATCCCAGAGTGGTCTGAGAACTGTTGATTCCAGTCCCCAGCATGTGCATGCTATCTTCATCCTTCTCTGGCACCAGCACAGTGTGCAGGGCCATGTCCCCCAACTCTCAGGTTCTGATGCCATCACTGTAACACCCTCCTAAAAAGACACCCTTTCTACCTGCCTTGAGCTCTGACTCCTCATGCTGTGCAACAGTGGCCCTCCTCCCACCACAGACACCTACTACCTAATGTTTTTTGGACTGGATTATTTAGGATGGAAAAAGAAGAAAAAGAAAAGAAAGGGAAGAAAAGAGAAAAAAAATTAAAGTGGGGAAAAGGGTAAAAAAGAAACTAATGAGGAAGAAAAAGAGAAAACATAAGATTTGGGGAAAGATAATAAAGTCATAAATTTATTGAGAATCATAAGAGTATATATCTAGTGATCCCTAAGTCTGGCTAAATGTTGACATCATCTGAAGAACTTTTAAAAGCTTAGATCCTGGGGTGTCTGGGTGGCTCAGTCAGTTAAGCATCCAACTCTTGATGTTAGCTCAGGTCATGAGCTCATGGTTTGTGGGTTTGGCCCCACATCAGGCTCTAGGCTAATAGTGTGGAGCTGCGTGGGATTCCCTTTCTCTCTCTCCTGCCCTTCCCCTGCTCGTGCTCTGTCTCTCCCTCTCAAAATAAATAAACATTTAAAAAAACCTTAGATATTGAATGTTTTGGTGAAAAGGCTATTATTCAACCAGGTCTCCCAATTCCCTGTTAATGGCTTATTTTAGTATACTGGTGTTTTCATTCTGTCCTCTGCAGGACCGCATGGTTTCCTCAAGCTTCAAGGCAATATGTGCATGTGTGTGTAAGTGGAAAAGACATAGAAGGATGTCCACCTAGTGAAATATTCCCCACTTCCACTTCAAGCAGAGGAGAAGGGGAACTCCAATGTATTTTCTGTATTTGGCCTCCATGTTATCGCATTAAAAGACTTATCTGGCTTAAAAGTGATGAAAAAACATTGCATTATACTATTTTGCTTCTCATAATCATTGCATTTGGCCTTTTCTGTAATCAAGGCAAATTCTGGAAATACTCAAGGATTCTTTTAGAAATATAAGCATTCTTCAGTGCAACAAAAATTACTCCAACTTGCCAATCTCATTTAATATTGTACCTAGTAATAATACTATCTCATAATGTTTTGTACATAGTTAATAGGCTTCATTTTCTCATACAAAGGGTAAATTGTAAAAAGTCATTCTTTCTAAAACAAACCTGATGTTTTAGAAACATTGATATTTAGAAAATGATGTACTATCTAAATAAATCATGACAAATATTATAGCTATAGCTTCTTCTTTACCATTAAGAAGGTGAAGTATAGTGACGTATCTTTTCACATCATAAAGACAGAAAATTAATGTAACAAATATTTATCATGTTCTTTTTGTATGTTCAGCACCATGAAAAATAAGACTAGTTCACCTCTAAGAGACGAATTCATACTCTATCTGGAAAGACACCGAAAAACAAAAGTAATGCAACACTATTAGTAAAGTATAAAGATAAAAAGAGGAGAGAACTATGGAGCCCAGAAAACGGTGTATAGGTTAGTCTAGGGGTTTTAGAAAAGGCTTTATTTTAATTTAACTTTATTTTTTATTTTTTAAAATTTACATCCAAATTAGTTAGTATATAGTGAAGCAATGATTTCCGTAGATTCCTTAATGTCCCTTACCCATTTAGCCCATCACCCCTCCCACAACCCCTCCAGCAACCCTCAGTTTGTTCCCCATATTTCTGAGTCTCTTTTGTTTTGTACCCCTCCCTGTTTTATATTATTTTTGTTTCCCTTCCCTTATGTTCATCTGTTTTGTCTCTTAAAGTCCTCATATGAGGGAAGTCATATGATTTTTGTCTTTCTCTAATTTCACTTAGCAAAATACCCTCCAGTTCCATCCACGTAGTTGCAAATGGCAAGATTTCATTCTTTTTGATTGCTGAGTAATACTCCACTGTGTGTGTGTATGTGTGTGTGTGTGTGTGTGTGTGTGTGTGTGTGTACACCACATTTTCTTTATCCATTCATCCATCAATGGACATTTTGGCTCTTTCCATACATTGGCTATTGTTGATAGTGCTGCTATAAGCATGGGGGTGCATTTGTCCCTTCAAAACAGCATACCTGTATCCCTTGGATAAATGCCTAGTAGTGCGATTGCTGGGTTGTAGGGTAGTGCTATTTTTAGTTTTTTGAGGAACCTCCATACTGTTTTCCAGAGTGGCTGCACCAGCTTGCATTCCCAACAGTGCAAAAGAGATCCTCTTTCTTCACATCCTCACCAACATCTGTTGTTGCCTGAGTTGTTAATGTTAGCCATTCTGACAGGTGTAAGGTGGTATCTCATTGTGGTTTTGATTTGTATTTCCCTGATGATGAGTGATGTTGAGCATTTTTTCATGTGTTGGTTGGCTATCTGTATGTCTTCTTTGGAGAAGTGTCTATTCATGTCTTTTGCCCATTTCTTCACTGGATTATTTGTTTTTTGGATGTTGAGTTTGGTAAGTTATTTATAGATTTTGGATACTAACCCTATATCTGATATGTCATTTGCAAATATCTTCTCCCATTCTGTCAGTTGCCTTTTAGTTTTGATGATTGTTTCCTTCGCTGTGTAGAAGCTTTTTATTTTGATGAGGTCCCAGTAGTTCATTTTTGCTTTTGTTTTCCTTGCCTCCGGAGACATGTTGAGTAAGAAATTGCCACAGGCAAGATCAAAGATGTTTTTGCCTGCTTTCTCCTTGAGGATTTTGATGGCTTCCTGTCTTACATTGAGGTCTTTCATCCACTTTGAGTTTATTTTTGTATGTGGTACAAGAAAGTGGTCCAGCTTCATTCTTCCTCATGTTGCTGTCCAATTTTCCCAGCACCACTTGCTGAAGAGACTGTCTTTATTCCATTGGACATTCTTTCCTGCTTTGTCAAAGATTAGTTGCCCATATGTTTGTGGGTCCATTTCTGGGTTCTCTATTCTATTCCATTGATTTGAGTGTCTGTTCTTCTGCCAGCACCATACTGTCTTGACGAGTACAGCTTTGTAGTATAGCTTGAAGTCTGGGATTGGGAGGCCTCCTGCTTTGGTTTTCTTTTTCAAGATTGCTTTGGCTATTCAGGGTCTTTTCTGGTTCCATACAAATTTTAAGATTATTTGTTCTAGTTCTGTGAAGAATGCTGGTGTTACTTTGATAGGGATCACGTTGAATATGTAGATTGCTTTGGGTAGTATCGACATTTTAACAATATTTGTTCTTCCTATCCAGGAGCATGGAATCTTTTTCCATTTTTTGTGACTTCTTCAATTTCTTTCATCAGCTTTCTATGGTTTTCAGTGTATAGATTTTTGACCTATGTCGTTAGATTTATTCCTAGGTATTTTATGGTTTTGGCTGCAACTGTAAATGGGATCGATTCCTTCATTTCTCTTTCTGTCACTTCATTGTTGGTGTACAGGAATGCAACCGATTTCTGTGCATTGATTTTATATCCTGAAACTTTGCTGAATTCATGAGTAAGTTCTAGCAGTTTTTTGGTGGAATCTTTTGGGTTTTCCATATAGAGTTTCATGTCATCTGTGAAGAGTGAAAGTTTGACCTCCTCCTGGCCAATTTGGATGCCTTTTATTTCTTAGTGTTGTCTGATTGCATAGGCTAAGACTTCTAATACTGTTGAATAACAGTGGTGAGAGTGGACATCCCTGTCTTTTTCCTGACCTTAGTTTGTCCCCTGTCTCAGTTTGTCCCCATTGAGGATGATGTTAGCATTGGGTTGCTCACATATGGCTTTTATCATCTCAAGGTATGATCCTTCTATCCCTACTTTCTTGAGGGTTTTTATCAAGAAAGGATGCTGTATTTTGTCAAATGCTTTCTCTGCATCTGTTGAGAGGATCATACGGTTCTTGTCCTTTCTTTTATTGATGTGATGAATCACGTTAATTGTTTTGCGGATATTGAACCAGCCCTGCATCCCTGGTATAAATCCCACTTGGTTGTGGTGAATACTTTTTTTAATGTATTATTGGATCCGGTTGGCTAATACCTTGTTGAGGATTTTTGCGTCCATGTTCATCAGGGAAATTGGTCTATAGTTCTCCTTTTTAGTGGGGTCTCTGTCTGGTTTTGGAATCAGGGTAATGCTGGCTTCATAGAAAGAGTTTGGAAGTTTTCCTTCCATTTCTATTTTTTTGGAACAGTTTCAAGAGAATAGGTGTTACCTCTTCCTTAAATATCTGGTATAATTACCCTGGAAAGCCATCTGGACCTGGACTCTTGTTTTTTGGCAGATTTTTGATTACTAATTCGATTTCCTTACTGGTTATGGGTCTGTTCAAACTTTCTATTTCTTCCTTTTTCAGTTTTGGTAGTGTATATTTTTCTAGGAATTTGTCCATTTCTTCCAGATTGCCCATTTTGTTGACATATAATTGCTCATAATATTCTCTTATTATTGTTTTTATTTCTGTTGTGTTGGTTGTGATTTCTCCTCTTTCATTCTTGATTTTACTTATTTAGGTCTTTTCCTTTTTCTTCTTGATCAAACTGGCTAGTGGTTTATCAATTTTGTTAATTCTTTCAAAGAACCAGCTTCTGGTTTCATTGATCTGTTCTACTGTTTTTTTGGTTTCAATAGCATTGATTTCTGCTGTAATCTTTATTATTTCCTGTCTTCTGCTGGTTTGGGTTTTATTTGCTATTCTTTTTCCTGCTCCTTAAGGCATAAGGTTAGGTTGTGTATCTGAGATCTTTCTTTCTTCTTTAGGAAGGCCTGGATTGCTATACACTCTCTTCTTATGACCACCTTTGCTGCGTCCCAGAGGTTTTGGGTTGTGGTGCTATCATTTTCATTGACTTCCATATACCTTTTAATTTCTTCTTTATCTGCTTGGTTAGCCCATTCATTCTTTAGTAGGATATTCTTTAGTCTCCAAGTATTTGTTACCTTTCCAAATTTTTTTTCTTGTGGTTGATTTCAAGTTTCATAGCACTGTGGTCTGAAAATATGCACGGTATGATCTCAACCTTTTTGTACTTACTTAGGGCTGATTTGCATCCCAGTATATGTCTATTCTGGAGAATGTTCCATGTACACTGGAGAAGAATGTATATTCTACTGCTTTACGATGAAATGTTCTGAATATATTTGTTAAGCCCATCTGGTCCAATGTGTCATTCAAAGCCATTGTTTCCTTGTTGATTTTTTGAATAGATGATCTGTCCAGTGCTGTGAGTGGGGTGTTGAAGTCTCCTACTATTATGGTATTACTATTGATGAGTTTCTTGATGTTTATGATTAATTGATTTATATATTTGGGTTCTTACATTTGGTGCATAAATATTTACAATTGTTAGCTCTTCTTGGTCTATAGACCCCTTGATTATGATATAATGCCCTTCTGCCTCTCTTGATACAGTCTTTATTTTAAAGTCTAGATTGTCTGATATAAGTATGGCTACTCTGGCTTTCTTTCGTTGACCATTAGCATGATAGATGGTTCTCCATCCCCTTATTTTCAATCTGTAGGTGTCTTTAGGTCTAAAGTGGGTCTCTTGTAAACAGCATGGAGATGGGTCTTATTTTCTTATCCATTCTGTTAGCCCATGTCTGTTGATTGGAGCATTGAAACCATTGACATTTAGAGTCAGTACTGAAAGATATGACTTTACTGCCATTATGATGCTTATAGAGTTGGAGTTTCTGGTGGTGTTCTCTGGTCCTTTCTAATCTTTTGTTGCTTTTGATATATATATATATATATATATATATATATATATATATATATATATATTCATCTTTTGTCCCCTCAGAGAGTCCCCCTTAATATTTCTTGCAGAGCTGGTTTAGTGGTCACAAACTCCTTTAATTTTTGTTTGTCTGGGAAAATTTTTATCTCTCCTTCTATTTTGAATGACAGCCTTACTGCATAAAGAATTCTTGGCTGCATATTTTTTTGATTCAGCACACTGAATATATCCCACCACTCCTTTCTGGCCTGCCAAGTTTCTGTGGCTAGGTCTGCTGCCAACCGATCTGTCTTTCCTTGTAGGTTAGGGACTTTTTTTCCCTTGCTGCTTTCATGATTCTCTCCTGGCCTGAGTATTTTGTGAATTTGACTATGATATGCCTTATTGATGGTCAGTTTTTGTTGAATCTAATGGGGGTCCTCTGTGCTTCCTGGATTTTGATGTCTGTATCTTTCCCCAGGTTAGGAAAGTTTTCCGCTATGATTTGCTCACATAACCCTTCTACCCCTATTTCTCTCTCTTCCTCCTCTGGGACTCCTATGATTCTGATGTACCTTTTTAATGAGTCACTGATTTTTCTAATTCTTAAATTGTGCTCTTTTGCCTTAATCTCCCTCTTTTTCTCTGCTTCGTTATTCTCTGAAAGTTTGTCCTCTATATCACTGATTCTCTGTTCTGCCTCATCCATCCTTGCTGCTGCTGCATCCATCCCTGATTGCAGCTCAGTTATAGCATTTTTAATTTCATTCTGGTTATTTTTTACTTCTTTTATCTCTGCAGGAAGGGATTCTAATCTATTTTTGACTCCAGCTAGTATTCTTATTATTGTGATTCTAAATTCTGTTCAGACATCTTGCTTGTGTCTGTGTTGGTTAAATCCCTGGCTGTTGTTTCTTCATGCGCTTTCTTTTGGGGTGAATTCCTTCGTTTTGTCATTTTGAAGGGAGAAAAGGAATTAATGATGTAGAAAATTGAAATTAAAAAAATTAAAATAAAAAAATACTAAAATTAAAAACACACCCACACAAAAATCGAATAGATAATGCTATATCCTAGGTGTGTTTTGGTTTGGGTGTATAAAGTGGTTTGACAGATTAGAGAAACAAACAAAAAAAAGTTGGGGGGAGAGAGAAAAAGAAAAAAAGGAAATCATTTGAGAATTTGAAAAAATGAATACACTAAAGTAGACTAAAATACACAAAAGTAGAGGTGAACATACTGTGGTAGACTGAAATAAAATGAGGGAAGTAAGATAGAATTTGAAAAAAATTATAAAAAAGCAAAAAATATAGTAATAAAAATTAAATGAAAATATTTTTAAAAGAAATTTAAAGTAAAAATGAAGTTTTTCTCTTTCTGCATTCAAGAAAAAGAAAAAGGAAAAAGGGAAAAAAAGAAAAAGAAAGAAAAAAGGAAATTGTTTGAAAATTTGAAAAGGTGAGTACACTGAAGTAGACTAAAATAAAATGATGGAAGTAAAGTAGAATTTGAAAATTTTACACAAAAGTAAAAAATATAGTAATAAAAATTAAAGACATATTTTTAATAAAAATTGAAAATAAAAATGATTTTTTTCTCTTTCTGTATTCAAGAAAAAGAAAAGAATTGTATAAGAGAAAAAGGAAAAAGAGAGAAAGAAAAATTGAATAGATGAACCTGCTTACAGATTGAAGTAGGACTGAAATTGCTTTGTTTTCCCCTAGAGGTCAGTCCATGTAGCTCTTTATAGTCCTTAGATTAAGCCAGCGGTGAGGTTTGTGTTGTGAAGAGCAAAGTTGGCCCAGTTGGGCAGGGCTCAGTGTAACAGCTCCGCTCTCCCCTAGATGGCGCTGCTAGCCTACTGGGGTGGATTGTTATGGTGCTGCTTGGTGGGTATATGCATGCGTGGGAGCAGTGAAAATGACACCACCCAGCTACCCAGTCTGTTCTCCCAGATCAGTAGTTACGCACCAGTCCTCCCTCTTCAGCTCTCATCCACTCCCTGCTTTTCCACTCTCCATGACCAGGCCCCAGGTAGTACCTCTCTCCCAAGTTTTGTCTCAGATGTGGCTGTTTTCCCTGGCCCCTTACTTCTTTTTTTTTTTTTAACGTTTATTTATTATTTTTGGGACAGAGAGAGACAGAGCATGAACGGGGGAGGGGCAGAGAGAGAGGGAGACACAGAATCGGAAACAGGCTCCAGGCTCTGAGCCATCAGCCCAGAGCCCGACGCGGGGCCGAACTCACGGACCGCGAGATCGTGACCTGGCTCAAGTCGGAGGCTTAACCGACTGTGCCACCCAGGCGCCCCTGGCCCCTTACTTCTGAAGGATTGCGGCTTTGACCCGCTCCGCCCCTCTGTGGGAGGATCTCACTGAGCAATGGCCTAATGAGCAATGCCCAAATATTGGCTGTACCCAGGAATGCCTGCTGGATCCTGCTGTTGTGGGTGCCCCGAGACTGCAGCCAGGTGACAGCCTGCCCCCCCCCCCAAAAACAATCGTGAGACAGTGTACCCTCAGCATTTCAGGGACCTTGGAAAATCGCAACACACATCTGGCACCAGGCTTCACCCTTAACGACCTTGCCCCAGCAGTAGCGAATGTGTCTGCCTTCCGGGGTCTACTGGGACCAGGTGGCTTCAACATTCTCTACCAAATGTCCTTCCAGCAGTGGAACCACTTTTCCCCGTGTGGCCCAAGAACCTCCCAAACCCCACTCTGTTCCTGGGGATTCACTTTTCCTACCAGAGCACTGCCAGGTATAGAGGTGCAGAGTTGCAGCCTTTGCACTCCCCTTGTTTACAATCTTAATGGAATTTAAACCCTCTCCTTTCTCCTTTCTCCCTTTTTAGATTAGTCCCTGCAGCTGCTTCCAATTTCCACTTTCTTTCTTTTGGGGAGGGGTGCTTTTCCCGTATGCTCCTCCCCTCCCCAGTCTGTGTCCTCTCTCCGCCTGCAAAAGGGGTTCCCTACCTTTTGGGGCTTCTTGCCCCCCAAGTTCAGCTCTTCGTGTCATGTACCTGCTGAATTCTGTGGTTTAGGTTGTGGAGATTGTTGTGTTAATCTTCCAATCGGTTTTCCTAGGTGTGTAGGATGGTTTATTGTTGGTCTGGCTGTATTTAATGGATGCGAGACACAAAAAGCTTCCATGCTGTTCTGCCATTTTGGCTCCTCCCCCAGAAAAGGCTTTGTATAGGAGGTAAAGTTTGAGCTGAAAAGCTTATTCCTGCTGGTTATTTAAAAAAAAAAAAAAAAAGCCCTTTAATGTGGCCAGGATGAACTTCAGCATATGAAGCCCATATGCTATATTGATTCTAATGCAAGATCAGCTAACAATCTCTATGCCTTCTTTACATAGGTGTGAGTGGGAAGGTTCTGAAGCATGACATAATTCACTCCTTCTTCCACACCTCATTTAATGGGCATTAATGGTTTTGCTTTTTATTTTTTTCAAATATCCACTT
This sequence comes from Herpailurus yagouaroundi, assembly GCF_014898765.1. Lineage (NCBI taxonomy): Eukaryota > Metazoa > Chordata > Mammalia > Carnivora > Felidae > Herpailurus > Herpailurus yagouaroundi. The sequence continues at coordinate 16,999,125 of NW_024412411.1, read as the reverse complement.
ACTGTAAATATTTGGGAAGTAGCCGTCTATGAAAGTAGGTACATAAAAGCCGAAACTAGTCTGAATAGTGAGAATATCCACCACTTGTTAGTTATATGGTGACAATTTATGTCAGTTTTTTACAATTGTTTCATTTGTAAATTTGGTGAAAACATATTCCCAGATACTTATGTGTCATGAATAAGGCAATAAAAGATCATATCTTTGTTATATTTAATATTTCATAGATGTGAAAACATTCATATGATAAAATGTATGCTTTCATCATTTTCAAATAATGGCTTTTCTTCCCCAAAATATTAAGATGATTACCATAAAAGTGGTAGAAGAATATAGCTGATATTTTAATAAATTCTTAAAGGCTGGTTATGGACCAGCGTGACAGTTTAGTATTCCTGGGAGTCTTGAGTACAAGGGAAGTCTGCTCTTTCTCACCAGCTCTTTTGTGTGTGCATCTGCCAGGTGCTCATGAGGAAGACTGGGGCAGGGCAGGACCTGAAAGAGTCCTGTTAGTGGCACAGTCATGCAGGACCTGCCAAGTGTGAGTGGAGGAGTACTTGGAGATGTCCATCTGTGTACTATGGGTTCTGTAAGAACACAAGGTGTTGATTGGCTACCACTTGGGAATAGAAACACTGAAAAACCCTACCACTGAGGCCCTTGTATGCAGGGCCTACAAGATTGAGGCAAAAGCAGTAGAACCAAGAAAGCACTGCTCTTACTACAAGTAACAAACAATAGCAGTCTTTCACCAAGAGAGAGGAAAAAGCATAGAGAGAAACCACCTATGTGGCATAGGCTTGCAGACCCACAGAAAGCCAAGGGTGGAACAGGAAAACTTCTACCACTCTGTAACTTGCATCAAGCTTAAGGCAATACTGCCCCACCACTAGAGGAAGCCCAAACCCAGGCCAGCTATAGGTTAGATTTACTCAAGTCTTTCCCTCAAATTATATGACAGAAAAAAAGGTTGGCCATTGCCAGGCATAAATTTTATTTACCTAGCTTTAATTGACATTCCACTCACAATGTCTGGCATTTATTTAAACATTATGAGACATACAAATCAAGAGAAAAAAAAGACCTATATTCAGGAAATAAAAGCATGAATAGAACCGGAATTGGAGATGGCCCAGAGATTGACTCTCAGGCAGGGAGCTTCAAATAACTGATTAACCTGTTGAAGAAATTTAGTAGTGAAAAAGATGACAGCATGCATGAAAAGATGGATGGATTTCAGAATAAAGAAGTAAAATATCAAAAAGATTCAAATGGAAATGTTAGAAAAAAATATATGAAGAAATCACTTCAACAGGCTTATCAGCAGGATGGATACAATACTGGAAAGAATCAGTAAATTTGAAGACAGTTCAATAAAATTATCCAAACTAAAACACAAAGAGGAAAAAAGAGTGCAAAGCAAACAGAAGCATCTGAGTTGTAAAACAATACCAAATGGTTTGATATACCCATAATTGGAATTTCAGAAAGAGGAGAGACAATGTGGCAGAAGAAATATTTGAATAAAGACCAAGACTTTTTCAAATATAATGAAATATAATAAGTCAGAATTGCAGAAGCCTCAGAGAAACCCAAGAAGCAGGATAAATACAGTCAAATTTATTTTAAAGAGATTTAAAAAATTAAAGTCTGTTATATTTACGCACATTGTTACCATGTCTAGCCACTGCTTTCTCTTCCTCCTGCTTCTCCTCCTCCTCCTCTTCCTTCTCTCCTTCCTCCTTCATTGGTGTGTGTGTGTGTGTGTGTGTTTATGTGGGCACGCATGCGCACACATGCGTGTCTGTCACAGTTTAAGAAAAGAAGTCTGCCTAATTTTCTCATTTGTTTCTTAGTGTATTATAATGCCTTTTTTCTCTGACTTCAAGATTTTCTTTTTTCTTTTTCTTTGTTTTTTAGCTACTTGACGATAAATTGTGAAATTGTGTTTTTCTTCATATTTATCCAGAAAATTTAAAGTTAATTATCACTTCCCAAGTGATAATGAGACCAGCATTATCCTGATAGCAAAACCAAATACACTTAAAAACCTCCAAAACTGTAGGCTAATATCCCTGATAAGCATGAGAAGAAAAAATGTAAAAAAAGAAATTAACAAATCGAATCAGAATTTTAGTTTTTAAAAGAACACTAAATCATGACTAAGTGGGATTTACTCTAGTAATTCAAGGTTGGTTCATCATTTCAAAAGCAATCTGCATTTTATAGTTGCAATATACTAAAGAAAATACAAGCTATGCGATCATCTTATTAAATGCAGAAAGGACATTTGACAAAATTCAATATAACTTTAAGATAAAAACTAAGTGAACTAGATATATGACTATCTGGATTGTTTATTTCTTTGTGAGTAAATCTTGTTACTTTTTTCTTTCAAGGAATTTGTTCATTTAATCTATGTTTTTTAATTTATGTCATGAAACCATTCAAAATATTCTCTTCTTTAATGTCAGAAAAATCTCTAGTTATGACCTTTCTTTCCATTATGACATTGGTAAATTGTGCTGTCTCTTGTTCTTCCTCAGCCTAGCTAGAGATTTATCAAATTTATTGAAACTTTGACAAGAAGTAGCTATTAGTTTCACTGTTTTTATCTTTTTTTTTCTCTATTTCAATTTTAATAATTTCTACTTGTTCCTGTTATTTGTTTCCATGTCTTACTTTGGAGTTAATTTGCTCTTCTTGTTTTCAGATTTTTATTATTTTTATTATTTTGTTTAGAGAGAAAGAGAGAGGGAGAGAGAGAGAGAGAGAGAGAGAGAGAGAGAGAGAGAGAGAGAGATGCAAGCTGAGGAGAGGGGCAGAGGGGGAGAGAGAGAGTCTTGAGCAGACTCCACACTCAGCATGATGCCTGATGTGGGTCTTGATCCTACAACCCTGGGATCATGACCTGAGCCAAAATCAAGAGTGGGATGCTAAATCAACTGAGGCATACAGGCATCCTGTTGATAAATTTTTAAGGCTGAAATTCAGACCATTGATATAAGACAATTGTTCTTGTCTTAATATCAGCATTTATGCCATAGATTTTCATCTAAGCCCTGTTTGAGTAGCTTCACACTAAGCTATAACATATGACATGTTATGTTGTTATTTTATCTAGTTTAAAATATTTCATAACCTCCCCCTGGAAGGGGTCTTCTTTGACCCATAGATTATTTAGAAGTGTGTTGTTTAATTTTCAAATATTTTAGAATTTTTCAGAGAACATTTTGTTAATATTCCTGGTTTAATTCTTTGTGTTCCCAGAACACCCTTTGAATAATTGCATACTTTTTAAATTTGCTAAGATTTGTTTTAGCTATATCTTGGTGATTATTTCATGTGTACTTGGAAAAAAATGTATATTTTGCTTTATGGGGGTATATTGGTTTATACATGTCAATTATGTCACGTTGATCAATAACATTCCAATCTTCTATACTCTTACTGATTCTCTCTTTACTTGTCCTATCAATCACTGAAAGAGAGTTCAAGTCTACAATTATAATTATGGATTTGCCTCTTTTTCCTTTCAGTTCTAGCAGTTTTTGCTTTATAATGTGCTTACACATTATGATCATAATATCATCTTCATGAATTGACCCATTTTTCATTATGAAATGTTCCTATTTATCTCTAGTAATATTTCTCACTCTGGTATCTACTTTGTCTGATATTAACACAGACACTCTGGGTTTCTCTTGGTTAGTGTTTTAATGCTATATACTTTTTCATTCTTGTACATTTAATCTAATTCTATCTTTATGTTTAAACTTAGCTTCTTGTAGATGGCATGTAGTTAGTTCTTGTTTTCTTTATCAAGTCTAAAAATCTCTGAGTGGCATCTCCTTTCATTGAGATGTTTGAATCATTTATAGTTAATGTGTATATATATATATATGTGTGTGTATAATGTATATATATATTGATATATTTAGGTTTAAATGTACTATCTTTCTGTTTGTTTCATTCCTGAGCTTCCAAGTATTGGGGTATGTATGTAAAATTGGCTACAGGGATTGCATGTGTAATTTTGCTCCAACACTCTGTGTATGTCAGTATTCAGAGAGAAAGTTCACTATGAGAACTTCATTTTGTTGATACTTTAGAAGGGCAGGATTTCATATTATTATTTATGCTCCCTGCAGTACCTAGCACAGCATTCTACATATTTTAAAGCTCAGTGATATTTGTTGATATTCAATATTTTTGTTTCTTTTTGATTACATATTTCTTTTTCCCTCTAGTCCTTTTAAAAAAAAGGCATATTAGGGGTGCCTCAGTGTCTTAGTTGGTTGAGTGTGCGACTCCTGATTTTAGCTCAGGTCATGATCTCACAGTTCATAGGTTTGGGCCCTGTGTCTGGCTCTGTGCTGACAACTTGGAGGCTGCTTGGGAATCTCTCTCTGCCTCTCTCTCTGCCCCTCCCCAACTCACACTCTCTCTCTTTCTCTCTCACTTTCTCAAAATAAATACATAAACATTAAAAAAAAGGCAAATTATTTGAAATGGTGAAATATAATATTAGAACCATGGAACAAAAAATGAACAGAAACTTAAGAGAGAAGACTTTGTTGGGTTCCATTGTGAAGAATATGAACTAATCACTTCACCTCTTTGGAGCTCAGTTTCATTTTCTGGAAAGCAAGGAGATTGGTCAAGGTGATCCTCTAATCTCATTCATTCATTCATTCATTCATTCATTCAAATGATACTGTTTTGTTTTGGGTCAGTTCTTCTATTGCAGGCACTGAACTAGGTAGTTTCTGCCATAATGAATCTTTATAAAACTGGTTCTAATTATATGTATTTTTTATTAGTTCATCATTGCATCATCAGAAATCTCATTACCTTGCAATGTAATAATCTGTGCTGGGAGAAAACAGAAATGGTGAGTAGGATACTGGGGATTGCCTTAACATCTATTCTAATCACCTTTTGTATTGTAGAGGCTGGGAAGCTGAACATCACATTTTCCACATTCCCCTGCAGCTAAGGTTCTGGATATGTGTATGTTTCACCAATCACATGCACAAGCATGAAACCTGAATTTAAATTGGATTAAGTGGGGAAAATGGCCAGATGTGAGGCATTTATTTTGCTGTTGTTGATCACAGCAGACTAGAATGGTTATGGAATTGTCTGGAGAAGCACCTTCTTGATTCAGCAGATGTATTCTTGATCATGATAAAAGTGGTAGCACCCTTAAAGACAGTTCTGTGGTGTAGCTTTAGGAGTCATTGTTGGAAGTTCAGCCTAATGTCTTAGTAAATTTCTTACTGCTTCAGTACTCTGCAACTAAATGCTAACTGACAGAATTGATTAACAAGAGGGAAAACATGCTTGGGAAGAGTTGTGAACATAGACTAAATCAGAATTTCCCAGACGGATCTGAAAATATTAGTGATCTGAGAGATGTTTAAATAGGTCTTCAAGTATAATGGATTTCTTTTCAGTAGGACTTCTGAAAAACTTTAAATAGTTAATTTGTGTTGTAAATCACACTGTACAGCATTTTCCCAGTGTACTTGACCAGGAAATTAATTATTCATTTCAAGAGAAATCTATTATCAACTTAAGAAACAGAGACAGAGTGAGTGCCTGGGTGGCTCAGTTGGTTAAGCGTCCGACTTCTGGCTCAGGTCATGATCTCACAGTTCATGAGTTCAGCCCCACATCGCGCTCTGTGCTGACAGCCTGGAGCCTGCTTTGGGTTCTATGTCTCCCTCTCTCTCTGCTCCTCCCCTGCCTGTGCTCTGTCTCTCTCTCCTTCAAAAATAAATTAAAACATTAAAAACATTTTTTTAAATAAAAGAAACGGACAGAGTTTGTGAAACATTGGTCTAAGAAAAATACCCAGCAGTCTGAACCAAAAAACCTTTGCTTTTGTTCAAGTTTATTTTTTCCAAGCAATCTCTTTAGACTTTTTTCTTTTCATGTATCTTATTGTCATGCTATAGTAGGCAGTTTTCTGAATAGGGATATCAATATCCAACCAGTATAAATAGTATATACTCCTATAAGTTGGAGGCATTACTTATTTGGACAAAGTAATTTCATTTCAGTTTGGATAGAATAATGAAAACCAGATGTGAAAGAAAGCCCAATTTGTTTTACGATTCAAAAAAAATCAAGGTGATAACACTAAGAAGATAAATATATTTTGTATTTATTTCCTAGTTTTTATGTAGATCTAAATGAGTTCAATGAGGATAAGACTTTTATAAGAGTAAGAAGGAACTCCAAGTATTTTTATGGTGAAATAGTATTTGAATACTATAGAATCCTAGGTTTAAGATCAGCCTTAGCTTTACGATGTTAATGATATCATAGTGCATTGTGATAGGCCACATTTCTAAAGTAAAGGCAGAAATTAATTCAGCCCAGAATGGTAAGAAAAGACATCACAGAAGTGATGTTTGATGTGTAGAAGGCTTGTTAGAGCTGAAGTCAGTTGGCATAGAGTGGAATGTAAGATGATTGAAGGTGGATCAATGTGATTATAGAACCAGGGTATGACTTCTGTAAGTGTAATGAATTTCAAAAATCATAATCAAGACTCAAATCTTGGCCGTGTGTCACAATGAGAATTAAGCAATTAGAAAAAAGATCACAGCATTAGAGTGTCATTACTATTATTAATTATCATGAATAAACTTCATGCCTCAGTCTTAAGCAGGCACTATATTCCTGGCCTTAGAGCCCCAACTTTTCAGCATTCCTGCTCACTGCTTCCCCGTGGCTACTTTGTGTCAGGTCTTGGGCAGGGAGAGTTTCCTACTGATCTCTCAGTAGTAGCTGACCTCTACTTTGTATCAGTCCTGGACCCTGTGTATCCATCACCTTTTAATTCTACCCTTTTTTCTAGATTTTTCTCTGGGTCCAAGGATGAGAGGAAACTCTTATGGGTTAGTTTCTTAACCTTTCTCAGAAACAGATACATTTACATCATCACTTTTCACATAAGTGAAGACCCTTTCCTGGGCTCTATGTGTTGGAAGTGTTGCTGTCCCTCTCCAAGTGGCTTAAGAATTTTTTGTATATAAGACCTAAATCTGGGAACAAGGTGGATGATTTGCAACTTCCAGCGGTAACCAATCACTACCTGAACACCCACACGTGGGTGTCACACAGGGGTCTCCATCATGCCTGGAATCCTGCACCCACTCTTCAGTAGGAACAACTTTGGAACCTCATGGGTAAGAATCTGCAGGTTAGGGTGAATTCTACTTGTACTAATGTTCTCACATCATTCTAAAATGATAAGCTATCCCACTCACTGACTTAAAGAATGTGTGAAATTGTAGCTGATTTCCTTTTACCTGATTTGCTGACAGCAATATTTTCCTTTCATGTTCTGTCAAAAATGAAATAGTTCTTTAGTCCCATCTCTTTTCAGAAGGGCATGACATTCATTGGAATTGAACTGCTTTGCCTTGCAACCTCAGCTCTCTTATGATTTCAAGAAAATTCATGATTTTGTAGATTATCTAACCTTTCCTTATTGTTACAACAAAAGTGACATTTGCTTGCTACTTTCTAAATCTGAAGCAGAAACAGAAATCCGTATCCACTAGTTTTAGCACTGATTAATGATTTTTGCCTGAAATAGTTATTACTATTATTGTTCACAAATTTCTCTAATTTCATCATCCATTACACATTTATTAATTGACATTTGAAAGCTGTGTGTTTAAAACAAAACAGGTGCTTTCCACCCGACTAAGGGAGTGTCAATGAGTTCCCTACTTGTTGTAGGGAACCCCACATTGTGTTTCCTGAGACATAAGAACCATGAAGAAAAAAAATTACATTTGAGACATTCCAGAAAATTCTCCTAATTTATGCTATCAGTATAAAATTGAGTTCCACAATCAATTTTTGAGGGTTTGCTAAGTGGTAGGCATTGAATTAGGTACGATGCTGAAATCTATCAATACAAAAGAAAAGAACCTTTTATCCATCCCCAAAACAATTAACCTTTAACTCAACCTTTACCATGTCCCAGGAACTCTTCTAAATGATTAATAAGTATTATTTTATTTAATCCTCACAGCATTCTATAAGGTACATACTATTATTACATTTTCATTTATAATTCAGTTAACTATGACAGAGATTAATAAAAGTTATACAGCTTAACTGAGGAAGGGTTAAGATCTACCCTAGGAAGTCTTATTCCAGAACCAATTCCTCTAAGTGTGGTGTGGCAAAAAGGCTTGGACTCTGCTGGAAGTAAGAGAAAGCTGCACAGGGCAAATGAGCCTGGAGTGCTATAAAATGCATGGCCAAATCTGTCTACTTTGAATGAGTGATAATAATCACACTCTAATGCTGAATTCCTTTGCAATTTCTCAAAATATTTTACACACATTAGCAGATGTAGCTGATGCATGGATCTTGATGACAACTTGAAAAAGCATTGGACCCTTGGAACAGAAATCCTTTTCCATGAACAAACTTGTGTTTGTCCTGACTCTGCACTCTGCTGTTTACAGTAACACAGACAGGACATTTCTCCTCCAGTTATCCACTCTTAAGAAACTAATAGATGAGATTTGTGTCCCCTTTAGGTCTTTTCTTGTCCTGCAAAATATATCTAGGTCTTCCAACTATTCTTCTTGTTCTACAAAGCTTATTTATTCTAGAAACAGTCACTATTGTACCAGACACTAAGGAAGGCATTGTGAATTCAAAAGCAAGTGTGACTATAAATCCTGCTAGAATGAAGACAGACAAGTGAATAGATGTTCTCTCAGAATGCTCTAGATTCCAGGCTCTTCTCTTGCCGTGTTTTCACCTCTAAACATACACCAATAAAACATGAGCGAGACTCCTATTTCAATCACATTTGATAATGCATGTAAAATTCTTGGAATTTCTTTTTTTAAATAGGACAACATGACAGTGAAGTTATATCTCCCTTATCTCACAATAAGACATTCCTGGTTCTGGTTCAGGAAAAAAATATTGCAGAATCAGAAAAGCAAATATGCCTGATCGGGCAAAGGAAGAAAGCAGCAGAACTTGGAAGCAGGAGAGCAAAGCTGACTGGTTCCAAATCAGTTTAGATCACAGGAAAAACCATTTAATGTAATCTGAACCCAGAGCCATTGCATTTCCTATTCTCATAATCACGTGAAGTATCTTTCCTAGAAAAGACAATGTCCTTTTTTGGGCTCTCCTGAGACTTTGCCAACTGAATCACAAAGGAATCAACATTAATCAGTTGGGCTGCTTACCCAGTGACTTTCAGTATAATTTGAATGAGTTCAGTGGAATTACTTCGGTCATCCCTGCCCCAGCCACACTCTTTTCATTTCAATTTTTTTGACTGCACTGTATGCAAAGAAAGATGGAAATATCTGGGCACATAATTTCCTATCAGAAGTGGGAAGTGAGGTTGGAGGTCAGGACTCTTCCTTGCTTTAAACATTTTACCTCCTCCCCACATGAAGTTGGGACTTCTGATCCATTATCAATGGTTTTCCTGTTGTGCAATCTTATGACCAAAGGTCTACATTTACAAGGTGGCCGGTCAAGGTTAGCAATTCATTCTGTGACCACAGATTAGTTTTTCTCTATATACATAGCAAGACAACTTCTGTAGACACCAAACCTTAGAAACATATCTTTACTAACCAGCCCAGACCTCTGGACTAGATAGGTTGTCTTCACAAGCTTGAAATCAGGAGAGATGTGAATGCCCCAATTTGCCCAAGAAAAAATACTGTGTTGGAGGGAAGGTACTGATGGTTTAAGGAGAAGGTCATTATCGAATCAGCTTTTAATACTTCTTTCCAAGTAGACTCAGGAGAAATAGGTAGGTTCCATAACCCAGAGTGGGATTATACATGTCTCCCTGGGCCCCAAGCCAAAAGGAGAAGACTCTACTTATTGCTCTGAGTTACATGAGTTTTGTACCATAAAAGAGCAGTTACAGCTTTAATAAAACAGACTTCTGTGGGAAAGAACTTAAAAGTTAATTTTAGGAATTAAATTTAAAAAAACTGCTAAAAATATGTCTTTATCATGATGTGTGTGTGTGTGTGTGTGTGTGTGTGTGTGTGTGTAGTGGTAAGGAAACACTGCAGTACTAGGCTATAAAATCTATTCCCTTCATCTCCAAGAGTGATCATGGGAAATGTATGGATTTCCTCATGATTTCCTGTTTGGAAAGATCACAACTAAACATGATAAGTGTGTCAAATACACATCCAACTTCTGAATAAACAAAAATTTTACTAAACAGTTTTGCTTTTGAATTCTGGGGACCTTCCATGCTCCATCCTGATTATTTAATTAATATCATGCATGAGTATATATACATAAGAATCCCAACAAAGGGAGTCATATTCATTAGAGAGCAACTTGGCTCTATCAATCCTACTGTCTTCTTTCCATTCAGGATCTATTTTTCTGAGTTTAGTTCCCTTTGTCTGAAATTCTCCCCCATTTTCTCAATCTCCCACTTTTTTTTAAACCTAATTCCTGGGGCGCCTGGGTGGCGCAGTCGGTTAAGCGTCCGACTTCAGCCAGGTCACGATCTCGCGGTCCGTGAGTTCGAGCCCCGCGTCGGGCTCTGGGCTGATGGCTCAGAGCCTGGAGCCTGTTTCCGATTCTGTGTCTCCCTCTCTCTCTGCCCCTCCCCCGTTCATGCTCTGTCTCTCTCTGTCCCAAAAATAAATAAACGTTGAAAAAAAAATTTTTTTAAACCTAATTCCTATCTTTTCTTTGGATATCAACCTAAATATCACTTCCTCCAGGAAGTATTTCTTAACTCATCTGATGAAGTTAGAGTCCTTTTTTGAAAGCATTCATAACACCCTGTGATTTTCCTACACAGCAGATATCAAGTTTTAGTTATATAACATTTTGTTTAATGTTTATGTTTTCTACTAGATGCTGAAGCTTCATGAGGGCAGGAATAATTTTCACTGTATTTACTTCTGTATCCTCAGTGACTAGTAAGCACTCTGGTTCAAATAGATGTTCAGTAAATGGTTCTTTAAGCAGTGAGAAAGTTAAATAAAGATATAAAGTCAAAGAGCAATATGATAATCTGAAATGAGGAAAGATTAAAAACTTTTAAGATTCACAAAAGCATAGGTAAGCAACGTGACGGTACCATTTTCAGCGAGAGATTAGGTAATAGCCATGCCATTCAAGTATGTACAATGAGTAATTCACTAATTCAAGCAAAATCAATTAAATATGGAATCTGTAATATATATTGGAGGAGGCATCAAGAATATAAACAACAAAATAATAACTCCATATATCAAGGGCTTACACTTTGCCAAGTTACGCATGCATTAACTCATACAGAGATGAATAAGACATGATAGCAGCCTGAGGAACTCATCATCGAGAGGGGAAAATGATAATGAGTAATGCAAATAATTATCTCTAATTTAATATGTAAACATTATCTCTAATTTAGGATAGAAGTAATTACAGAGAGTTTTAGAAACCAGAGAGCATGAGAGAGATTAGTTCTGCCTACAGGCATCAAGGAGAGATTCAAAGAGGTGACATTAAGCTAGGTCTTGAGTTTAGCAGGTAGGTAAGAACAGAAGGGTGTAATTAAGGGTATTACTGAGAAAAATTGCCTGAAAAGGGGCATGAAGGCTTGAGAATGGTTGGGATATTTGAGGAGTAAATGAGAGGTCTGTTGCAAAAGGGAAGAGAATGGGAAAGTAGTGCAAGACAAAGGAAGAAAAATAAAATTGCGGTCAGGTTAGAGAAGTCTTGGCATATGGTGCTGAGGAGTTTGGATTTGATGGTATTCTGCAACCTGTATGGAGACTTCTAAAGATTTTTATGTGGAAGACTGAGGAGACCAAATTTATATTTTAGAAAAGGACTTCTCTTTGATCCAAGACTTTGTGATAACCAGAAGCTTTAAAGAAGAGGTATCAATCAGCAAAATCTGGGCTTAGTTAGCAACTAGGGGGCTTATATGCAGGATAAATACCACATGATTTTGGCATTCAAAGAGAACTGATTCCACACTGATCTTTCACCACATTTCTTTTTTTTTTTTTAAGTTTATTTACTTATTTTGAGAGACAGAGAGAGAGAGAGAGAGAGAGAGAGAGAGAGAGAGAGAGAGAGAAAGTGTGCAAGTGGGGGAGGGATAGAGAGAGAAAGAGAGAATCCCAAGTTGGCTCTGCACTATTGATCCAGAGCCCAGTATGGGACTTGAACCCATAAATTGGGAGATCATGATCCAAGGAGAAGTCAGAGGCTTAATCAATTGCACCCCCAGGCATCCCTTTCACCACATTTCTTTACAGATTGCAACTACCCTCAGCAATACCACCTGTACAAATCAAGAGTAAATATACAGTCACATAACCTCTCCCTTTTATACATTGGTGTAGTCAACATCCCAATGTTCACAACTGTTAACAAATGCATTTTTTTCATGTCTGGCATTATAAAATCCTAAAAGGTAGAATATAAATTTCACATAATTTGAATTCTAGTGAGCACATCAGAAGAAATTTTTTTCTTCTATGGATTTCTTTTAATTTCAAAAAGAAAATATGCTTTTAAAATATTTAAGTAGCATTTTAGTATATAAACCCACCTTCCATAGAAAACCACCAATGGCACTTGTTTTAATATATTATCATGTATTTTTCTATGCATAGACAAGCATATACACATATTTTTTTCCTTTGGGAAATGTACTTGCCATAGTATGCATATTTTTAGCCATATAATTATTTTTTAATATAAAAGACTCTAATGGATAACTTTTCAAGTCAGCATTTACAAATCAATATTTATAAGCAACTATAAAGTTGCATACTACAAACATATCACAATTTACTTAGCCTATTTTTGTACTAATGGATATTTAACTGAGTTTCTAACTATTCATTCTTAAAAATTATACTGCAATAAATATCATTTGATTTTTTTGCACATTTTCAAGTATTTGTTAAAGTGTTCATAATTACTACTCTTAATATTGCTAAGTCAAAATGTGTCTGCCATGGGGAAACTGGGTAGCTCAGTTGGTGAAGTGGCTAACTTTTGGTTTTAGCTCAGATCATGATCTCACAGTTCCTGGGTTTGAGTCCCATGTGGGGCTCAGCACAGAGCCTGCTTGGGATCCTCTCTCTCCCTTCTCTCTCTGCCCCTCTCCTGCTCATGCACTGTCTCCCTCTCTCAAAAGAAATAAATAAACTTCAAAAAAAAGTGTCTGCCTTTTAAATTTTGATTTTTCCAAATCATTCACCAAAAAAATATATTATACTACCACAAAGTATTTTTTTTTCAACGTTTATTTATTTTTGGGACAGAGAGAGACAGAGCATGAACGGGGGAGGGGCAGAGAGAGAGACACAGAATCAGAAACAGGCTCCAGGCTCTGAGCCATCATCCCAGAGCCTGACGCGGGGCTCGAACTCACGGACCATGAGATCGTGACCTGGCTGAAGTCGGACGCTTAACCGACTGCGCCACCCAGGTGCCCCACTACCACAAAGTATTTAATGAACTGCCCATGTTCTCAAACCTGTGTTTTCTAATATAAGAACCATTAGCTACATGTAGTGGCTTAAATTTAAATTTAATAGAATTTAAAATTCATTTCTCAGTTATACTGGTTATTTAAATGATCAATAACCCCATGTTGTCAGTGGCTACCATATGGGATACCACTGATATAGAACATTTCCATCATCACAGAAAAATTCTTGGGCAGTGCCACTCCAAAATATAGCCAACATTGGATATTATTGATCTTTTATGTTTTTTAAATGTTTACTTATTTATTTTGAGAGAAAGAGAGAATCCCAAGCAGGTTCCACACTGCCAGTGCAGAGCCTGATACAGGGCTTGAAGTCATGAACTGTGAAATTATAACCTGAGCTGAAATCGAGTTGGATGCTTAACAAACTGAGCCACTCAGACACCCCTGGATCTTTTATGTTTTCATCAATATGAATTTGATGGATGATTTAACAAGGTCTAATTTTAATTTTTATGTTTACTTGAATTGTAAACATTTTCCGAGTGTTATTATTTATATTTCTTTTAATGTTAAGTGTCTATGTATACTCTTTCTCAACTTTTCTCCATGATTTCTTGGCTTTTATTTTTAATATAAGACAGTTACTGAATGACTCACTATATCTATGAGCTAGCAGAACAAAATATAATTTGAATAATATTATGGTGACATTATTTGATCCATACAAAGGTTTCGAACTGGTAATAGTAATTTATTGCAAAAAACTTTATAATATTATTCAAAATAGTACTAAAATTGCTAACCACAGCAATTAGACATCATAAAGAAATAAAAGGCACCAAAATTGGTAAGAAAGAAGTAAAACTCTCAGTTTGCAGATGACATGATACTCTATGTAGAAAACCCTAAGGACTCTACCAAACTACTAGAACTGACAAATGTATTCAGTAAGTCAAAAGATACAAAATCAATATACTGAAATCTGTTGCATTCCTATACACTAATAATGAAGCTGCAGAAAGAGAAATTAAAAAAATAATCCCATTGCAATTGCACCAAAAACAATAAAATATCTAAGAATAAACTTAACCAAAGAGGTGAAAGACCTGCACCCTGAACACTATAAGACACTGATGAAAGAAATTCAAGATGATGCAAAGAAATGGAAAAACATTCCATTCTCATGGGTTGGAAGAATAAATATTGTTAAAATATCTATACTACCCAAAGCAGTCTTCACATTTAATGCAATCCCTATCAAAATACCAACCACATTTTTCACAGAACTAGAACAAACAATCTTAAAATTTGTATGAAACCACAAAAGACCTTGAATAGTGAAAGCAGTCTTGAAAAATAGAAACAAAACTGGAGGTATCACTCCTCATCAGGGAAATACAAATCAAAACCACACTAGATATCACCTCACACCAGAGTGGCTAAAATGAGCAAATCAGGAGACTATAGATGCTGGAGAGGGTGTGGAGAAACAGGAACCCTCTTGCACTGTTGGTGGGAATGCAAACTTGTGCAGCTGCTCTGGAAAACAGTGTGGAGGTTCCTCAAAAAATTAAAAATAGAACTACCCTGTGACCCAGCAATAGCACTGCTAGGAATTTACCCAAGGGATACAAGAGTGCTGAGGCATAGGGGCACATGTACCCCAATGTTTATAGCAGTGCTTTCAACAATAGCCAAATTATGGAAAGAGCCTAAATGTCCATCAACTGACTAATGGATAAAGAAGATGTGGTTTATATATACAATGGAATACTATTTGGCAATGACAAAGAATGAAATTTGGCCATTTGCAGCAATGTGGAATGAACTGGAGGGTATTATGCTAAGTGAAGTCAGGCAGAGAAAGACAGATACCATATATTTTCACTAATATGTGGATTCTGAGAAACTTAACAGAAGACCATGGGGGATGGGAAGAGGGGAAAAAAAGTTACAGAGAGGGAGTGAGGCAAACAATAAGAGACTCTTAAATACTGAGAACAAACTGAGGGTTGATGAGGGGTGAGGGAGAAGGGAAAGTGAGTGATGGGCATTGAGGAGAGCACCTGTTGGGATGAGCACTGGGTGTTGTATGGAGATCAATCTGACAATAAATTATATTTAATAAAAAAATGGAGGTATCACAATTCCAGATATCAAGTTATATTACAAATCTGTAGTAATTGAAATAATATGGTACTAGAATAAAAAGAGACACATGGATCAATGGAATAGGAAACCCAGAAATAAACCCACAGTTGTATCATCAATTAATCTTTGGCAAAGGAAGAATGAATATACAATGGGAAAAAGAGTCTCTTCAACAAATGGTATTGGAAAACTATACAGCAACATTCAAAAGAAATAATTTGGAGCATCTTCTTACACCATACACAAAAAAGTGGTTTAAAGACCTAAATGTGAGACCTGAAACCAGAAAAATCCTTGAAGAGAGGACAGGCAGTAATTTCTCTGACATCGGCCATAGCAACATTTTTCTAGATATTTCTCTTGAGCAAGAGAAATAAAAGCAAAAATAAACTATTAGGCCTACATCAAAATAAAATGGTTTTGTGTAGGGAAGAAAACAATCAACAAAACTGAAAGGCAACCTGCTGAATGGGAGAAGATACTTGCAAATGACATAGTCAATAAAGGGTTAGTATCAAAATATATTAAAAAAACTTATGTGGTTCAACACCCAAAAATAATCCAATTAAAAATGAGCAGAAGAGGGGTGCCTCAGTGGCTCAGTCAGTTAAGCATCTGACTCTTGGTTTTGGCTCTGGTTATGATCTCACAGTTTGTGAGTTCAAGCCCTGCATCAGGCTCTGTGCTGCCAGTGTGGAGCATGTTTGGGGATTCTCTCTCTCTACCTCCGTCTACCCCTCCCTCTCCCTCTCTCAAAATAAATAAATAAACAGAAAAATAAACAGGAGATATGAACAGACATATCTCCAAAGAAGACATACAGATGGCCAACAGATACATGAAAAGATGCTCAACATCACACATCATCAGAGAAATACAAATCAAAACCATGAGATATCACCTCACACCTGTCAAAGTGGCTAAAATCAATAACACAAGAAACAAGTTTTAGCAAGGATTTTGAGAAAAAGGAACCTTTTGTACTGTTGGTGGGAATGAAAACTATGGAAAACAGTATGGAATTTCCTCCTAAAGTTAAAAATATAACTACCCTGTGGTCCAATAATTGTACTCCTAGGTATTTACCCCCCAAAATACAAATACACTAATGCAAAATTCAAAGGGATACATGCACACCTACTATTATTGAAGCATTATAGCCAAATTATGGAAACATCCTAAGTGTCCACTGATGGATGAATGGATACAGTGGTATAGATATACAATGGCATATTATTCATCCATAAAAAAGAATGAAATCTTACCATTTGCAATGACAGGGATGGAGCTAGAGAGTATCATGGTAAGCAAAAGAAGTCAGAGAACGACAAATACCATGTGATTCACTCATGTGGAATGTAAGAAACAAAACAAATGAGCAAAGGTTTAAAAACAAAAAAAGGGGGAAGGGCGTTGGGGTGGCTCAGTCAGTTGAGTATCTGATTCTTGATTTCAGCTGTGGTCATGATCCCAAAGTCATGGGATTCAGCCCCACACTGGGCTCTGTGCTGAGTGTGGAACCTGCTTAAGATTCTCTTTCTCTCCCTCTGCCCATCTCCCATGCTTTTGCTCTCTCTCCCTCTCTCTCTCTCTCAAGAAAAAAATAGGGGTGCCTAGGTGGCTCGGTCAGTTAAGTGTTCAATTCTTGATTTTGGCTTAGGTCATGATCTCAGGGTTCCTAAGATCCAGCCCCATGTTGGATTCCATGCTAAAAGCATAGGACCTGCTTGGGATTCTCTCTCTCCCTTTCTCTCTGCCCCTCCCCCCCTTGCACACACTGTCTTTCTCTCTCTCGAAATAAATAAACTTCTAAAAATATAAAATTAATTGGGGCTCCTGGGTGGCTCAGTCGGTTAAGCGGCCGACTTCGGCTCAGGTCACGATCTCACACTCCGTGAGTTCGAGCCCCGCGTCGGGCTCTGTGCTGACAGCTCAGAGCCTGGAGCCTGTTTCAGATTCTGTGTCTCCCTCTCTCTGACCCTCCCCCATTCATGCTCTGTCTCTCTCTGTCTCAAAAATAAATAAACGTTAAAAAATTTTAGGAAAAAAATATAAAATTAATTAATTAATTTGTCATACACTCTGTTTCTAAAGTTCTCCCTTGTCTAGCAAAAGAGTGGGATGCAGTATTGAAAGCGACAGATGGCTAATGTCCAGGGAAAGACAAGAGCCCTGAATAAGGGTCCTTGCCCTGTTTTTATTAGGATCAGAAGGTTTACAAACATGGTGATGGACATGAACAAAGAGGTGATGAATCTGTGAACATTAACTTGTGGACGTGAGGGAAAGGGGGTCTTGAGGATATTTGGGGTTAGGGGTTTGGGTTAATACAAAACAAAATCTGGGCGGTGGGCAGTCAGGAGGAATGTTGTTTACAGTGGACATGAGGCAGCATGTCTATTTATCTTAGCTAGCCTAGGGGATGGAGTAAATAGGAGAAATAACCTTGAGGATAATAAGGCACCTTTTCTTTCGTTAACCATCTCCACTCTGGGCTGCTTTGCCTGCAGCGCAGTTGTCCATAGTCCAATTCACCAATTTACCTAACCTGGCCCTTCCTCCTGTGAAAGTAGCTTTTCCGTTATAGTACCAAATTAGGGGTGCTTTCACCCTGAATATCTAATCTTGTTTATTTCATATACCTATGTATTGGGCACCTTTGCACCATTCCTATTTTAGGCCTTTGCCTCTCTCTCTTTATTCTGGGGGCTCTGCACCCTCTCTCTATTTTGGGGTGCCTTTGCACCTTCCTATTCCTGGCACCTTTGCAGCTCCCTATTATCAGGGTGCCTTTACACCCCCTATTCTTGGGGTGCCAATCTGATTTACCCAAACTCGGGTGTGAGCATTTTATGCCTTTGTATTTCTTTATGCCTTGTTAACCCATTAGTGCAAGCCCAGGTGATTCCTAAGCTTATCCCCCACAGTTAATCAATTTACAAAAGGAAGAGAGAGAGAGACAAACCCGGAAATAGACTCTTAAGTATAGAAGACAAATTCATGGTTACCAAAGGGGAAGTGGGTGGGGGGATGGGTGAAACAGGTGATGGGGAGTAAAGAGTACACTTATCATGATGAAAGTAAAATAAAATAAAAATGCTCTGTAATAAATAATAAATTATATATCTATTCATCCAAATAATTTTCTAAAGATCCTAGATTGCCAACACTTGATTAATAAATTTAGGATTATGAATAGA
Organism: Herpailurus yagouaroundi; assembly: GCF_014898765.1. NCBI lineage: Eukaryota > Metazoa > Chordata > Mammalia > Carnivora > Felidae > Herpailurus > Herpailurus yagouaroundi. The sequence goes on along the minus strand of NW_024412411.1, from coordinate 16,980,282 downwards.
AACTAATTAAACTGATATACTTAATAAAAAATTCTCTGCATCCGGTTCATTTTACATAAACTTAACTTTATTCCTAAATAAAAGGCTAAAGAGGTTTTACTGATTTGAAAGACACACTGCATAGATCCTCAAATTTCTGGAAAAGGAAACTACACTAAGTAAAAATAGAAGTAAAAATAAAAGTAAAAATGTATCTCTGTTTGTTTTACATGCAAAAATATAGAAGAAATAAAAATGTGTGTGAGATTTTTAATGCTTTAGTTTTCATGATTGGAATTTTGTGGTAACAATTACTAACAGCTGCCAGAAGACAAACAATAACATTTTCAACATTTAAAAACATTTTTTTAACATTTATTTATTTTTGAGAGAGAGACAGAGCACAAGTGGGGGAGGGACAGACACACACACGCGCGCGCACGCACACACACACACACACACACACACACAGAATCTGAAGCAGGCTCCAGGCTCTGAGCTGTCAGCACAGAGCCCAATGTGGGACTTGAACCCACAAACCATGAGATCATGACCTGAGCTGAAGTTGGGTGCTTAACCGACTGAGAAACCCATGGGCCCCAACATTTTCAACATTTCTATAGTACTTTGTAATTTCCAGAGAATTTTCATATAAATCACTCCTGAGCCATATTAAACTAAAGACAACCATTAACGTTTGGGGAAAGCTTGAAAGTATAGAGTTAGAATTCTGGTTGAGAGTTTAACATAGAAAATAGAAAAATGTCTCTTGGAAACTTATCCTGGCTGGTGTGCAAGAAACAGGGTTGTTCTCATTGGTCCAGATGGTACTCAGCAGACGACTGCTATCCAGGCATCAAGGGGCAATGAGAAAACAATGTGGGGGCACCTTGGTGGCTCAGTCGGTTAAGCGTCTGACTTTAGCTTAGGTCATGATCTCACAGCTCTTGAGTTTGAGCCCCGCATCAGGCTCTGTGCTCACAGCTCAGAGCCTGGAGCCCGCTTCGGATTCTGTGTCTCCCTCTCTCTCTGCTCCTCTCCTGCTTGCACTCTGTCTAGCTCTCTCAAAAATAAACATTAAAAATTAAAGAAAAAAAAGAAAAGAAAACAATGTGCTCTGAAGGCTAGAAAAACACCAAAAGACCTGGGGTACACTCAAGGAATTCAGGGAGGTAAGAAATGAGTCAAGGTTTCAGAGAAATGTCTAAACCTGAGGATCAGAAAGAATGGGCAGTATAACCCAACACGGAATCTATAAAGGTTTTTAGATCTATAAAACAATGGTAGTAATAATGATGATGACACTGATGATGCTGCATAGCTACACTTACTCTTCACAATAATTTAATGAAAAACATAATATTGGCTTTGTCATTTTACAAAAACCAGTTCAGAGAGGTGTAATAAATTGCCCAAATCTAGTCAGGGACAGACTGGTTATTCCAGTCAGAAATATTTTAACTTGAAGTTTTATGCTCATAACCACTACTCTCCTGACTCTGGGGGAGTGAAATGGACTGAGGACCTGTCTATATCCTTAGGCACAACTGAAATGATTAACAAGAGTGTCCTTTAAGAATGGAATTTGTGCAGTTTGAACTCCAAGATTCCAGACACTGTGGGGAAGCAGTTTGAACTCTCTTTGGTGGACTAAAAAAAACATGGCTTCTGTGGAAGAGAAAGAGAAAGACCACACATTCTAGGCTATGGCCTCTGGCAGGGAGAAACCCTGTTCTTCGTTTAGGGAGTTTTTCAGAGGCAGAATATATGGTGTTTTGTATAAGTAACAGACGTTTTTATTTAGAGGTGATCTTATCACCATGCAATGTCAAAAATAAGTTTATTTTCAGCCTCTCCATTAAACTCACCTCGCCTTTGCCTTTGTTCCCTGTACATCAAATACCTCAGAAGTCCCTGGTCCTGCTGTCTTTTCATCCTTCCAGTTTCAATGAAATGGAAAGGGAAATCTGGGGACATATTGAGGAGGAAGAAGAACTTGAACCTACCTAAGGAGAACTAAGATGGCCACTGTTGTGGTAACAGTAATGGAGAAAAACTTGCAACAGAGAGTCCCCCCGACCCTGTGCTTGGGGTGTAAATGGATGAGTCTACTCATCTACTCTCACTGTGAGATGGCACCACTTACTAGTGTTGCTTGACACTCTTATTAGCAGTCTACCAATTTAGTCCCTGATACACCTATACTTTGTTTTTTCTGAATTTTCTCAAATGTAAATTTGAGATAAAGATATATATTTTGCTGGAGTTTTTGGAGGATTAAACCTGATGATTATGTAAGCATTAATCAAGTTCCTCATTCAAAGAGGAAATTTAAAAGGTTTTTTTTTTAAGTGGTGGTAAATTATACCCTCCTTACAAAATTTCTCTGAATTTTCAATTTTCAATTTTCTTATTGGTAAAATAAAGATACTAATACTGTCTTATTTTGAGAACTAAGAGGCATATAGGAAAGTGCTTGGCTAATAGGAGGTAAACAGGAAGTAAAAGGTATCAATGTCACTGTTTCCATTCTGTGCAATAAGAGCAATACTGGGTGACATCTCTGGGATCCTATCTGTAGTTTTCTTAAAAGCCTCAAATGTCTATGTAGATATTAACAACTCATTAGATGGCAGCTCCCTTAACTGAGAAAGGGTGTGTGTATGTATATGTATATGTGTATATATATGTATATGTGTGTGTGTGTGTGTGTGTGTATCCTAAATGTCTAACTATAGGGAATAATTGTGTATATTTCATGGCTTCTCTTTGATGGAATATTCAAAATAATAACTATTGTGTTCATAATAAGATATAATCTGAAGCAGAATAATAGCAGATATAAGTTCTATGCTATGGTGAAGAAAAACATATATGCACACAGATAAAGCCTGTTAGCTCTATAAGAGCAAGAACCTGAGAGTGTGTGTGTGTGTTTGTATGTGTATGTATGCACCTGCACAAGTGTGGGCAAGTGTGCTAGCACATCCACTGTAGTTTTTCAGCAAAGCACATGGTGCAAAGTACTCAAATAACAAATGCAGGGGGGATAAAGGAACACAGAAACATAAAAACAATTGTTTTCAATGAGGTAAGGTTGAAATTTGCTTTAAATTTTTTCTCTATTGAGTTTACAATTAAAAATTTAGGTATTAAATATCATAGCCTCCTAGAATATTATAAATAATCCTCACTTGGATTGGTATGGCCCCACACCTACACACACATCTCCACCTCGAAGCAACCATTGTTAAAAATTTTCTGATTATCCCACACAATTTATATATTTGTAAATACAAATATGAAGTTACACATATTATTTTACCATGTAACTTATTTTTATATCATTATGGCCATCGTTCCATGTCTGTATTTAAAGCTCTGTCTTCTTTTTTGAACAGTTCCAAAAATATTCCTTAGTATGGATTTTCCTTAACTTACTTAGTCACCCTTCTATTACTCACCATTTCACTTTTTTAAAAATTTTTATTTATTTATTTTGAGAGAGACAGACAAACAGAATGGAGAGGGGAAAAGACAGAGGGAGAGAGAGAATCCCAAGTAGAGCCCAATCCCACAAACCGTGCGATCATGACCTGAGCTGAAATCAAGAGTCAGACACTTAACAAACTGAGCCATCCAGGCACGCCACACCATTTCACTTTTATAAGCAATACTGTAATGAACCCGTAACCCATGGAATTGCAGGGTTAAAGTGCTACATTTTATCGATATTGTCAAATTGCTCTTAAGAAAGGCTATTTCCATTGTTGTGCCCATCAAAAATACAGCAAAGTACCTATTTCTCCATGTCTTTACCCAAAGTGGATATGCTCAATCTATTACACTTTTATCACTCTTATAGGCAAAAATATCTCATTTTAATTTGCATATTGAATTAATTGGTAAGAATCTAAATTTTTTTATTTCACTTAAACTGCTAATTCATATCCCTGGTTCATTTTTCTATTGGATTTTCTTTCATTATTAATGAAGAATGTATATTTGTTCAAAGGGAAGATTGAAATGCAATCACTAAATAGCCCTGTTAAATTTATGTCTTTTCCCTGGGAGAAATAAATCATTTATAGCTGTGCAGAAAAGAAAAGCCCTGAGGGGAGCAGAAAGAGTGAGAATTCAAACTTGACAATTATAGCAAGAGCTAGCCTTGCCCTTATTTCTTTCTCATAAACAGGGGAAACCTTCTATTCATGAAGCCCAAAAGCAGGAAGTTGAGGATTAGACAGGGCTCTCAGTTTTCCACTGGGGAAGGAAGCTTCTACCAGTCCTTCCCATACTTCAGCTTGAAGGGATACCAATTTATTCATTCAACAAGTGATTGCTAATTAATGGGGATACAGCAGGATAAAATAAATGCAATCACTGCCCTCACTGAGCTTATGGTAAACCTGGAGAGAAAAACAACTCATATTCTCCTCCTTCCTTCTCTTCAGTGGAGGTTGAGGAATAAGGTGGATAAATGAGGGGCAAAGATGGACAGGGATGAGTATACAGATTGATAGATTTTGGGAAACTTGTCAGAATGGGGAGAGACAAAAGATGTAGGGTTGGTAAACATGTGCTTGGGTTATTATTTATCTAATATGACAATGAAAAATGCTAATGTTATTTATTATTATTATTATTATTATTATTTAGCAAAGTTAACTGAAAACAGTCCTGTGTTTTTTCTCTCTCATCTGGTTAAGTTTTCTGTGGATTAAACCTCCCCAACTCTCCTTACCACATTCCAGAGATGTCCATGTTTACATTCAAGTAATAGACAATTCTTACAGTGGTATTCACCTATTTAGCTGTATTACCTTGTCAGAAAAACCTGTAAGTCCTTGGTGCTTTCCATGTTAGAAGAATTAAGCCTATTTCTGTCTATCCCTAAAAGTGTGAAATGTTTTCAAATGTTTTATAAATCCTTACCTAAAATAAATTTCTAAATTTAAAACTATGATTGCCGCATGTCAAAACTAAAAGAATAAACTTAGTCCAATTCTCCACTTTTAGACAGAAGAAAGCAAGACTCAAAAGATTTAAAACCCTTTTCCATTAAAAACCTTCTACTCCTTTCTTTCAAACCTTTTGTTTGAATAAGAAAAAATGAAGCAAGGGTTAAAGATAAGCGAAGGGGAAATTAGTACAGGGTTTCGGTGTCATATGTATTCTGACTGAGCACGTGAGAGTTTTATCAGCAGCTACAGAAACCATTTCATCTTTTATAGGACCACCCTGGTATCTGTCAACTGTTCCTTTGAATCATTACCCCACCTTCTAGAGTGCCTCAACCCCTCTCACATCCCACAGTCCACCCCAAAGAATGATAGTATGTATTTCAGTGGTAGATGCTCTGGTTTCAAAAGAAAGGAAGTTAAAAATTATGCACCAAAAAATGAGAGATCTGGTCTTCTGGTTTTGTGAGATCTGCGAAACTGTTTAGCTTTTTGACTTTGAAGCTTTCTCTAATGGAAGACACATTTGTTAAATAACATAAATGTTTCTTGAGCTGTTATAGTTTCCCAAGGGATAAGTTGCAGAGAGAAGCAAATGCTCATGGTAATGTTAGATTTTTAAGGTGTTGGAAGACAGGAAACTTTCCTTGTGTTTTTATATGATAAAAAATTGATATGATAAAAAATTTATATGATAAAAGTTTATCATATTTTTATGGATGGTTGTTGACCTCGGTCAGATGCAACATCACCCCTGAGAAGCTGTGGGTTGTCTACAGGTTGATAATGTGCACATTGTTATACCTATGTCAGGTTTTTACAAGGATTGTATCTTTTAAAAATTAATGCAAAATATGCAAAATAACAGGTGCTCTTCTCTTCACAGTAGAATTCAAATAACCAAATTTCAATTGGCTGCAATTTCGGTAAGCCTTTATGTAATGGAATTATCTTCCTAAATCTAATTCAGACTTTCATCATTACAAAATACTCTTTCTTAATCATTCCAAGCCACATTTGATTAGCACAGAACAGTTAAACCAAGGCACACCCAGTGAAAAAACAGAATGACGTGCCCAAGATCACCAGCTAGATAGCAGTTAGGTTTGGCCTGAAACCCAGTTTTCCTGACTCATGGGCAGAGAATGCCGACAGCTGCTTCTCAAAGATGGAGTGCAATAGTCCTTGCTACCTTTTCTAATAAAAATAACCATTCAAATGAGTTTCTTAATGTCATTGACAATCTGTGTTTCACCTCCATCTCAGTAGCACTACCTTTACAGTTAGTTGCTAACATATGTTTCTTTCTTTCTTTCTTTCTTTCTTTCTTTCTTTCTTTCTTTCTTTCTTTCTTTCTTTCTTTCTTTCTTTCTTTCTTTCTTTCTTTCTTCTTCCTGTTTAATCCAAGCTAGTTAACATATAGTGTAATAATGGTTTCAGGGGTAAAATTTAGTGATTCATCACTTGCATATAACACCCAGTGCTCATCCCAACAAGTGCCCTCCTTAATGCTCATCACCCATTTAGCCCATCCCTTTACCCAATACCCTCCAGCAACCCTCAGTTTGTTCTATATAGTTAAGAGTCTCTTATGGTTTGCCTCCCTCTCTATTTTTATCTTATTTTCCTTTCCCTTCCCTTATGTTCATCTGTTTTGCTTCTTAATTTCCACATATGAGGGAAATCATATGATATCTTTCTCTGACTTACTTATTTCACTTGGCATAATACATTCTAGTTCCATTCACATTGTTGCAAATGGCAAGGTTTCATTCTTTTTGGTTGCCAAGTAATATTACATTATATATATATATCTTTATATATATATAAATATACATATATGTATATATTATATATTTTATATATTATATATGTATATATATTATATATATGTTGTGTGTGTATATATATATATATATATATAATATATAATATATACACCACATCTTTATCCATCTATCAGTCAATGGACATTTGGACTTTTTCCATAATCCAGCTATTGTTGATAGTGCTCCTATAAACATTGGGGTACATGTGCTCTCTTTAAATCAGTGTTTTTGTGTCCTTTGGATAAATAACTAGTAGTGCAATTTCTGGGTCATAGGGTAGCTTTATTTTTAATTTTTTGAGGAACCTCCATACAGTTTTTGAGGGTGGCTGCACCAGTTTGCATTCCACCAACAGTGTAAAAGTGTCCCCCTTTCTCCGCATCCTCGCCAACATCTGTTGTTGCCTGAGTTGTTCATTTTAGCCATTCTGATTGGTGTGAGGTGGTATCTCATTGTGGTTTTGATTGGTATTTCCTGATAATGAGTGATGTTGAGCATCTTTTCATGTGCCACTGGTCCTCTGGATGTCTTCTTCGGAAAAGTGTCTGTTTATGTCTCTTGCCTATTTCTTCACGGGATTCTTTGTATTTCTGTATATGTCTTTACATAAATTTGCATCTTAATCAAAATAAGACTTCTTAATACATACATGTGAAAAAGAACCATGCATTTGAATATGAGACATAATGCTCATTTACATGTGTTTTGTGGCATTTTACCCCATAAAAGAACTTCATTTGGTCTGTATTTGGAAATCCTGTATATATACAGTTCATGTTATTATTGTTGGGTTTTTTCCATGTCACTCTTCTCAAAAGAACTGTAAATTCTTGAAGGCAGATAGGAAGTTTCTTGGAAAAAATATGAAGACCAATGTTGTTTATATTGCTTTCCCCTTTCCTTCCCTCTAGCTTTCAGGAAACCTCCCACAATTGAGGGGCCCCCTGCTATGATGTTCTCTATGGGCTTTATCCAAATATGAATCCCTTTGTCACTCCTATTTCTTTTTTCCTTTTAATGTATTTATTTATTTTGAGAGAGAGAGAGAGATAGCACAAGAGTGTGGGACAGGGCAGAGAAGGAGGGAGAGAGAGAATCCCAAGAAGGCTGTGCACTGTCAGTACAGAGCCCAATACAGGGCTCAATCTCACAAATCGTGAGATCACAATCTGAAACAAAATCAAGAGTTGGATTCCTAACTGACTGAGCTACCCAGGCACCCCTTTCACTCCTATTTCTACTATTATTGTTAAAGAGGTTGTATGGAAAAAATAATTCTAACCAACTGTGAAGTTAGAAGTGATTTTTTAGGGGTGCCTGGGTGGCTAAGTCAGTTAAGGGTCCAATTCTTGATTCTGGCTAAGATCATGATCTCAGGTCATGAGATTGAGCCCCTAATCAGGGTCTGCACTGAGCGTGGAGCCTGCTTAAGATTCTCTGTCTCCCTGGAAATGCAAGCTGGTGCAGCCAGTCTGGAAAACAGTATGGAGGTTTCTCAAAAAACTAAAAATAGAACTACCCTATGACCCAGCAATTGCACTACTAGGTATTTATCCAAGGGATACAGGTGTGAAGTTTCGAAGGAACACATGCACCCCAATGTTTATAGCAGTACTATCAACAATAGCCAAAGTATGGAAAGAGCCCAAATGTCCATCAATAGATGAATGGATAAAGAAGATGTTTTTATTCACTAAGCTGTAGAGTTTTTTTAATTCTTTTGCCTCTATATATGGAATAATAAAATTGTGGAATCTAAAGTAAATTAGAGTTTAGACAGCCAACTAGTCTTAAAAAAAAATACTTCATAGAAAATGGAGCCCAGAGAAATTATGATAGCTAATTAGTGGCAGAAACTTCCCTAGATTGGCTGATAGTTTTGATAAGGAAAAGTCTGAGTCACCATGTAGGCAACTTCCATTTTCCACTCAACTATGAATATCATGTACTCATTATAGTAATTCTTGCTAAAACAGCATTAAGAATTAGTAGCAGTGGGCTGCCTGGCTGGCTCACTTGGAAGAGCCTGACTCTTAATCTCAGGGTCATGAGTTGGGGCCTCACGTTGGATGTAGGCATCACTAAAAAAAAAAAAAAAAAAAAAAAAAAAAAGGAGTTTTTTAAAAAAAATAATTTGAAAAAAAAAAAAAAAAAAAAAAAAAAAAAAAAAAAGGCTTTTTAAAAAAAGAATTGTTAGCAATAAAATAATTAAAAAATAATAGTCATTGGGGTTTTGGGCAGACAATTCTCCACAGCATTTCTATACATTTGTTGTGGACTACCTTTTCAAGGTTGTTCCCACAGCAGAAAGCCATGAAAACCAGAAATCTGTCTCCCTACAGGTGAAATGACAGATTTGTTTACTGATCAGAATAAGAAAGGTGAGATCTTTCCCTCTTCTCCCAGGCGATATTTCAGGGTAATGAAGATAATATCTTTCTCTGGAGGGACATGAGACTGATTTGCCAGTAACCCTTATATAAAATGTGGATACCTTCTGAGAGTTCCTCAACTGTGATCTAGATCCAGAGGTGAGCAATAATATGAGAAAACATTTGTTATAATATACTTTATTTAATAATAATAAAAGAAGAAGGTGGCAATGAAGGGGAGGGCATCCCACTGCTACTAATTAAGACCTGAGCCAAAATTAAGAGTCTGATGCTCAACCAACTGAGCCACCCAGGCACCCCTACTTTAATGAATATCTTTATTCCTAACTTTTTTCTGTATTTCATATGATTTTTCATAGGATAGATATCCAGATGTGAGATTCTTGAGTCAAAGGCTAGAAATGTTGTTGGCTTTTTTTTTTTTTAGATTCTTATTTCATATTACCAAAATGTTTTCTGAAATGTTAAACCAGTTTATGTTCTCACTAGCCATGTCTCAGTGTATTTTCATAACCATTATTTTTCACTTCTTCCCCATCACTCTTTGTATTTGCTTTTCTGAACCTCACACACCTCCTTAAATTCCTTCAGACTTTACATATGTTTTCCCTCTACTTAGAATGCTATTGGCATATACAACTCTTATCCTGCAGACCTCAGCTGAAATGTCATTTTCCTCAGAGAGTTCTTCCCTGCATTCCCAAGCTACCATACATCATCTTTATATCCAAATCTTACTGTTGTGGTACTCATCCTCATGTGACTGTA